>NC_142632.1:13623164-13939423 GCF_059453375.1 Lepisosteus platostomus
CTATATTTTCGCACTGTACACTGTTGAGTTTTGTATGTTATGCTGCTGTAATTGAGTGTGTGTACACTCAACATTTATTTTTTTCAATGCAAAAGTTTGTTTTTTATATTCTCTTCATCATATCATAACAATGCTATTTTATTTTGGACGTAATGAGTTGATTGCCTTCCTTTGTAAACTATCAACAACACGATTAAAATGGGGTGTGATCATTTATGAATGCTCAGATAGCTGGTTTCATCTTCCTTGCAGTGTTCCCTCTCTCTGTGTGAGAGTGAGAAAGCTTCTTTGGAGTATGAATCCCTCAGGCAGCTGGATGCACTGTGTGAAAGAGCAGTGGAGAGCAGCTGCTGTCCCAGAAGACCTGGTAATGAGTCACAGCAAAGTCAAGAGATTTCTAAGAGCTCCAGACAATAGGATTGTCTTCGGCACGGTCTTTCAGGAGCAAAAAAGCTTCATTTTGTCATTATCACCATTGCTGGTATTTGATGTAGTAGTATCATCAGTGTCCGAATCACACATTTTGTCATTATTCACATATCTATTGGACCCATTTAGTTCTTACTTTATGAGGTTATTGGAAAGATGAAATGAAAGATGAAAAGTGCTGGGAAAGATCCATGAGTATGACCTGTCGGCTGTGTTTAAACAATAAAGAGGAAACGTCTAACTGGTCATTCAGACACAAAGCTAAGATAAGTCTATCTTGTTTTATAATTATTGATTTTTTCATTTTTTAATCATCTCCTTTAAATGGCCATCACACGATCAGAAATAAACCGGGGGCACTGAACTTATATACTGCATTGTTCACGTTAAAGAATAAATTGACCAACCTGCAAACCGTAAGCCTCAACCGTAAGAACATAAGGAAGTTTACAACTGAGGGGAGTCCATTTGGCCCATTCGGCTTGTTTGGTATTTAGTAGTTAATTGATCTCATCCAAACTTTTCTTAAAATATGTCACTTTATCAGCATTTAACAAAATGGCTGATTAGCTAGTTCCATACTCCCACAACCTCTACATGCCAGGCCCAATTCTCTATGGCATTCTGTTTGGTAGAGGTGTCTTGTTTGCACTCAGTTTGAAGCTGGCATTAATTATTGGGTTTGAAAACAGCAACTGGTGGGTGAGTCAGATTTTCAATTGAGTGCAAAACTAGTAAATTGTTTCTGTGCCAGTATAAATACATGCGTACATAAAGGATTTCCTGTGATCAAAAGCATCATAGTCTTTACAGAATACTATCTCATGAAAGCATGTAATGTATCCAGTGTCTTTACTCAGATCTTTAGTGAAGAGCTCCAGATTAAATACGTCCATATAAATCACTATTTGTTAGTGTATACTGTATCTCATTCACTCCATCTATTAATGATAAATTGCTTACACTGAGGAGGTTCAGGCAAGCTGAGAGCACACTTGGTAGGACTGACAGCATACTTTGTTAATGAATTATTTTTATTTTACTAGATAATACTGCAAAAAGCTTCATTTCACAAGTATACTGTTATTGCAGTATAAATGCTTTGAATACCAATGGAATGCGGGAAAAGCAGTGTCGAGGTGACCTAAAACAAAAATGTTTTTATATTTGTTTTGCATTTTGATACAACTGATGCATTTTCCCACAGATGGTGACTACAGCGGTGTGAGCCAAGAAATGATGCATTTTATTAAAGATACCTACCACATGGTCACTTCAGAGATGGAACAAATGCTGGCTCTGGAGGAGAAAAAGCAAAAAGTATGTCTTAATTGTTTTTTATGTTTGTTGAAGGTGTGTGTCATACATATACAATGATGATCTTTATGCACAAGTCAAAACCTGCATTACAGTAATTGGAATGTAGTCTTCATTCTTCATTCTTTATCTTGCTCTTTAAAGCATTCTGTAATGTAGTTCAGATCACAGTCTTTAGCCTTTAGCCCCTGCTTTTGCTGTCTGTTGTCAGTCCCAAACAGTATTCCCAAGTTGTGTGCAGTTTATTATTAATACAATGTAACCAGAAGTGCACATGTAGTGAACATGTTCAGAAATTTCAAATAGTTGTTTGATTTGCATGGACTACATTTCAATTTCTATTGACAAAGACGTTTTGGACTTCTGAGTTCTGTTTAGGGCCAGCAAGATCGTTACTGACCAGGAACCTACACTCTTATCCACACCCTATACATGTTTGTGCTGTATGAAACCCTATTTTTAAATGTAATTTCATTGTACTTAAAATTTCATTTTGTTTTTTAATGATATTTCTTTCAAATAAGAACAATAAATTACATACAGTACTTCAAAGTGTAACTGTATTCATTGTGTAACTGTAATACAATTATGAAAAAAAACATTTTTAAAACAAGACAGTGATGCACCTATTAGTTTCTGTTAATGTATTAATTCTGTTAGGAAGCCCCAAAGTTTAACTCCATCGAAAGTCCATCTGCTTGGGCTTCAATGGCAAGGAGACGTCCACATTCTGTGGAGAGTGAAGATCTGCATCTTGCTACCCGGAGAGGGTCTGTTTTCCAGTTAAAACCTAAAGGTACTGCTGAGAAACACCAGTTTTTGTAATAAGATCATACTTTATCAATTATACAAGCAACTTAAATCGATGAATATCCCACAACAGAGAAGAGGTCATGAAAATCTAATCAGACTAACAGAACAATGGCTGAGCTGCAGAAATGAACAGTGCAAAGTGACTTTGCATGGAGTGGTCTAACAGAAAGATCAGAAAGATCTAACAGCATTATACAGTAACGTGCTAGAAATCAGATGTACAGTAGAGAGGAAGATACAGCAATTACAGCAAGCAAAAGAATGATCAGATGTACAGGCAAGCTGTGAAGAGGCGGGACTTTGAGGAAGCGGAAGACGATGGGGCAATCTTGATATGTCTAGGCATAATATTGCTCAACAGGGGTCCTGAAAATGATATACAGTATATATAGAGATGAAGTTCATTCAATTTATACTAAAATAGGAAAGAAATGTGTTGAGCAGGTAAACAGCAGCTGTGCTACACCTCCCTTACAGCAGAGCCTGGTGAGATTCCGGCCCCTCCTCTGCACTGTGCTGAGAGTCAGGTGCTGGGACGCTCCGTTGCGGCTGTCCTTGCTTCTGACCCGGGCCGGATGGGCACAGTCTGCAAGAGGCTGAAAGGACAGCTCTTGCCAGAGTCTCTGCGGGGCGCTATATGGATTGGTCAGCTGCTGAAACCAGAGGCATTCTCTGATGCGGATACGTTCTGGTAAGTAATGAAATTGCACAACCTCAGAAAAAATCAATATTAGCTTTGCCGTAATCTTCTACGATTCACCTGTCCTGTGTAGCCGGTTGTGCTGTGAGCTCTTCTGGTAGAAGGACAGATAGACTGGTTGAGCTACATGAGAATGTGGCTGACTGCCTTTCTCTCATTGCTTGGTCAGTCACTCCAGCTGACATGGAAGGAGGTGCTTCCAGCATCTTTAAACCCAGGTTAAAACTTTGCTTGAGTCCTAAAAGCCACTCGTGTCCTGTGACCCTCCTGCAGTGTTTCTCTGAGCTCTTTATTGTTTTACATGTTTCTTCTTAAAATATTACATAAAATACTGGTATGTGATAAGGAGGTTTCAAGCACGATAATTCAAACCCTGATATTTAATTTAGCTTTTTCCAGATTGTAACAGGAGTTAATTAGAGTTGCTGATTCAGACTCTTATAATAGAAGACTTTAGGATATTTGTGTGTGTCTATCCTCTGCCTTTTTCACATTGCGAGATTTGTTTCCTTTTTATATTCTGGCTAATTAACAGAACACTATAATATTTATAACAGATATTTATATTTTGTGGGGGAATAAGGAAGTTTGGCTCTTGGAAAGGGTTTTTTGTAGTGGACTATTTTTCCATATTTGTTTGAAAAGCTATTCTGTGAAAAGCATTTCGTTGGGTAGACTTTTTTTTGCTAAGAGACAATATTGCATCCAGCAATAAACCAATGAGAGAGTTTCATTATTCATCAAGACTTTGTTCACAAAGTAATTATTTTAATCTAACTAGAGCTGTTTTCTCTGCTAACGTAAATTGCTTGTTTATATGTTTAAACAATTCCTATTTTCCCTATTTTACCTTATATATAATGTATACAGTATAACGTATATCAGCACTATTTTATTCAAGCATGTTCTTTGAATTACATTGTGAACCACAAGAGCTGTTAAGGTATAATTCTCCAGATCTCAAATTTTGTCCCGTTAGCTTAATCACAGTAATGTCCCATCTTGAGGTGCCTTAAGAGAGATGTCTTAATTCTCCAGATTTCAATATTCTTCTTTCAGGACTTTTGAGAAAACTCTCAGAGAGAAATTTGGCCGGATGGTGGAACGCCGGGTAGCCGAGCTGAAACTGAGAAGTGCTACTCGATCTCCCATCTCTGGGCTGATTGAAAATGCGGTAGTGGAGGTGATGAGCGTTCTTAGCGTCAGAAACTGAAAGAAAAAAATCCTCTGTGTTTCATTTTCATCCTTAATTTCTTTCTAGCCGCGTGTAGCCGCTTTGTTTGGTCCGATCAGAGTTAAGACATTCACAAGTCAGGTTTATATTCTTTACACCTAAACATTTTGTAGCTTTTTTTTCTTTTTTTTTTGTAATTCTAACCCACCTCCCAACTTTGTCCTCCCAACTTTTGGGGACCTCTTTATTTTATGTATTTCTTATTTTTGTTGTTGTAATGTTGTAGCCTTTAGTATCACAAACCCATGGAGGACACACACGCTTACCCAGGCTCTTATTTCTGCACCACAGAATGATGCATTTCATCCAATGAGCCTCTTCTATCTGACATTTAGAACTCGACTGTTACCCTCAGTTATTGTAGGTGTTTCAATTCCTAGTGTCAGTAGCAATTCACTCTTAAAGAAAGGAGAAGGATGACAATAAATGCATGTGATAAGAACTAACTCTTAAAAGAATCAACTGATAAGATGTAATTATTTCTGTTTAGTTTAGTGTGAAACATCAGAAAGTGGAACGTTGAGATTTGTGACTTTGAGATACCTTGCACAGGATATGCTTTCTGTTTTAAGGGTCTCTACACGTGTAGTGCTGTTCAAGTGTGTGGTTTATTAAACTTTTCAAGGAAATGGACTGACCATACCATGACTACAGCTGTAACCCAGGCTCTGCTGTCACATGCAGCCTCTCCTTCATTGTGCCTTATCAAAGCTCATGTTTACATGGAAACACCACTATCCATGTCTGTTCCACACTTCCTTGCTGGCTGGCTAAGCTCTCCCACAGAGCATTTCATTACTCTTCACCCATTATTCCTGGGTTGTAATAGAATTCAGCAGAGGTGTTTAGGATCATGTGTTTTGGTAACCTCTAATTGTATGTGAGGGGCTGGAATTGAAAATAAAGACCTAGTTAAATACACCTATCATGATAACTTACAATATGCAGTGTGATTTTACTAATTAACAGTTAGCATTTGGAAATATGCTGCGCTAAAAGCTATGTGTGCCAGATTTTTAAAGTGAATATTAATTTGACTGTTTTGAAACAAAGCCCAATAATGCAGATGAATAAAGAGAATTTAATAAAGGTGGCGAGAGGCTGAGGGTAAAAAACGGCACCAGAAGCCTCTAATTGGGAACTCAAATAAAAGTTACAAGACAAAATAATAAAACAATTATGAAATACTGGCTCAAATGTGACCAAGTTAAATACAAACCAAAAAATAAAAGTGAAATGAAGAACAGAAAACAGAGTTAGAGAAAATATTTCATGTCAATGTATGTTAAGATGGTTTGGATGTCTTTAATGCTTACTGTGCAGCAAGGAGTTTGCTCATGCTTCTAAATATCTTATGCTATTATTCATCTTTACAGAAATATGAAAGGACTCCCTCTATGCAAGCTTTTGCTACCAATGAACAAATGATCAGTGAATCCAGTAAAGTGCTCAACATCCTGTATGTCCATAGCGGGATTTATGAGCCTTATCTTATCCACTGGCTCTTTCCCTTGCAAATGGCTTTCCGACAGACAGATTCCAAAGGTATGAATAGTGTAACGCTGTCTACCTCACTCTCACGTTCATGTGTTCGTCTTGATGATGCCACATATTTAATTAAATGATAGCAAGGCGTTTAATCTCAAATCTCCTTCAGAATCCAAACCTTCATGCATTGAAACTGCACCACTGCAATTTGTTTTTATCCAAGTAGGAGAAAAAAACACTGATATATGTTTATGCAAGAGATATGCAAGATAATTTTTTTAATTACCATATCATCCCTTCTTCTGCTCTAAGTTTAAGCAAAGTGTTCCAAGTAAATACATGGATATGTATAAAATGATTTTGCATGGATATTTATAAAATGATTTCTATTTTTCTATTTTTTTTTTAGCTGAACACTTGTACGAGTTGTCCATGTACCTTCATTGTCTTATTCAAAAGTTTCCTTGCTGGCCAGAGATTTTTGCAATGGCTGAGAATGTGATGAGGCATGTTGAAGAAAATGATCCAGAACTCTTTGCTCACCTTCAGCTCTGTTCATCTAGAAACATGGTTTTAGATTCTAAGGTCTGAAAAAACTTTGTAACTTTGCAAGCACTGGATATTTAGTACAATTTCACAAAAAAAGTGTCATGTTTATCACTTGAAAGGTTTAATTGCATAACATTTTACTTCTAAAACACACAGCATCAATATATATTTCTGACAAATATGAGAGACTCTTCTATGTTACTTATTGATTTATGGAGTCCACTTAAAGAAGAGAATCATTCAGTTTTTGTTTATTTTTCTCAGGATTTTTTGGTGGAACTCATAGCTCAAGAGAGGGAAAAGGCCCAGGAGCTTTTGGATTTCTCAGACAGATCAGACAGACCACAGGTTATCTCCAAAAAGCTCCTGGCAAATCCTGTTATCTTCCTCCGTAAATGGATGGGCGAAGTAAGACCATTTAACTGTAATTGCACAGCTTTGCGTGACCTGTGTGCTGCAGTATGAGTGAAGAAAGCACAGATTTAAACTGAACCGTACTTGAATGTCCTGGACCACCCTTTTGGAAAGCAAACAGTTAATATAGTATAAAGGCATAAGTATGATTTATATGTATATTTGTATTTACTGTCGACCCTTACTTTGATCACTGAAATATATTAATTGTCTTCATTTACTTTAGACCTAGAGTCCAGGACCTGTCCTGTTTTTGGTAGATTCAGAATACAATCCCTTGCAGTGTTAGTTACAGTAACAGTTACCAGGCTACTGTTAGTCCAGTAGTTTTAACATTTAATAAACACATATTGATATAATATGAGACACATATTGTTTAAGCTATATTGTAAGATTGTATATTTAGTCATCTGAGAACATGAAGAATTGCTCCACTGGTTTCTTTATAGCATACCTGTACCTGGTGCTTTGTACTTTTCAGAGCATAAGAAAGCCTGCAGACAAGAGGTGGCTATTTGACCCATTAGGCTCATTGGTTTTTATGTCATTTTTCACAGGGATTCATGAGTGTTCTAGACTTGCCTGCTGTCCTGCTGGTCTGGGATCAGCTGTTCATGGAAAACTGGAGCAGGAAAGTGATGGAAGATGTCTGCCTTGTAGTGCTGATGTTGCTCAAAGACCCACTGATGGCAGCTGATGACTACCAGAGTATGAGAGAGGTACAGTATTCAGAATTGCCATTGCAGTCATTCTCAACCCCACTCTCTCACCTCATGTGCCAGAAAAATTCATGATTCTGCTGGTTATACTAGTTGTACTATACAGTCCCATGTGTCCAAACCAAAGGCACTCGATAGATTAGGGTTCTTTTTACACAATTATTTTGTATACTCAACAAACCCACAGAAAGCAACTCAGGATTGAGTCTTCTCAGAAAAAGCTATTACTGTGCCTCATGCTCAGGTGTTGCTGGACCATGCTAGCCATCTGTTCACAGCAGACATTCAGCAGTCATGGATGCACCTGCAGCAGGGAGGCCTACCAGTGGATATCCCTGAGTTAAATAGATTCAATTCAAGGTAAGATCACTAATAAAGAAAACTCTTTTAGACTTACTTATACTTTCGCAGGCATAAGTATACAGTAGGTAGCCTGTATTTGAAACAGTAATTTCCTAATTTATTCAGAATAATATATTTCTTCAACGTCATATTTTGCTGTTGGGATCTCTTCATTTGTTGGTTGAACAACTAATTGCTAATTGTTCTAATAAATTGATACGATTAAGATAAAGGGTGGCAATTCTTACGACTAAGCCTGTATGCTACATCTCTGTATTATTTTTGTGTTTGCATGTAAACCACAGCAGAAATATATATCAGAGCAAATTTATGTCAGAATATAAATCTCCAAAGGAAAATGTGTTCTTTATTTCCAAGATTGCTCTATGGACCATTTCCAAAGAAGACAGCTGCAAATGGTACAGTAGGCTTATAATAGCCGGCTTTTCCTTTATATCTGAGTTACCATTTTCTTCCTAGAATTTATACGTTTCCAGTTTTGCACAGATCTCTTTTTAGTTTAAAATAACATTGTAAACAGAACCCTGAGCAGGTCCTAGTCTGTTCATTGCTTTATGATGTTTATGATGTAATTTTCACCTGTGTTTGTTCTCTTGAAGTGCTCCACTTAGGTCTGCTCAAAAATAATGATCGATCGAGGATTGCTTGAATTAGTACTTCAAGTTTTCAAACACCGGTAATAAAAATGTGGCTGTTCCATAAATCTTCACATTTTACTGACAACCCCTATGATTAATTTGTCATATAAATGTTGAATCAAAGTGCTGCAAACTTGAAGGGTGTCTTTGTTTAATCAATGTGAATTTGTTTGAATGTTTAGCTCAAATCTCCATGGGTGATATTCTCCCAATTGGGCTGAAGGATGTTGTTGTCAACTTGATTTTGAATCTGCCAAAAACGGACAGCTTGAATCATGTGAGCAATTCCTCAAGTTAATCTCTTTCTAGTGTAGTCCGAGATAATATAAGAAACTACGGTAAACATTCTAAATCATTGCTCGGTTAGTGTCTTTATGTGTACATAGAGTATATGAATTACACAAGACATTAGTCCTTTGTGAAATAGTTTTTTATGAGGATCATATGATCTATAGTAAATTCTGTCAGCTATAGTACACACTAGATCAAAATTGCCTTGATTTTTTAAATTTTAGACAGTTTATTGTTATCATGGCAGTCTTTCCATGTAAATTCTCAGGCCATTGAAGGTTTTGTGCCCCAGGATGAAAATATGTAATCAGATGCCTTTGCTTTTTACTGCATTTTTGCCCGCATGGTCAACTTGATAGTGAGATGGCTATTTTGTTTTTGTCTTTGTAGGCCTGGATGAAGGACTTTGATCCCCTTGCTGTCAAACTTATCACTTCAGTGCTTTATGGAAATGTGAAGCTACATTCCAAATCCAGTCTCCTAACGCCATCTGTTGAGAAAAGAGCACCCAACAAAGAACCCACCACTGAATACAAACTCCTCTTCAATGGTACAGTATGGCATTACATTCTCCAGCTTATTACCTTGTGGATTTTATGTTGTTTCTAACGTTACATATTCCCAGTTGATTGAAGGTTTACTTTTGACAAGTGTGTAGCAATTGTGCATTGTGTAGCGAATCAGAATTAAAATGATTATGTTCTTTTAGAATTTACTCGGATTCTACACTGTGCAGCATGTCTGTACTACAAATCACATGCATCCCTGTACATAAATGCAGTAAGAGTGTCCTTTTAGGGTAATATTGACTGTATATTGCTTTCCTCTTCTCTTGAGATATCTTTATCTTTGATGCCCTGGACCCATCTGATATCAGAGAAATCAGTTATTTGAAGGACAAACCTGCTGTTGTCATCAAGGTTATTTATGTCCCAAATTTGTATGGTAAGGTTCCTTTTGCTTGACAGCTTGTGTAATTTAAACTTTAACAGACATTTTGCTCGGATTTACTTCCTTAGAAAATGTATATTGATATATTTTTTTTATCCTATCTTATTGATTACCAAACAAAAATAAAAAAGATAATAGATTTTTTAAGTTTTAAGTTTTGTGTTATATACTTGTACGGTAATGATACTGTTGGTTGTGCTTGTTGGTAAATTATTTGCTTAACCGTTTAATGTTTAAGAATGCCCATTTCGTTGTATATGCTGTATATGCCTACTGTAAAGACAAGCAGCTTTAATTTTTTGCTAAAATACAGTGACTCTGTGGTTTATAGGCTCTGCTCCTGTGACATTGGGTTGGGTGAAAGCTGATCTGTTTCATGAAGAGAAATCTGGACCTCAGACACAGTGGACCCCCAGTGTGTTCACAGCACATCTCAAACTGTGCACTGGCGCTGACCCTGAGCTCTTGACAAACCACACTTCAACCCACAATTTAGAAGGTGCAGTGTGATTTAAACTGTATGATTGGAACTCAGCAATTAAGTATAGTGGAAACTATGTGTTATTTTTTATAACGCATTTATTTGAAAACAGTGCTTTCACTGTAAAGAAGTGTTTAAGTGATTTGTATGTCTAATATCGTTAGTTGCAAAGCCCATAATGCAAAGTGTATAAAACTCAGCAAAACAGAAGTATTGTCCTTAAAATATATCTTTCTCCATCTGTTTTTTTCTAATAATATTCCTTTAAACAAAAGGATTGCTAATCTATTGCTAACCAAGATTTAAACCACAATTGTTCTCCTACATTGGAGTTGCTTAAACAGAATTCTTTACTCTGTGAATAGTTTCTAGCGTATTCTGGTTTTTTTTCTAGTGTTAGCCTAGTGTTTTAAGTTCCCTGCTGGAGTTCAATTCTGTTATTTTTCTGCAGAAATGTCAATGGTGTTGTAGTTTAAGAGAGACCTATCAAAGCAAATGTATTCACTTTCTTCCTGTGGCAACCCATTTAGCTGAATCACAAATGATGGATCACATTTTTTTTTAAAGTAGATTTTTTGCTCCAACAGAACACATATATGGGCGAATGAAGCTAAAGGTCAGGATAGACTGCAAAGAAAAATAAAAAACTAAAAGACAGGAAGAAAAAAAACCTTAAATATTGATTGAGGAAAAATTTTCCCACTGTACTATGGCAAGCCTAAATTAGTGGAGGTGCACAAAATTAAACCATGATCTGTTGGAAATGAATGGAATGAGCTCGCTGTATAGCCAGAGAACAGATGCAGAGTGCAGTGGCCTGATATTGCTTCTGAGAATCTCTCTTTCTGAGAACTATTGCTTTGTCAGTTGTCTCTTTTAGCTCTTTACCCCAAAGTAGTCATGTCAGTAGTACATGCCTTGGTTTTATGGCTGCTGAGAGAACTGTCAGTAGCTATGCATGAAGAGTTGTTTTCTAAAATAGCAGCAGAGAGATTGGTGAGTTAATTGTTTTGGAAACCTTAAGCAACGGTAGCAGCAAGGTTATGTAGAGAGTGAGCTGTTTGTTTCTACAGAGCCTCTACAGAAAGGATCAAATATCCAGGTCACAGTCTTCGATCCCTCTAAAGAGAGCCCCAGGCGAGGAGCCAGTCATGCTGAACTGCAGAGGTAAGTGCCAAAAGAAAGAACTGATCTGAGACTGGAAGTAGGTTTCCGCTTGTAGCTGTGAAAAGATAATTTAGTGGAAAGGTATAATCATGTGATAAAATATGATGGAAATAAAACCCTGACTGCACAGCTTTTAGAGACATTTGTACTGAACCTTCTCTCTAAGCCCTATAATTTACAAAGCATTATTAAAGAACAGTTTTCTGAAAACCTGAAATATTTCTTTTTAAATATCCTTGCTTTTCACAGTTAAACCTTTGGCTTCTTCAGATAAACATGGCATCATAGGAGTACAGTAGGATCTTGGGGGAAAGTCAATATCCCTTTATATCCCTTAGAAAATATTCAGTAAATTTACAACCATAACCATTTGCCAACTTTTATGATCAAAAGTGACAATAAACTGTTTTTGTTAATCATTTATTCATTTTATTGTTCAGATATGAAAATGCAAAGTCTCCTTATTGCCAACGTCAATAACAATATCCATGCACAGACACAGACTCGTGAGAGCAATCAGCTTAGTCCTCGCCTGGACGTCAGGCATGCTTGTGCTTAATAGTGTTTGGCAACCTAGGGACTTTGTAGATTAGGTTGGCATTGTTTATGTAGTCAAGAGACAAAAGGGCAATGACTGATAGTAATACTCCATATAATTTTTTTTAAATTGCACTAGTTTACAAACGCAAGAATTTGGAAAAACTCCAGTTGGCGAAGAGCTGATTACATTAATACAGCTCTTATTTTACAGTAAAAGGCTAACTAGGTATGAGAGAGTGAGATTTAATGTGTCCTCTGTTTAATAAAATAGCTTGTTGACTGTCTTATTGGCTTGCACAGAGGGAGTTATTAAGTTCAGTACAAAGATGTAAAGTTTAAAAATGCAGCCACAGCTGTGTACTTTGTGAAAATCAACATTTTAAGGTAATGAAAAAATCCTTTTGTTTTTACTTTAAAATAACGAGAGTACATTTTTCCATCAATGTCAGGCTTTTTTAATTTTGTGATATTCCAAGTGCTTTGAATTGGATTTGAACACCACACTTTTAAAAAGGTTTTCTTTAGTACATTCCAGAAATTTTCTGGCAATGCTGAGCCGGATCAGGTCCAAGGTTGTGATGCTGTGGGCTGTGTACATAAAACTTTTACTGCCCTACTGCGTTGGCACCTGAGAAGTGAGAACTGAACATCAAGAAGTTGGGAAGAGTCATAAATATTTAGCAAACTAATCTGAAAAATATTTAAAAATTAAATATTCCCTTATATACAAAATTATTATTTTTTCCCTTTTCAGAAAGGGTGTTTCAAGCTAAACGCGATGCTTCATTTTCTAAATATGGCCCTGTGTGGACAATGGCGTATTGAGACATTTTAATGTGTTCAAAAAAAGTTTAATTACAATGTGACACATGCCAAGTGTTTCTTGTGCAGTACCACTCTTCCACCAGAGGAACCTCGTTTCCTGTACCCTCCCTGGGTGACCCACAATGCTTCATTGGCTGTTCCACACCAGTCCTCAGTCTACCAGCCCTTAGACCTCTACATTGATTCAGTACAGTATATTCCAGACAACGCAACTATTGTAAAGGTAAGCGTATCTACAGATTGGCTTTCCTTAACAGCAGAACTGCCAGCTCCTTCACTGTTAAATAGCCAATGTTTTACTGTATATAACGTCTTGGTTGGACAAGGATCTGGTTTAGTTTACTGTACCATTGCAAATGAGCAGTAAAAATGACTTTGTACCTTCATCTAGACATGTTGTGTGCTTTTAAGTACAACATGTTTTTAACTTACCCTGTATGCTTAAGGTCACTGGGAGAATCCTGCAATCAGGTCAAGAAGACTTGCCTGACATTTCGGCTCTTCCGGATCTCAGCTCCCCGGCGAGAAGCCCAGAGTTTAACTTTCGCATGACAGTGAATCCAAGTAACAAAAAGCCATTTGATCGTCACATGCTGCTGTTGCTGCGGGTCTACACTGTGAGCTCAGACACCGGAGAGCTGTGTGTCATAGGTTTGTATGACAGTTTGGAATTTGGTTCATTAACGTCTCCTATGAATGACGGGCCTGATCAGGTATCCAGTTCAAGGGCTGTGGGTGTTGAGAATTACACCCGTCTTCTGTGGTTAAGTCTTCACCAGTTTACACTAAAAAGATGTGGAGTTATGTACTTTGGAATACCACAGTTAATTTAAAAAAAAACATTTCTTATCCAAGGTGATTCTTAATGATCAGGATTATTTTATTTTTGGAATTTTATTCAGGGAACTGCATCATCCGTGTTTTTAATGACCAAGAGCAATTGAATGTGGGAGGACACCAACTCCGATTGCATGGGGGGATGCCGCCGAAAGACCAGATCCCCTTGACAGAAGCATCCCTCAGTCACCAGCCTGTAATTCCCTGCTGCACGCTCCTAATCCGCATTTTACCGCACATGCCCGTAAGTAACCGCTGTAAGTAGTCTGTGGGAGGATGGACACACTTGAAGCTGATTCCTGTGCTTCAAGGACGAGTTTTGGCATCTGCAATCCCTAACAACAGGCTTGCATTTGTAAACTGTCTTTCTATCCCTAAAAAGAAAAAACACACTATATGACTCAAGAGCAGTTAAAAAATAAATAAACGCTGAGCAAAAGATAGCACTTGACATATAATCTTATTATATATGTAATATATATAATTTATTATATATGTAATATATATAATTTATATATGATAAAATTCTGAGATACATGAGAGTTTTTCCTTTAAATCAAGTGACAGATTACCGAATGAAGGCAGAATTATGAATGAGTGAATGTGGAAAATCATACCAGTTCAAAACAGAAAAGAGCTGTCATGGGATAGGATTGAGTGAGGAACTGCATCGCCAGTACTGGCTAAGTAAAGATTAATTCCCTGCTGCAAATCAATGCGTGTCATAGTCATAAACGTTTCAGAATGGAAATAACCTCTACATGTTGTGGAATATGTTCTTTTCCTACAAAGGGATTATAATGTCCAGCAGATGGCACTTTATGAAAACACATTTACAATCAGCAGGAGTTTATGAAAACAAAATGAGGAGTTTTCCCACTGGAGCAAGGCTTGCTCATGCAATCCAGGAATGTTGCACTTTTGCCAAGGAATCTCATAGGCCACCATAAATCCATTTTCCAGGTTTTTGGTGCAGTTTTAAGGAATTCCATTTTGGAACAACATGTAGTTAGCATAAGATTTGTATACTTTATATTAATACTAAGGACAGAAAAGGTTTGGACAGCAAAAGAGTAGTATATTTGCACTAACCTTGCAGTCTGCAGATGCTAATACACCATTACATTGTGGCTAAGTATGTTTTCGACACAATCGTATCTGTTATACATGGAAATACTTAGGATAAAGATGGTGTGAAATTAAATCTTTAATTTTAATTTATAACTTAAAATACTATTCAATTAGTAATTACAGAATATTTGTGTGATAACTGGTGGATTTCTTTTTTCCATTAGGGCCTTCTGCCCTTCAGGACTATTACTCTGAACGAGAGCAAACATTCTCATAATGAAGTTTCTTAATTTTACCTTAGTGTTTAATGCAGCTTTAAGGGCAGAGACGTTATTGCATATGTTTCATGCACCCCTGAGAAAAAATGATCTGAGCAATAAAATAAAGGCGTTTGCATCTGAGACAGTAATTCTAATAAGCAGTGTTAGGCAGAAGAAGGTTGTGTGCAGTTGATTAATGTGCTTTGTGGAAAACATGCTTTAAATCCTCTGTGCATCAAGGTGAAAAAAATCATTCTGTTCTGACCTCTGTAAATTGCTGCCAATTCAAAGTCAGCTCACTAGGTCACAAGCTTCTTTCTAGTTGATGAGATCCATATTTTGTGTCTCTTTTAACTCTGTGATCACTTTAATAAACTACTTCAGATATGCTACATGTGTCACATTTATAAACTACAATTTGTTTATGCTGTTGCATTAGTTTCTAATAGATGATTAATGTTGCCATGCATCTGGAGAACAATGGATGGAATTTTCAATCTACACGGTACACTCCAGTGTTTTGTAACTGCGCATTTAATGTACACAGCTTAATAACTAAACCTCAGGATCCTGGATTCAATTCATGGCCTTGGGTATCTGTCTATGTGGAGTGTGCATGTTCTCCACATTTTTCCAAGCGTACAAGTTGACTCCCAACCCCCAAAGACGCGATCGGCAATTATACATTTCCCTTTCTCGAAAGCCCAGCAATAGGCTGTCATCACATCCAGGGGAAGAACAGATATGGACCCAGTTTCCCCCCTGTGCTTACACAGTAAGCTCTGGCTTGCCCCGGCCCTCAGCAGGATAAGCAGTTTTAATGTATTGAACCTAATACTGTATGGTAAACCACCGTTGGTTTTTTTCTCGCAGTAAGGGAGCTTTTAGTCATATCTCTCCACACAAGCTTAGTGGTTTTGCCCTTCCCTCGTTTCTGTTTCAGAAATTTCTCCTCAAGCAAGGGCTAACCAACCACTGCAATGACAGTCCGCAACATAAAACTAAATGGTGTATCTCAATATCTGTTCAACTCTCCTTCCCTTTAGGATTTAAAACCCACTCCAAGCTATCTGAGTGGCTTCTACCTCACAGACCGAGCCAAGCCCAATAAATCAGAGCTGGGCATTATCTCCACATTCCAGAGGAACAGAGACTTCCCAAAAACTGTCAAGGAAATGATGCAACAGCTGGAAAACAAAGAACACGCTAATGGTAAAGAACATGTGGGGAATGTAGCTGATTACCTGTGTTCATGGAACGGTACAAATGGAAGCTGGTTTCATACATCTTATTTTTTAACTAACGCTGCTAATAGGCAGTTGTCCGAGGTAACATACAATTGACCTTTTTAATAGATATGAACATGATGTCAATCGTGTATAGAAAAACATTATTATTTTTCAAAAAAATGTATTCCTTTTGTCACCTGTCAACATTTATTCCTTAATGTCACCTGAATAAATGTTACTTAATAATCATGTTCTAAATTTTAGGAATCAATACTGCCGCTGTTTAAACTATTGTTGCTAGTTATCCAACACCAATAATTATTGCTTGCAACACCGGGAACTATAATAATAAAGAACAATAACAATAAATCGTTTTTTATTGCAGAATACTGGAAGCATTGTTTTGTCACGCACTGTCAAAAGATGTTTTGTCATCTTTGCATAAGTTTTTGCTTTGTCCTTAAATCATTTTTTTTCTTCAATTGTACTGATGCACTCGGTGAGACTGCATCTGATTAGTCACTGTTGTGATCTGTTTTGTTTAATTACTGCAGCAAATTATCCCGATGTTCAGCAGTGGGGCTCGGGAGACCATGACGGGCAGCATACAGTGATGTGACGTTCCGTCTAAATTTATTCATCATGTCGGCTGTGCTTTTCTTCCTCTCTGTTCTGGCGCTTCAGTTCCATCTGAGCTGTGGCTGGCCTGGTACGAGGAGAGACTGGATGCCCGAAAGCAGCTACCACCTCAGCACCCCCCCACACACCTTAGTATACACCATATGGTGCGCTATCACCAGCAAGCTGGCATCCGTATTCGCATCACACAGGCGTTCGGGCTGCCTGGTATGTAACATTTCAAGCATTCTAATGAAATCTGCTTTATTGGTTTTCACATCTATTATATTGTTAAAGGGGAAACACTTGTTTTTAAACTATTTGCAGCCTATCGTTTCTGCACTATTAAAACACGAATAATCTGAACATTTTCCTTGTGCATTTGTAGGCATTTTCTTTAACTGTCATCCTTCGTTTCACTTTTTCTGAGATGTGATTAATCCCATAAGAACATAAGGAAGGTTACTGAAGAGAGGAGGCCTTTTGACCCACCTTGCTTGTTTCCTGTAAGCCAGCTACTTGTTTTGAGGTTCCCAGCCAGCTGTTTCTTGCAAGAAACCCGGCAATCAGTTATGACAGCATAGCTTGTTCCGGACTTTTACAGCCCTCTGTGTAAAAAAAAAAAACCTCCTTTTCATGCTCACTAAATGTACTTGCCAACACCTTTCACCTGTGTCCTCAGATTTGTGCTTCACTCTTGATTCTGAAGACGCCCATGGGGTTGACTTTGCCTTAAGAGGGTTTTAAATACTTGTATCAGGTCCCCATCCTGATATTTTGCCCCCGATAGTCTTTCCAGATTTAAAGTGATATTTTGGTGTTCTTGAATCACAGACAATTAGCAACAATGTTCCTTTAGTAGATCTGGATAGTAACATGACCCAGGGGAATGTGATTAGATTTTTGACATGGAGGGATTCCAAAAATGCAGAATATGAATGGTAAAAAGGGAGTCTTTCACCTCAGCTTCTTTCCTACCCTTGCCAAAGACTACCTGTCTGTCTGGGAATTAAATGGTTACTACCTAATGTCACTTGATATAAATACATTTAGTTATCAATAAGTTGGTTACCTGGCCTGTTTTGCCAGTAAATTATTTATTACTGTAATTATTTGTGGAGTAAAAATAGACTGATATTATTTGTTGTTTTCTTCGTCTTCTTCAGAGTCCAAATCCAATCATCCAGTTTAGATACATTTCACTGTCATTCCTAACTGGAATTAGAATGCAACACATTGCTTGCCCTGAATTTTTCTAATATTAAAAATTTAATTTTTAATCCCTCTTATTTATTTTTCTAAGTGCTTGTTTCTAATTTTAGCACCGCACCCCAAGCTCTCTAATATGTCCCTAGCAAGAGCGTAATTTTTCATTTAATAAGGTGCACCCTGCTAGATACAAATAACCCTTCAATTTTGCATAGCATTGCACCTGCCTGCTTTTTCATGCACAGATTTTATGCATAGATGTTTTCATTGATGTCTGAGCCCAGGGAAAATGATACAAAGTGCCACAGCACCACTTAAATACAGATGGTTTGTATTTTCTTAATTTGGCACTCAGAAATTTGCCGCAATTTTTTGTCGAATATTTTTCTGTCAAATCTCTGTACTGATTGATGCTAAGAACTGTAATGAGTATGTAACCGGTTTAAGTCATTTAAAATTCTATTGAAAGCATGTACTGCATAGAAGATGAAACTGAGACTTGGAAGGGTGTCCTGGCAGGCAGTGACAGTGTAAATAAAATATTATACTCACACCATCTCGCAGAACAGGAAAGATAAGAGAGACTCAATTGAAAGTACACAGTGTAATATCATGAAAGCACATTAATATAAATATCCAGCAAACACCCTCACAATCAAGAGAAGGAGTCTTTTCAGTTTGTATTTAAAAACATGCTTACTCATCAAGAGGCAGCGTCTTTTTACACTTTAGGGAGGCAGCTTCACTCCCATGGGCATAATACACAAAAGACTCTCCACAGGCAAGGCCAAAATAAATTAGGTTTTCAAATTTATTTTGAACCCTGGAGGTATTTATCTTTCTTCACTGGTTTTGTGCACTGACTGCTTTTGGCCTTGCTTATCCACTAAAATAATAAGATTTGGAAAGAAATACTTTTTTGATATTTACACCAAATACACCACTGTTTTTTTAATGGTGCTTTTCTATGATTCATGTTGTGAGCAGTTGTGCACAGCTTTCTAATTTTGTTCTCAATGTAGTTTGGTTGTATATGCATTTGTGTTCTTTCTTAAATTGTAGGATAACTTTGTATATACAGTAATTTCATCTCATTATTTAAAAAAAATGATTTGTTAATTTTGAAGCAGTAATACAGTACATTAACATACTTTGGTCTTTCCTGGAAAAATCTTCTAGTTATTCTGCAAATATTTTCATTTAGTATGGGTGCACATGTTTAATCATTAAAAAATCTTCTATTCAGTTTGCCTTGTGCTCTAGCTGGATCTGTTTTCTCTCTTAGTCTATGCTGTTAAAAAAATGTGTAGTATGTTCATTGACACCTTTGCAAAGTACAACTGTACATTGTGAATCCAAAATCGGATACAATGTTTTTTTTAATACAGTAGCTGCGTTGTCTCAACAGGAATCAATGATAAATGAGGAGATCAGTGTCTTGATAATATTGTCTTCATGTTATCTCTGTCCTGTCAGCCGGTGGCCTCTATGTCAATGCTTTTGCCAGAATCCTGAAGGGAGCAGAAAGTTTGCACCTTGCTGAGCTGCCGCAGGGCTGGGGGGGTGAAGAGAAGTTTGTGACTTTGCGCCGTGATTTCACCAGTCTTCAGCGGTGCCCCCGGTGGACTGACCAATCCGCAGTGGGTATACCTAACCCTTCATCATTATAGGGTTTCTTTTTCTATTACTTAATCGCACTTTAAACTTATCCTTAGTTATTGCCGTAATTGAATTAAAAGTCCCTGCAAATCTGAGTAAATTATGAAACAAGGTTCGTTGCTCTCCGGTTCAGGTCTTAATTGATTTGCTCATTGCTTAGCCCTGTTTGTAATTGGAACACAGCTGACAGGTGACATTGATGGGTTGCCTCCGAGCCTTTTTAACTCGAATTTCATTCACTTCTCCCTGTAACCTAATTTAGCCTCCTGTCTATGTGTGGTTTTTATATTTGCACATGGGTTATTTCTGACGCTTGTTGAACAAGAGACCTCCTGACAAATATTATTTCAGCATATAATAGCAATGCGCATGCATGCTGTCTGAAAATTACAACTGCATTAACATCACTAAATGTTCCAAATTGTTATGATTTCAGACTACATCTAAAATGTGTGTGCAGGTGAATATTTTTGTCTTAATTCCATAATCACTTAAAAAGTATTAATTGTGGTTTGCAAAACTAGAAGGTATATTACACTTGGGTTGGGAGGACATTAAATTATTTTTTCTTCTACTTTGAATAGTCCGAAATTGATGTGCAATTCCTTAATATCTTCAAGTGCAATGAAGCCATCTGAACTTGTACACTGCAGCAATCTTCAAAACCAATTTTTCTCACACTAAAGTTAGTTTTGACTTCTTTAAAGGCAAAATGTAGTGTCTAACTCATGTTCATTAATTGATTGTTGCATTTTTTTCATTTATCATTATTTTTAGTGTGCAAGGATGATAAGGATGTAAAAGTTATCTTTTCTATCTTGAAAAGCTATCTTGAGATAGTTCAAGCTATCTTGAACCCACAGATCCACAGATTCAGAAGTTCAGCTGAATTGATGAAATGCTCATTTCTCCTTTTCCTTTTTGTTGAGACTTTTGCTAGCCCTCATTAAGTTCTGTGTCTCACCAATATTAACCTATTAATTTAGCCCTTGTACTTTTTAGGCATACAGGATGATGTCTCGGTGAGATAAGAGTTGTTTTTCCTTGTTTTTTTTACAAAATGATTATCTGGAACATGATTCATGTTCTTTTACGCAGTATAAAACAGTTTGTGAGTCATGACTAGATGTGACGTGTCAGTGTACTTTTTGGTCACCCCTTTGTGAGGAAGACACAGTGCGAAGAATGCTTTGTCTCTTTTACCTGGTAACGTTTGATGTCTGTTATGTGGGAGACAAATCTGTTATACTGCTTTAGTTAATTAATGGAAAAGAAATAGAGCTCATTATGCAATAATTATAGACTACAGCACAGCAAGCTTTTTTAAGACTGTGAAGCCCTTTTGTTCAATGAATGGGTCTTTTTTTTAAGCTAAAGGTATGCTGTAACTCTCGAAAGCAGGACGAGCACTAGAGACACTCACCAGAATAGTAATTATTTTTCGTAAATATGCATTTAATTAGTAGTCTGGCTGTGTATTCACACTTCACTTGTAGAATGAATTCTTGAACCAACGCAATAGTTTCTTGGGCCTGGTTTAATAATCTTAAGAATAGCTGTTTATGTAAATTCAGAACCTACAAGTTGGATATAGAATTCAACTTTGGAGCCACATCATTGTGTTTTAATCTTAAAAAGATTACTTTGATGTTTTTGATCCACCTAATCCTACCCACAATAAGGAGTGATTACACATGCGATTCAAACCTTTAGTCTTGTGGATCCCAGTCTCAAGGTGCTACAGAAGGTGCAGAGTACTGTCTGAGAGCCAGCGCAAGAGCTCAGCTGACTGAATGAGCATGTTGAAATGGCCCAGTTGAAAATAACAGACGTGTGTCTTGCAGTTCCATCTTGCTGTATCTCTGTGGAAGTCTTTAGAAGTCTGCATTTTCAAGGAAGGGAGTTAGGGATGTGCTCTTTAATTTCATTTAGAGTGCAGTATATCTGTATGTGAGGAGTCCCTACTGAATTGTATCTCCTGTTTGGCGTTCATACAGTATGTTGTTAAAAAAAACATGATAAGAGGTTGTTAGATGCCTGGGTGAGACGAGTGTAGGATGCCTGTAGAGTGTTCTCTCACTCCTTGGAACATATGGTCACAATTAAATCAGACAAGCTCTGCTTTTCCACGTTACTCTTCACACAGATAATGGCCATTTAAAAATGAGCACACACACTCATTGTGATGAGATTGTAGAGTCCTCCAGAGCCCTTCTGAATTCACTTCTGAATAAGCATGCATGATAAGCCTGGCCAAGGGCACGTGACTAAGTTGCCTGAAAGGAATTGTGCCTATATCCCCTGTCCTTTGAGTTTGGGATGGTGCACTCATACATTCTCTCTATAATTGAATGTATAAGGGTTCTGTAATTGAACAGCCTGTGATCACACCCCTTGAAATGCTTCTTCTCAATGCATTTGCACTGATCAGTGTTCTTCTTGCAGACTTTACTTTGCCCATGAAAGTGCAGTTTCTTGTGTAGCTCTATTAAAAGCCATCCTTTGTAAGCTTTTCTGACATCGCAAATGTACAGGACGTGCACATTGTTTTATTAAATTGTATTTATTTACTTAGTCTTGTGGGGCTCAAAATGATTTTAAGTCCATTTCTTGTTCCTACAGTAAGGTTTAAACTCTGGATTTATTTTAGAAACATATTTAATAACAGCTGAGCCAGAGTTTTTCATCTGTGTAGTACTGTTATTTATATAGCATGTAAAGCAGAATATTTCTTCTGAAAATTGACAGCATTGTGTTGTAAGCACTACCTTCACATTGTTTTTTGGGAAGCACTACATTTAGTTTCTACAGGAAAAAATGGTCATTTGTGTTCCTTCTAAATGAGTTATTGCAGACAAGCAGTGGTTAGAAACCATAGAAATAAAGCATTATTTTATTGTGGTTCACAAAAGCCAGTAGCCGGAAATGTTATGGCTGGCTTTTGTTTTAATACATGCAGAAATTCCGACCAGCAGAAAATTGCTAGCCACCATATACAGTTTAGTGGATATATACATCTATAGGAACAAGTAATAGGTTTATTCCATGCTGAAAAAAAGAAGAAAGAGAACACAACGTTTCAGCTGTGGAGCCTTCTTCAGGTGTGAAGAAGGCTCCACGGCCAAAATGTTGTGTTCTCTTTCTTCTTTTTTTCAGCATGGAATAAACCTATTACTTGTTCCTTTGCAGCCTACGCATGCTGACGCAGCTACCAACCTGAACATATACATCTATATGCATGTATTGCCCTTCTTCTATTCTCCCACAGGTTCTACACCCATACCATGATCCCCACACAGTCCTGCTGGTCCAGCTGTTCGCTCTCCATGCTGTTTACAGGGCAGACCCCTCTGGCCAGAGGTGTGGGACAGTGAGTGCCCTCAGTGGGGAGCACCTGAAGCTCGACTCCAAGTCACAGCTGGGCTGGGCCGTGGTCCCACTGTTTGATGGGTAGGGGGATGAGCGTTGTTATATACTTTATATAAATAACAGTGTAGTCTTACACTTGCAAAGCAATTAACAGCCATTGTCTGAACACAAAGGAAACCCACAGATCCTTTGGAAGCATAAAGTGTTTTGTGGATGTTGCCGTACCAAAAATATTTTGCACTAATCATTGAAAATTATTGAAAAGATCTATCTTGTCTTTCACAGAACACTTAAGACTATCCTTTTAAATGAAGAGAAAACTATTATTTCATTGCCCACTTGCTGTAGAGTCATTAATGTCCGTAAATCTGGCTCATAATTCTTTGTAAAAAATCGCTTTCACTGTTTTCATTTAATGTTTAATCAGAAGGAAAAAATCCACACAGAGAGAGAACATATATACAGTAGGTGAGGTGGTTTGATAAAAAATGGAAGTTGTCCCATACATTGAAGTCGTCAATTGACAGATTCTAAAAGGGAAAAGGGTTCAAAGCAATATAAGTCTCATAAGATAATTATTTTTACCAATCCTTTAACAATTTTAAAACTTGAATTTAACATTGTTTTGTTTAAAGAATAGAAAAGAGAATACATATAAAAAAGCTATCACCAAAAAGAAACACAAAAACAAAAAGTGGGCTGATTAAGATAGACAAGACAAGACTAGTATACCAGTCTCCTATGATTGAGTTTTTATCTGTTGTTTAGACACATTTTTCATGCCTAATGTGTGATAAGAATTTGGGAGTCATCGCTGAGAAAAAGAATTTAGATGCTAAGCATATATGTTTGTTATATTTCCAAAAGCACCGAACTAACTGCTTACAAAATGCTTACAAAAACGTGTGTATCTAATACAGTATGTACTGGATACATCAGAAAGTGTTGGCTGTAATCTTCATTTTGATCCACAAGCATGGAATTGTGTATTTTCCGTATGAATGTATTTAAGTGGTCTGGTGTTCTTGGCTTTGAGATGAACAGAAAGAATCGTGCCATACTGAACCTCAGCCAGGACATCCAATCGACTTATCCAGGCCCATATAGAAACAATATATACAGTAGGAAGTGATGAGAAACCCAGCACTGCCATGGACATAGCCTGCAGCTTTACAATATGTGAAAAAGCCTGCAAGATATGTCATTGAAGACAAAGCATAGTCAACAAATTTCTTAATAGCACAACCATCTTAGTAAAAATCATTACTGTCTTTTTCAATAAACCAACCACTCCTCTGAGTATGCAGTTGAGCCAGGTCATGCACAGTAATTTAGTTATTAGAACTTTTTTCCTTCACTTTTCATTATATAGGCCATTCCTCTACAATTGTAACTATTATGCTAGAAAATTGTTTAGCTTCTCTATATTTCAAATTTATTTTAATGAGAAAGCTTTCTAACCACATTAAATTGTGTTCATGTTTTTAATGAGAAGGATCTTTACTGAATAGAATTATTCTGCTCTTTCATTTAAACTGCTAGTGTACTGAAGATTATTCAGAAGTGATATTCATAATTGAAATTCCTATAATATTTATTTTTAACAGATAGTAAAGTGATTAAGATAAGCTAATAGCACAAATAAAATGAACAGAGCTATCTTCATGATAGGTCACCTACAATTATAAAGTTTTTTTCTTTGGAAGTCCCAGCATTTCATGTGCTTGTTTGGACAGTGATCCAGCCTCAGTGGGTAAAAACATATACAGTATTGTCTGCACAGTAAGTAATGTCTCTTTTATTAGAACATGCTGTTAAATGCAATCTGCAGTGTTTTATTGTCTGACTAGCTGTTTCCAAAAAAGTGCATTTTTGTTCCTCAGTAGGGAATTAGTTTTGTTTTCTTGTGTTTTTATTTTGCTGCAGTCCTTATGTCTGGAGTGGGATTCACCACGTGCCCATTTTCCAAGGAAATCCTGATGGTGTGAGTGCTTCTTTTGCTCAGCTTAC
This sequence comes from Lepisosteus platostomus, assembly GCF_059453375.1. Lineage (NCBI taxonomy): Eukaryota > Metazoa > Chordata > Actinopteri > Semionotiformes > Lepisosteidae > Lepisosteus > Lepisosteus platostomus. The sequence goes on from NC_142632.1 coordinate 13,648,346, forward strand.
ATTGCAAAACAATGAAAAACAGTAACTGTGTTCTATTAAGTTACACTGCAAGTATATGATTCATGTTAATTCCTCTTTTAAGATGCCTAAATGTGTTTTTTGGTACAAAACAAAGAATAGAGCACATATTTGATGTGAGATATGTTGCATTTGTCCAACAGATCAGGAGAGAAGTGTTTGGTAACACACTTATTTGAGACTACCGTTTTATTCCGAGACAAAACTGTAAACAGTGGGATCACCTATCGGGATGGACAAGCAAACTGTGCCAGCTGCTAAGCTATAAAAGAGCTAACTGCTCTTCTGCGACTACTAAAATATCATGTGACCTGTCATATGTAGGACAGCAATACATTTTCTGATCTTAACGTCAAATCAGGTATTAATTAGGAGGGTGACACTGTCTGTCCTTGACCAGTAGCTATAATTTTGCTTGCAGCCATCTGCACCAAGGTGCACAAGCTCCTGTAATGCAAAAAAGCTTGGCATGAAAATGTAGGAGCAAACTCTGACTCTACTGGAAGCAATGTGGGTGTTAAGTTATTGTGCCAGGGTTTTTTTAATGGGATTTTTGTTGGTATACGTTACTTCTTCATATCGCCAAGTTTTAATTTTAAAACCATAACTTCAGTAACAGCCACTTGGTGTATGCATGAGAAATGATAGCAGTTGCTTTTCTTTATTGAAATATTTTTAAAGAGGATACCTTTAACAATTACAAACTATGGTTACTGTTTTTTTCCTGTTGTGTGTTCTTGTTAATGAAAATAAATAGAAAAAAAACACAGTTGCACATATTAAATACAGTGGCCACACCTTCTAGTTGAACACTTTTTGTTCTTGGCAAACAAGTTGAAAATATGGTAGTGAGTTTCATAGTTCAAATGTATAGGGATTTTGTTTTTAATTTTCAATGATAAAAGTGTTTAAGGACCTCACTTGAAAACCACCCTTTGGAATTGTATGTTGGTTTGTTTTGCACGTTTAAACACATGCTTTACAAAACATCTTGGCACACATCAAAGTCAATGCAAAATTATGTGAAGCATTTTTTATGGTTTGTAATTCAACTTCTGTTTTACTTTAAAAATAGATTTGGGATATTTACAGGTCATTGTTGGATGGTGTCCTAGAATTATAGTTCTATAGAGAAAGCAGTAAGTGTATATACAGTACATAAGCAATGCGTATTTAAGCCTTTTAGCCACATATGTAGTCTTTTTAAATTACCTCTTGTATTTTCTGTCTCCTATTGATGTAAGACTGATGTTAAATTATTGTCATTTAAACAATCCATTTATGAATGTAATCTGGCTTTTCAATATGTAAATACTTCACAACATTAAAATTGTGTGACACATTATCTGATGATTGTTCTGTGTAATAAGGCCTTTCATGCACATCCTGTTTTATTACAATATATTATTATATGGACCTCTTAGTACTTTTTTGACATTGAGAGAGATTATTAACACCACTCTTGTTTAAAAAGAACAAAGTTCTTTAAAATTAAGAAATTAACTAGGGCTGTTGTGACTATATAAATTAAAACAGCCCTTCTTGTACTGTAATAACATTTAATAAAAACTCTGGGGAGGTGTGAAATATAAAAATCTGCTTAATGAACTACATAAAAAGTACCTCATTTGTCTTTTTTTTCACCAGGGATTTCTTGGGGCTGTGATATCCCTTCCTTTGAAAGATGCCATCTCACGCAGCCTGAAAAACAAGAAACTGAAGCTGCAGAAAAACTATGGGAGTGTGGTAGCCGAAGTTTGGGATGGACACTATTTTGACGATGAACGCCATGATTTGCCTGTAAGCACCGATGCACAGACACTTCTACTTCACCATAAAATCCACAGGAACTGATTAAAGCAGTAGGCCCTGTATCCCTGACATCTATCTTCCATCCCCTCTGTCATGACTCATAAAGTCATAAAGCAATGTCACATGCAAGGATGTTGAAGAGCAGGCATTAGGAATCTTTATGAGACCAGTCGATGATATGGGTAGCCTCCTTAAAGGGTATTGCTCTTAAATGTCATTTTAATGGATTTCTCTTCTATTTTACCTCCCTCTTATGCTTTTTATTATATTTTTCTTTCCTTCGTGTACTTTGGAAATCTGCTGCTCTTGCCGTTCTTACTGGAACTCATTTTTTCTCCGGCTTGTGCCATTTTTAGTTCTGGCTCTCTGTTTTTTTTTTGTGGGAAACACAAATTGCGGCTGTGATGATTCCAGCGCCACCCAGTTGACGCAAAACATTGCAATATCATTACCAAACACTGCTGGGATGTTGTCGTTATGCTAGAGAAAACATTTCAGACCACATGTTTCTTTCAGCAGTGCTACAACAATTAAGACACAATATTATAGCCATTTGCATGGTGCATATATAGTATTTTTAGAAGACATTAAATGTGAATGTTTTACACACATTATTACGATGTGATGTGTAACTATACTAACAGCATTACAGTAAGCATTACATTATTAAGCTTATATTATGATGCCAGGAATATGGTAAAGAATGCTTCCCTGAAGTCTACATTTCTGTACAAAGCTGCGATATTTTATGATTGACTGACTGAAAACATATTCAGCTGTAGAAAAAGGCCTCATACCTATAGGGTCTGTTTGATTTCCCCTCAATGCTTAAATGCATTCAGTAATATACAGTAATTATGAATAAGTGACTGTTGTGCAAAGTTGAAATATGCATGAAATTGTTAAAATTCACTATCACCTTTCCTTTCTGTATGGCACTGTTTTTGATTTTATGTGTTTTTATATAGGACGAAGCCTTCAATACTCTGTAATACCTTGAATTCCGTTGCTTTTTTAAAAAAAAATGTGACTTGCCCGTGACAGCAAAACCTTCATTGAATCCATGAGTGTTATTTTTTTTTTACATGTACTGGAAAACGTTTGTGCAGATTTAGCAAGGAGAGAGCAATTAATCATTATTGTTCTGGTTATTTTAAATTCTTAGATTGAGCTGTAAATTTAACTAGGATTCTATAATAATGAAGAAAATGTAAGATGTCAGCAGGGTATTTAAATTGGACATATAAGTAAGCTTATGTCCATCGCATAAGTTATAATGTAAAAATATCGCTTAAAGTAAAGGGTGCAAAATATAATCTTAGTTTATCAGACATTTTATTGTTTTTCAGGTATTAGATAATTTTGCTAAGGCCCTCAGTGCAGTGGGAGCTGAGACCTGCAGTTTTTTTCCACGCTTGTCTCCCTAGTTACCTAACTGACTGCTCTGTTTGAAAACAGACAGCTTTAAGGTTTTCTTTTACCAGGACTATTCATAGCTGTAGGTCTTTCATGCTGAGAGCTGAAATAGAAAGATCTGGGGTGGGATGAGTTGTCTGACCTGATCAATACTAAAACGTCAATGTGAACATGAGAGAGCACAGTCTTATTGAATGCAATCAAGGCTGAATGTCCTAAAGTATTGTGTCATTAAAAATTCTCATAAAACACTGTGCTTTCTATGATACAAGTCTACCATGAATATACCTGAATTATTTATGAAACATTCAATTCTGATAAGTGAAGTCAGAAGTGTCAGCTCCATGCTTTTTATAGTTTAGTCACAACAGCAGAACAAAAAATAGAATTACAATTTAAAATAAAACAGTTTTGGTAATTATAAATTCTTAATGAAAAATAACAAGATGCGTTATTGCAAACAGTGTATGCTTTGAGTGTGGCTAGTAATAGGGTTAGCAACTCAAGGGTTAGCAAGTCAAGTATCTTTTTGTACCAAACAGGTGATTGATAACCTTCTGACTGTGCACAGTAAGAAGAAGTTCCTGAAAACACAGTCGAAGAAGCCAGGAAAAGAAATTTCCCAGCTGGTGCTACAGCGCTTGAATCGCAAAATTAGGAAGCAGGGGTGCAGCAGTGAAGAGTACCAGCGAGAGGAGCAGTTTTATGAGGAGGCGATGGGAAATACTTTTTATGCACTGATGGTGAGTATTGTAGTGTTTCTTAAAGACCTGTCTGTGTGGGATTTCATGCCTTTTTTGTATGTATTTTTTGATTATATTTATGTATTTATTTAATGTATATGTTGTAATGTATTTGTACGAAGACAGATACATTCTCTGCACCAAAAGGAAAGACAGAAAACAAAGTTCGGCAGTGTCAAAATATTAAACATTGATTATTTTTTCATCATCAAAGATTCAAATAGCTCTCTTGTTGGTGGCTGATTTTTGTAGGTGCCTTTGTTACCTGTGCTTCATAAGCGGCTGTTAAAGTTGCATGTTGAGAATACAGTGAATTTCGGTTTATTCCTTCCCTGAATTAAGCCTTTCCTGTCCCTACTGATGAAAAGCATCCTCACATCATGATGTTGCCACCACCATTAACTTTGCTTTAGACCAAAATAGTTTAGTTTTTGTCATGTCTGGCCATTCGCTTTTAGCCATGTGTGCAGTCTATCTTGAGTCTTCTTCAGTGACGGTAAATAAGGTGTACCTCTTTCAGTAATGACTTCTTTTCTGCCACTCACCCACACAGGCCAGCTTTGTGTAGGGACTGGGATATGACTCCCATCGTAAACAGAGACTTTTGCAGATCTTTCAAAGTCAAGTTGGCTTCACAGTGGCAACCCTAACCTGTTTCTGCTTGTTGCCCCCTCAGTTTGGAAGGATGGGCTGTCTAGCAATATATCCTTGAGAATAAAGGCACTTTGTGTAAGTGTCGTAATTTAAGAATACTGTTGGACTTTTTATAGTGCTGTACTTAACAGTGTTGAAACATAAGAAAATATGTACAGTTACAAATGAGAGGCCACCCAGCCCATATATCATGTTTGTTTATTCTTCTCAGTTGGTAATTAATTCAGCCATTTCTTGAAAAACCTCAGGGTAATACGTCTTTGTAGTGTGTTTCATACTCGCACAACTCCGCCAAAGAAGTACCTCCTGTTTTCAGAGTGGTAAGCGCCTCTTGGAGTTCCCCCTTTGTGTCCCCTGCTTCATGTTTCACTGTCGTATACGCTATACATCTGACCCAGGATAAAACATTAAAAATGGAATTTATTAGCGACACTAAAAACAAGTTATTATTTAATGGCCTTATACTACTTTCCTGACCCTCCTTTTGTAAATGTTTTTTTTTTTTGTGGGAGTGCAAAAAATAATAGTTAAGCTTGTGCCTGTCCTTGTTCCCTTATTTCTGCCTGGCTTCCTATCTCGCAGAACTCGGTATTTTGAAACACGCTCCAAAGACATCTTGTGTGTTTCTTCTGACTAATCAAGTAGTTGATCATAGAGACAGGTAATTACTCCTGTGCCAAAAAACCACTGGCTGTGAAACCCCGAATAATAAGAATGTATCTGCACAGGTGTATGGTGCTAAAGTATACTGCAAATTACACTCATTTTGAGTACAAAAGGCCATTTGTGTCTGAAAGATCAAATTTCCCATTTTCCACTGATCCTTAAAGAGGGACTCTCATGAACTTTCGTGGCTTTTGAAACAACCTGATTCATGTTTTCAGAATTCTCAAAGACATTGACAAAGTCTATGAAAACCATACTTTAGGTTACAGCAGAGATCATTTGGGTAGTTTACAGAGCTTTGATTTTACATCAACAATAAACTGTTCCAAATATCATATCCGTAATCACTTGCGTATCTAGCTGCCTTTTTAGTATGAACAGTAAGGAACTGATGCTGGAAGTAGTCAACAAAACTGATTTGAAAGCAGATTTTAATTGTTTTTTAAAAAATCAAAAAGAAAAGTTCTACAGAACAATATGCTTAGAAGTTACCGCATAATCATTCAAAGTGTCGTTTTGAGTCTTTGGTTAAAGGAAATGAAATGCATAATGTATTAGCAGTGAAGCAGAAATTATTTAAATAATGCATTTCTTCTTTGCTGTCAAAGTTTACGTAATTTATGCCAAAGGATTGTTCCACATGACATAATTACAGACAGGAAGCACAATATTCATAGACCAATCACCACTGATTAGGTGAAGAGTAGTCTTTTGCAATTTTTTTACAAATATCATTTTTGCTGAGTCTTTTCTGTTGGGCTGTATCTTTTAAAAACGCCAATATTCTCAAAATCATATTGCATTACTTGTAAGAGTGATAGACCAGAACTTTCAGATGTTTTTTTTGAAGGAATGGTTTGACAAAACCGCTAGAGTGCAAGACTGACTGAATAATAGCTATTTCATAGTCTAGAATCTGTGGCAAAAACCTATATTAAATCTAGCAGCAGCACAGACAGAAAGATAAACTTTATTATTGAAATGGAGAGCCTCACTTTAAAATAAATAGTGCAGGGGTTGTGTTTAATGCATTGTGTTTTTCTCACAGATTTATCTTGTCATTTTGAAAAATTGCTGCTATGAATGAGCTCTTACAGGCCACCTTTATTATGACACCAACATGTCTGTTGTGAAGATGGGAAATAAGCAGAAGCCCCCAATGCATAAACTCTTCTTCAACAAAAACACAGCACATTTTGGGCATTAGCATTGGTACATACTGCTTAGATCATGGGATATCAAATTGAGGCTTTTTTTTATTTAGTTTGATTGCAAATTACTGTTCACAGTGATTTTCATTAAGGTATCTGTGGAATAGCTTCTGTGTATTATCAGTTTTCAGGTGTTCTCCTTATATGAAATCTCATCCGAAGGTGTTTAATTAATTAAACTAGTGTTTTTGATTTCTTTGTGAAAAGCCCCCATTTAAGTGCACAAAACAGAAAAATACAATGTCTTTCATACCTAGATATAAGTCTAGAAAACTGTACGTATCAAATTACTGTGTTTCTTACGAACCAGTTTTCTTATCTCGGTTACCACAAGTAGTCAAGTCATGCTTACTGTATAAATATAAATAGACTGTTCAAAATATACTAAGGAATAGGTTGCATGAATTTAGATCATGCTCACACATGAAAAGGATAAAGCACTGGACATGAATTTTGCCATATTTTTCAAAATTTTCCAAAAATCGAAATTCACAATTCCATTTCACGCTTGTGAACTAAAACTGTAGTTTTCCAAATAAGACTTGCATTTTCATATTTTTTTCTGTTTTAAATCATATTGCAATTGCTCATTTTATTAAAGAGAGTGAGAATTTCACAGGCTCAGTGCTTAAGTTTAGGAAGCATTTTAGTGTGAAGGACTGGTTAAGACTCTGAACTGTAAGCTTATAGGTCCAAATACAACTTTTTTACCCTTAAGCCAAGTACTTCACTGAAATTGATCCCATTAAATGACCACCTGCATAAATAAGTATAAATATATTTCGCTTTGAATAAAAGCATCAGCCAAATAAATTACTAATAACCCTTTAGAATGACAAGTGATAACAGCTTTTCTGCTGTATTTATCAAACAGTGCTTCTGATTCCCTATTCTAAGAAACATCTGTTTCAAAGATAAATTTGCTAACCTTTAACTATTCAGGAGCTGTTTCCTGGGTGATTTGCTGCTTTCTTTCCAACACTACCGCTGTAATAAAGTTTGATTTTCTTTCTGAGCTAGTGTGTACACAAATATTGTTAGCCTCCTGACAGTTCAGTTTTATGAATGACTACTGCACTGTAGAATTTGTGTCATTTAAGGTTTTCCTTAATAACTCCTCCATATTTCTACATCAAGGATGCAATTTCAAGTTAATACAATGCTGCCGTTATGTTGAAAATATTTTGCTTAGCTGCCTTAAACCAGGGCAAATAAATATTCTCTGAACAGGTTATGTTATTGTTTGCGATTTTCTTTCTTGGCTAAAAGGAATCTGTCTGTCTCTGAAGATTTCGTTCCTGCATTACTCTTGGTCTTTTGTCATTTTTCATCCCTGCAAGTGAGTTTTTTTTGTTCTTGCTCAAAGAGAAATGGTCTGGAGCTCTAGTGGGTTGTAATCCCAGCAGAAACGAGCACTCGTTTGACTTCAGGATAAGTGTTTCAGCGCTGAAAGAAATTGCTAACTCTAGCATGCAGCACATGCTAACAAAAGGAGACTAATCAGTTGTGGAAATGTAGCTCTTGTTGTTGAAAAGAAAAGTCAAACCACAAATTTAATTTAGGGAATTTATATGCGAGGTTTTGTCTTTACTAAACCTTGGTAGGCTGAACAAAGATAGAGAGAGGAACAACCTAAAAAAGTACAGAAACTTTCAGGCCAGTCCCATGGAGGAGAAAGAATGAAGGAAGGAAGGAGAGAGAGAAATGAAGTTTCAGGCAGCGTGCCTCTGTGCCCATGTCATTAATTATGTGTCATTCAATCAAAATCTCTCTAAATGCATCATGAGAATGGATTGGTTCACTCTGCGATTTTCAGAATGAAATAAAAAGAACAAAGCACAAATTTCTTATCAAGACCTCATTAGTTTATCTAAAATGTCAAATATTCACTTAAGGAAGATCAGTGACATAGTTTCCTGTAATGCAAACTAGTTTCCTTAAATCATCCCAAAATTCTGTTTAATTTGCAGTGCATTTACAATAAAATGAGTTTTTTTACCAAGGAGAATGCTGGGCTTTAGAGGGTTAAATAATTTCTGTATCTTTTCACAGGGCTGATGATATTTCTCGTTTCTCTGCAGGAAACAGCTTTGATGAATGCTGGGTACGGACCTCTCTGAGATGAATCACTGACTGTGAAAAATGTTTTAAAACATGGAAATTTCATTCAGTGCTGTTCGATACAGTTTTCCCAAAACATTCAAATGGGCTTGTCTAGAAAGTAATCAGAATCAAAAAAAGCAAAATCTTGATTTTTCCCTTTTTTAATTATTTGCAGCTAGTGTCAGATTATTTAGGAGTGAGTATCATTGACGTTTATTGATGACTTCCCCCAGTCTGTGAATCGCTCAGAGGTGGCTTTATATGAAACATGAGTGGTATAGCAGTTGCTTGGCTTTTTTGCAGTCAATTTGAATTCCAAAGAGGATTGGCGCTTGCTTACTGCACTGTGAGTCATACCTCCAAAAGATGAAGTTGTTATACAAAGCAAGGGCAGAAAAGAGAAAGGCAGACACAAAATAAATTACAACACATCAACGTAAAGGTCTTATGTAAATGGAAATGGCTTGATGTCTTTTATTTGAGTTGAAAACCTTATATAAAATGCCCATCAAATGCTAATTTGGCAGATTTAAGACCACAGGGTCATGGTAAAAGCACATAGCTTTTAGTAGTTCAAATAGTTCAGTGGGACTGAATGGCTTTTTAGGTGGAGATTCAGGATTTCACTAAAATATATGGTCTATTATCCCTTAAGAATTACAATGCTATGTGATGGGTTTAATTGCCATTTTCTGTGTCACAGATGATATCATAAAGTGTCAACAGGCATTGTGATGTCTTTACTTCTGTACCATGTGTGGGTCATTTGTAATTTGCTACCATATTGCACCTGGGGTGAAGTAGAAGTGAACAGAGTAAGGCACTTTGTGTCACATATACTTTTTTTAATGTTAGCAAACCCTCTACATATTTTGTACCAACAGGCTAATCAAATTATTATTTTTTTCCTCATACCAATAGTTACATTTGTTTAAATTGCAGTTGAAATTTTTTTAGGAAAATACATTTTAAGCAATAAGGAGTGCTGATATTTCATGGTTTGATTTCTTTGTAATAGTAATAATATACTGTATATGATGGTTTTAAAATAAACGTTATTTTAAGCAATATTAATTATAAATATTCTTTGGGATCTGTTGGAATAAGAAGTGCTATACTGTATATACAGTAGGAAATTGCCTTTTTTATTAATCATTGAATTATAATTAAAATATTACACTGTGAACTTATTTTCTGTTAGCCTTACAACAATTCTGCTATCTACACAGCACATAGCAAGGGGTGACCATTATAGATTAAGGACACTGAGATCACATTAATCTTTTGCATCTCTCCTTTTTAACATATATTTGCATGGACATCTTATCTGCCTCTTTCTTTTTATCTGTTTAGTAGTTCAAGGTAAATGCAATTAGAAATGACAATGTTTTGTAACTAATATGAGTTTCGTGCCATGTGTAGTATTGCAAAATGTATTCTCACCGCGCAGAGCAAGGCAGACAATGTGCTCCTACATTTTTATGCGTTTGTTTTTTCCTCAAACATAAGATAACACGAATGTAAATTTCTGTCCCCCACACACACACACAAAACATTTGCAGTGATATGTAATGGACTTGCTTTCGTCTTGTCTGTTTGATATAATTGGTCAAATTAAAGATGATGATGGCTCCTCCTCCCTCTCCTGTTATTTGGATAATATAAAACCAGATCAAGGATATAGGAAATGGAAGTAGCTCAGCCACCATCTAATTTGTAAACCAAATTGTCAATGAACACATAGCTGTAATGCTATTCACAACCTGCAGAATAGTTCTCAGAGCCTCCACTCCTCTAGTGTTCTGTGCAATACTTTTTTCCCTTGTCTTTAAAACAAAGAAATATGTCACTTTATGTCAATATGTCAACAAAACACACAAGAACGGGTTTGTTTTTCTCCTTTCCAGAGAAAAATAACTCACCAGAGTGCAAGTTTAAAATTGAATTTCATTATGTCGAAAGACAAGCCTTGAACTAGACCACTAGACACGGATGTCTTGTGCTAGCGTATTACACCATTTTGTGCACCATTGAAACAAACTATTGAATGTTGTCACATTTGTGGAAATAAATAAAGTCGTAAAGCCAGATTATTTTAAAAATAAAAGCCTCTGTTCCCTGCCAGGCTTATTTGGTAGCGTTATATTTTCTAGTTATGGGACAAAATGTTCTGGGATCTGTCCCTGCAGACTCAGACTGGGACTAGTGTGTATAGCAATGGCTCTTTCAGGATTGCTATCCTCCATCTGGGAACAAATTGGATTCTGATATTATGCAACAGTTTTGTAGATGAATGCATCACTTCGGTCCTCGGTGCTGCTGTTTCCTGCACTTTATATTCCCTGTTAAATTACAGTACATGTATGGAGTTTTCCAAAGAAGCCCTGAAAAAAACAATGTCATTCACTTATACATGTGTGATATTCTTCATTATGTTTCTGTTCCCAATAGCCTAAGGCTGTCTTTAATACACAGCAGAGTAATGCATCTGTTTCACTCAGCAGGTTAGTGTTTAGTATTTATATAACAGAGCATTGGAACAGGTGTTATCTCAAGGAACATTTCCATATTCATTTTACTGCAGCGCAATGAGCCTGCATTCTGTGGACAGATTGATTGCTGAACACTTTGGTCACTCCAGCCCTGCACACTCAGGGCAGTATAAACAAATGTTTCCCTGTGCTGTCTGGCTTTCAAATAGACAGACTGTTCTGAGGCAGGAATAGCGCTGGTGTGAACTTTCCAAATTTTTGTGGTGACGAATTCCAAAATCTCTGCTGGTGCTGTAGATCTAATGAATAATTCATCAGATATGTAAGTGAATAAATTACATTTATTTGCCTTGGATGGCTCATAAGATAATTCAAAATATATCTCTCTTTGGCCATTTCCATTTTATCGCCTACTTTATTCTCTGATTTAGAAGGCTCTCTTCAGGCTTTCACTTGCTTATGAGATGCAGATTTGAGAGCTGGGCTTTCTTGGCATGGTACCTTTCTTATAGTCATCATGATTTTATCCTCATAACTCCACCCAGCTCCCTGTTTGTATAGAGCTTTCTAAATAGGAGTCCTTAGATGTAACCTTTGATTAATGTTTGAAAATAAATGCATCCTCCGATACCTTCGACTCCCATGAAAATACATTTCATACAGTACCTCACAGTTATGGTGCTGTTTTATTGTACAATGCCCTCCAGATTTATTCATACCCTCAGTGAAACAGGAACAAAAAATCAGAATGAGTTATGGATTGTATACTTTATCTCACTTAACAAATGCTGAAATGTCATACTGTAATAATAATAGCATAGCAGAGAGCGTAGTCATATTAGTCATAAATAATTGAATTCTGCAAAACAAGAAGGTCACGTTTATTCACACCACTAAGTATTCCTTTAAAAAATCAACAGAAATAAATCTACAATAACATGCTGCTCTTTGAAAGTGCAATGGAAGCCTCTACAGCTATACAGAGGTCTCAGAAGGCTTTCTGTTTCCCTGGGGTATGAAAGGAGGTAATACACAAAGAAAATTCAGTTGCAGCATGCATTGTTATAAACTTAATGTCAGAGAGCTCTTCAAAGAATGCGGACAAATGCTCATTGACCTCCACAAGCTGGGGGATGGCTGCAAAAGATTCCACAAAAAGCTGTATCTACCACTTTCTCATCAATTATTAATCATGTCAGTTATTAAGAAATTGAAGGCTACTCGTACTGGAGCAATCCTGCTAGGAAGAAGATGCAAGTGTATCTTGCCTCCACAACCAGCGAAACTAGTGGCTTGGGAGGCAAACATTAATCTGAAGGCAACAGCTGGAGATCTCCGATACACACTGGCATCTTCAGGATACAAAGTGTCGAAAAACTGGCATTTAAAGTCTGCATGAATGCGGGCATCATTGCTGGGTTGCAAGGTAGCAGCCTCTTCTGTATGTGCACCACAAAAACGTGTAGCTCAAACTAGCTCAACATTGTTGGAATTACAATGGAGACAATGTCTTATGGACAGATTAAACTAAAATTGAGCCAGGGGCATACAGTTAGTTTGATCCCTGCCAGAGGAAGATTTACAAAATACAGGAGTGTGAATAAATGTGAACCTTGTCCTATCTAGACATAAATTAGGACAAATGCAATTCTTCTCTGTGTAATGCAATTAAGATTACTGTATAATGTTTTCAGAATTTTTTAATCAAAAGACGTTATCCAGTCAGTAAACCTTTTTGTTATTTGATATTTATTGCTCCTATTCCTTCAGGGATATGAATAAACACAGAGGGCACTGTACCTGTTTTATTTACAGCTTTTACACACTGCTTCTGTATTTCGGCTAAATTACTCTTGGCTGCCCTTTCTGCAGCACCCTACACAACTGGGATGTTTGGAGGTAGTCAGGAAAGGATGTTTCATAAAATGATGATTGATTGGGTGATTGATCCCGCACCACCCCCGTTTTCATGCCCGTTTTCAGTGAGATGGGTGCAACATGTTAAAGGACAGAAAAGGAGAATCGCTGGATTCCCTGGGGTCTTGCAGGGCACTTCTACACCTGCACCTGATCCCCTTCGATTGTGCACTATCTCTGCCAGGTGACCTCTTTCCACAGGTCCGGCCAGGCATCTGCTCTGGGCTGGACGAAGGGAAGAGACTAAGAAAAGCATTTCAAAGGATCTCCAGTGTGACAAACGAGGCTCGGCTGAAAGTTTCCAACCCTGTAGGTAACATTTTTCCCCTTGTCACTTACTGTATGATGTTTCATAATGTAAGTGTTTTAGCAGCTTACTTCCTTTAAGCGTGCAAATTGTTTAACCTGTTGCCGTACTTCAGAAGGCGGTACCCTGAACAGAAGTCTTCTCTGATGTTTGCATCAGAATTCTATTACTATCCTTCACAGTAGGTAAGACTTGTTTTGCCAATAGGAAAAAAAATGCTTATTTATTATATATATGTACTTGTTTGATATAAATCATGTGCATATGTTTCAAAGACATGTATAGCGCATTACCTACATTTAGTGTTTATTTTTTCAAAATAAGTACTGCTGCCTTCCATCAGTTGTCACGCTTTTTTATCCACAGAATAAGCAGACCTTTGAAAATAATTTCTCCCAGTGGCTGAACTGTTTTTGTTGAGTGCTGAGCGCATTTCAGCCATGGTTTATTCTGCCTTTTGAGTTCTTTTTTTTTGTGTGTGGATTTGTAAACTACTGCTCTTTGTGAAAACTGTTCTTAGGGGAGCAAATTACAGGTGGACAATCTCCGGCAAACCAGGCGTGGAGATTGTTTTATAAACGCAGCTTGTTGGGCTGAGAAATAAATTTTCCTGTGAAGGAAAAGCAGGACCTGGGGAACCAGCTGTGTTGATGCAGCCACCACGAGAACAAGGCAAACGACACATCAAAGACGTGTGCCATGGCTCAGAAATAAATTGTTGTGAGAGCAATTCGGCAAATTTGGGAATTATTCCCCAGAGTTTCTTCAAACCTATTTTTAGATTTATATTCATTTTTTGTTTTAAAGAAACAATGTGGAAAAACAGTTGTCAGAGCTTCTCCCTCACAGCACTAGGGCCCTGGATTCTATTCTAGACCTGGGGTGCTGTCTGGGTGGAGTCTGCATGTTCTCCCCACGTTCGAGGGGGTTTCCCTCCGGCGCACTGCCCATAGACATGCTGGTGGGGTAACTGACCTCCGGGAAAACTGGCACTGTGTGAGTGCGTGCGCATCTGCGTTGGTGCAGCGTGTGCCCTATGAGACTGGCGTCCCACCCGGAGTGTGCCCTGCCTTGCGCCCGTTGCTTGCAAGGATAGGCTCCAGCTCCCCTGTGACCCTTTGGATTAAGCAGTTAGAAAATGGATGGATGTGGAAAAATATCCAATGTGCTGTGCCGTGTTTAGAAAAGGTGATCAAAGTATTAAAGCAATAAAATTAAATGGTTACCTAACATGGCAGCATTTGAGTCCTAATATATTAATGTAAAGGATGCTTCCTGCCATAAGTAGATCATTAGGGTATCATTAATAATACCAATGTGTAGCCTCAGCAGACCATTCAGCAGCTATAATGTATTATTCTCAGTGCAATAAATGTGCCTGATGTTCTCTTTTCCTCATCCAGAAAATCAGCTTTCTAACTCTGTATGCTGCAATTGTATTCAGTATATATATAGAAAATAATCTTTCAAATGATCTTATGAACCTGACACACCAGTAATTCCCTGTCAGACCAGGGCCTTGTTTCATGGTATGAACTCAGACAGGCTGTGATTATGTCTAGCTATGCTGTGGCTTTGTTTTATTTAATGCGGCAGTCGTATTCAGACAGGAAGACTGCAGTTTGCAGCAAATGTGGTTATCTTACAGGCTTGTCCTCCTGTGGTATTGGTAACGTTAAGTAACTCTACAGTTCCATTTCACAGTGGTCTCAGGTCTATGAAATTTTCGGGAAGATGTATTTGCACTGTGCCCTGAATGAATTCTCCCAAGGTAACTACTTGGCTTTTTTCTCACCTGGTCGACAGCCAGATGGGGCTGACGATAGAGAATTTCTATTAAATGTCCACTGTCTTTCCCAGCTAATGGGTAGTCTCATGTTAGTTAGCCTTATGGCTTGCGAAATAAGACAGAAGATTGCTGTGTGAAAGAGAAACAAAGCACCTGAATGAGACAGATTACGTTTCACTACACTGGATTGGTTTTAAAAGGCTAACAAGTGGTTTTATTTTCTTTTGATATTCTTTATCACTTACCAAGGTGTTTTGTCTTCGTTTGTCTTATTTCTTAATCCCTGTGTAGTGGAGTCGGGGGCGTCATCTCATTACCTTCCCATTCACAGCCAATCTACAAAAGCTTATTGCATTTATTAACCCCATGCTGTTCATGCATGCTGGAGACAGCTTTTAAAAAACATGATTACAGACACCTTTTCTCCATCTGTTCTCAACTGTAAGATCTGCAGTTAAAGGCTGCAGAAATAGAAGCATACCACATGAGAGATACAAGGACACAGACAGCAGTCTTACATGAAATAAAGATTCTTCTAAGGCAGGTTTGGAATTCTTAGGCCAATTTGTAATTTGATGGTTTTGTTAAAAACAAACAAATAGAAATGGGCAATATCAGCCACGCCTCCCTGAAGTCACTGTGGAGCTTATGATGTGTCTTACAATGTGTGGTTCAACAGTGAGACAGGCTAGACCTGACCTCTATCTACTTTCTCATACTCATTGCAGTGAGCTGAGATGTAAAGACAAGACCGGCTGTTCCACATTCAAATGGATTGGGTATAAAATTGAAGTGTGAACAGTAATAAAACAAAATACTCTTTCTTCAAGTCTGTGTTTTTGTGCACTTAATATAAAAGTCAGCGGAGACGTGCTCACAGAAGTAAACAAGAACAAATAGATAAAATTTGATTTTTTTTAAACTAAATATTAATGATATACTAAAGGGAAAAAAATATATAACAAATGCTATTGGTTCCAATACTCATTTTTTTATGTTTTAATGCCTCCCAGTACATAATCGCTAAATGAAATTGTCAGAATAGAAATAGACCCCTCGTGATTTGTCTTAATGACATCATTGAAATATCCCTCATAGTCAAGGTAGCCATTCTGATGAGCTGCTGGCTTTGACTTTATATTAAGCATTTGTTTTGATAGTTCCGCTTTCTATCTTTGCGAAATGGCCAGAAGACATTAGTATTTACATTCTCACAAGTTATAGTAACTGTTCAGCTTTGAAAAACACCATATCACTCAAGGTCGTCCCTCTTTATAGAGCAGAATTCTAGCTGTCAGGTTTTCAATTACACAATAGCATAGTTCAAGGGAATAATTTCCACTCTCTGACTTATAGATTGGCTCAAATGTGAAAACAAGTATCTGTGTGAAGGATTCTAAGTGTTTGACAAGTAGGTAAGACATCCAGGCAGCTGTAATTTTAAAATTCTGAAAAAGGAAAGGAACAATGACATTCAAGCTGAATGATACATGACAGGGAAAGGTAAATAATTTATTCACAAAATCTTTTTCTCAACATTTTCATGATATGATGGACTATGATGGTAATTTCTACATTAATATTAAGAGTGAGCATGGATTCCATATATGCACATATTCTGAAAATTGAAGTATTTAATTCTATCAGCTTTATAAATTGTTCATCTGTCAGTGTAGATTCCACTGGTTTAGTGAAACAGAGAAAAAAAATCATTCTGAGCTCATTAGACAGTAACACAAACACCCTGCAGTATAACAGGCATTTGCACACCATGTGATATTATAAACATTCTTTACCCAAATCTTTATTTCAATGGCTAAATTGTAACTGAAAACCACAGGTGAAACAGTTGGTATTCTTATCTAGAGTGCAAAAAACTGATCATCAAAAGAAACGTTATCATGTATAACTGCAACACATTCAGAAAGTTATCTTCAGGAAAATGATGTTTTACTTTTCAGGCGTTGCAATGACATTTTATTGAACAGACGTGACCTAGGTAATCCCATTATGTGGATGAGGATGATATACATTGTGAAAGTCACAGGCTAGTGTGTGGCCACTGCTGGACGTGATACAAACTCTACGTCTGTGACACATCCTTTGTGCCACATTGCTCATGCTGACTCAAGGGGTTCTGTCCCAGTAGCTCTAACAGAGCCTGGCCATGCAGAGCATATGCTTTTACACTGGTCCCTGAGCCCTAGAAGCCTCATGTCAACCCGTCATCCAGGTGGGGCTGCACACTGGTGGTGGTGGGGGGGATCCCCATTATCTGTAAAGCGCTGTGAGTGGAGTGTCCAGGAAAGCGCTATATAAGTGTACGTTATTATTATTATTATTATTATTATTATTATTATTATTATTATTATTGTTATTGTTATTATTGTTATTAACCCAGTTCCACCCTCCAGTGTTCAGTGGGGCTTAAGTCTAGTGAGCAGGGCCACCGTGGCATAAATGTCACACTTCATCTTGGGGGAAAGTTGTTTCAGGGGCAGCAGGAGAACGTGTATCTTGGGCTCATCAGAAGGGCAGCAGGTCTTAATCAGTGTAGCGTCAGCCAGTCGGTTTGCCATCAATCAGTGCAAGTGCAGCTCTGAAAGGAGAACACGTTTCCGCCTGGAGCATCATGCTCGGACTTCCCTGTGGTTCTCCACGTTGCTGCCATCAGCCAGGTCTCTGCAAACCCTCGAATCACCACTGAAGAGGAGCTGGGTTCCACTACTGGGTGAGTCTACCTAAGTTGTTACTTAAACATACCAATGGCACAAATATGTTGTTCCCTGATTAAGCAGGTAATATTGGTTCCTTTTTGTGTTTTTCTTTCTTGATTTTCACCAGCAGGTTATAACTTATGAGGGGATTTAGTGCTTGTGCAACAGCCAAAGTCATGCGAGTGTACCATTTTCAGTCGTTCATGATCAATCTATCAAAATGATGCCAAACACATTTAAGCAATATCCAAAATCCATATAATATATATTTCTAAAACCATACATGCATAGTGATGGGCCTCTCTGGGTGCTCAGTATACACACAGATCATTCTCAGATATATTGGTGAATTAATGGTTTGGAAAGAAAATAGATTTTAATAAAAATTAAATTGAATATTTGTCCTATTTCCATAATTCCACAAATTCCATATTCCCTTCCGTGACATAAATCCATGTTCAAGTATCATTATATTCTTCATAGTCTTTCTTTTGGACAGTTTGGGTAATTACTTCTCTTTGGCTCGGGCTCCCATCTATCTATCATTATAGAGTATATTGAGCTTGTCTCTGTCACTCAGTGTAAATAGCAAAGTCGAAGAAGCTTGGCGGGGGTCGCTGCTTTCTTAATACCTATCCTATTACTGCTCCACGCTTGGTAGAAAACTGGAAAAGACTTGACGCCTCTCTGTTCCTGCATTCTGTAAACAAGAGCTTTGTTTTGAACTGCGGACCCTTCCAGTCCTTCTTGCCTTCCCACAAGCAGTTTTAACCTGCACACAGAAAACACTTTCCACAGTGGTCAATTTTATTGATCCACGGAAGAGCCTTTGAAACCATCACGTGGCCCCTCTGTGACAGCAGTGTCCGTCCTAGCTCCACTGAAGGTTATCTGCTGGGTTTCAGAAGCCACTTTTGCAAGGATTTGGCACACACCATGCTGTGCGCTGATCTTAAGTTTAATGTAGCAGATTTGTGCTGTTGGATCTTAAGTTTAATGTTGACCTTTTTCCTCTCTTGGACTGGTGAGCAAAAAGTTACTTTTTTAAACAAATAATCCCTTTTACTGACGTTGTTTTAAAAAATAGGAATTGCTAGATACTTCGTTTCTTGGAATTGCCAATAACTGATCAATCATTAGTCAGCTGGTTTACATCTATCATGCGTGTCAAAAGGTTTGATGACCCTAGTGTGAACAGTCCTCTGAAACTAGCACTGTCAGAGCCACCCATGTCTTGTTCATATTGTAAGTATTAATAGGAGGAGTTGATGGTGCTCTCACAGCTCTTTCTCAAATGTGCACGAATCCTGGGGAGTCTCTGCTTCACGTGAAAGCAAGTATATGTTTGGGTTCATCGAGCCTACTGCTTGAGAAATCCTGATCACAGCAGGCTAACCCGATCTGGCAGCATCTGGAATATAAGACTACACCTGCAGCCCCTGCAGGTGTGTACTGGTTGACCCATGTGGAAGCACCATGGTTGAGAAAATCTTTGTTTCACACCTGGCATGATTACAACAGTAAATATCTGATAAACCCCTCACGAGTTGTGTAAGCAGTACTCACGAGTTGTGTAAGCGGAAAACACTATAAATCCAGCTGCCTATGAAATGCAAAGCCACCAGTACATTGAACACACTCAGTCATCAGGATTTTCAGAAATGGAATTTATTGTGTCTTCACTGCGTTTGAGGGTTGGTTGCCAAGTGGCATCATCTGTCAGACAGCAGCATGGAGTAGTGGATAAGGCCCTGCGTGCTAGGCTACAGGTGCGCGGGTTCAAATCCTGGAGGAAACATAGGTGCTGTACTCTTGAGCAATGTACTTTAGTCCGATTGCACCAGTAAATGCCCTGCAGTATAAGTGGGTCTCCAGGTCATCATTGTACATGAAAATTTAATCTCAGCTGACTGACTTGTTTAGATCAAGTATTAAATTACAAGAATAAGATAAGGTGCGGGCTTGAATAGAATAGGAAATGTTCCTAAAGGGACCCTCAGCTGTTAGTTCATGGTGCCTACTGCATACCTCTTCCATTTGTTTTTGAGAAGCCTTGTCTGGCACTTTAAAATGCGCAATGCTTTTTTATGTTCTCTACCTCTGTTCCTCTCACCATCTGTCCTTCTTTTGCTCTCTTGCTTTCTCTTTTGTAGGTGTTTCTAATCTATGAGCACATGTAGTGATAACAGAACCATCCTGCTGCTTGCACGATCCACGCTGCTTATGTACGTACAGGATTCGAAATGTATACATACTGTACATACGTTACAATCCAAATAGTTCCGTGTTGTCTTTTTCCTGAAAGAAGCCTGAGCTCTGAAGTTAAACATCTCTGTCACTTTTATTTTGCAAACCACTCAGAACATTTGTTTGAAACATCGAAGCTGGTTTATGATTTTTTTTAGACATTTTCTATAGTCCTGTAATATCAGAGAAGTGAAATGTGGTGATCGAGGTGAAAACTGCAATGAGAGATCTTTCGAGTATTGTGACAGTTTGAGTGTTGATTCGTCAGAATTCGTAACTGCAGATGTTGGGAAGCACACCTCAGAAATATCACAAACTGACATCAGCCATGATCTTTGTTATTGAAATTAACAAGTTGTAGATTTTGCAAGAGGAGGACAATAGCAAAGCCATGTCCTTTTTAATGCAGTTTATCTAGTCGTAAAAAAAAAATCCCTCATCTCATTTTTACATCTTCTCTGTGGTGTTGCACAATACAGATCTATTTTATGAGGGGAACACATTTAGAGAACGCCTAAAAGGGTTCTACAAAATTCTTTACACTTTTATAGCGCTTTTCTGGACACTCCACTCAAAGTGCTTTACAGGTAATGGGGATCCCTTCCACCACCACCAGTGTGCAGCCCCCACCTGGATGATGCGACAGCAGCCATAGTGCACCAGAAAGCTCCCCACACACCAGCTATCAGTGGGGAGGAGAGCAGAGTGATGCAGCCAGTTCATAGACAAAAACACATTTATCCTGCTAACTTTTAAAATTCACTTAGAAGAATCAGTTTCTAATCAAGATTATTGATGATGTTAAACATGGGATGACATGCTATTTCCTGCATGTGCATAACCAGCTGTCCTCTACATTACAAAAGTTACAAACGAGAGGAGGCTATTTGGCCCATCAATGCTATGTGGTAGTTAATAGCTAATTTTACCGGGGATCTCATCCAGGTATTTCTTAAAAGAAGCCAGTATTCCTGCTTCAGCAACTTAATTGAGTAGGTTGTTCCGTACTCCCACACCCCTTTGTGTAAAGAGAAGAGCCTCCTGTGCTCATATTTAAACAGACGTCCATGTAACTTCCTGATGTGATCTCTAATAAGAACATAAAAACTAAATATCTGAGCAATCCGGTGAAGTTGATATATGAATGTGATAACTCAAATGGAAATTTCAGAAAACACGCTGTATATACAACACTTTTCATTGGGAACAAATATGTGCTGCATATAGACAAAGTTAGATCAGGGAGAGGTGCTGGTGTGTGGCTCCAATGGAAGTTAAATTAAGGAGAAATAAAAAGAGCGAAAAACACACTGTTCTAACTGTGAAGCCCTTTAGAGGTGTGTGAAAGCTCCACACTTGAAATGTTGTGTATTTCATCTTTTCTACTGTTCAGAATTATGGAATTAACCTTGACCTGTTCCTATATGGTGTGGAGCTGTCTATATAATGTTGATGACCTTGACCTGTTGCAAGGAATAACAATGAACAGGCTGAAGAAGAGCCTCGTTCTGTGCTCTGTGTCGTCAATGACCTGATGTATGTGATGGCCTCAGTATTAACTCTACAAAGTGATTCGCAACAGGACTATTATACGCAAAAACAATTCAACACTGAAATCACAACAGTAGTCAATACTCAACTCTTCCACTCTGCTGAGCACTAAACCGCTTGAAAAACCTAGTAATGTAGCCTCAGCAGAAATCACTGCTTTCTGGAACATAGGGTCATAAGCGTATTACCTTGCATACAATGAGTATAGGTGTGATTTTACTATATTTTACTAAGGTTTTATAGATTAATTCAAACAATAATACACTACAATGACAAAGCAACATGGAGCATACACAAACACAGATGTACCTAGTAGCTCGGCCTTGAACATAGTGTCAAGCTAGGTGCGAGCTGTCATAAAGAAAACTAATACACAAAACGACTGCCGATTCCAAGACAGTGTTGCTCATTTAAGAATAAAACAAATACTGCATCTTTTTGTACAATATTTTGCAGTATTTCCTTCGTGAGCCGATACAAGGTCACGTACATTCTTCTTCGTTCGGGTGGTGCTGTGAAAACTAGCCAAGCCGAACATTTATTTTGACGTTTCTTGTGTTTTTCAACTTGACCCGCAGAAATGCTCTGGCTGCCTGCTGCACTTCTCGTTAATGAATTACATTCTATAACCCCGGTAACCTATCAAGCATGGCATTGCATGATAACTTACTTAATCACAGATAATGGGAAATACACGTGGAACAAAAAAAAAAAGATGGCAGCCAGACTACGAGCGTTAACAACAGCACCATCAGCTCGCCAGCCTGGTGGGGCTGCTCAGAGTATTGTTTCACAGCCAGGATACAGACACCAAACCGGTTCTCAGGCCTGGCTTGTGGTTAAACAGGGTGAACACCAGCTACTTTGCGAAATTCCCTGCTTCTCTATTGATCAGCCGAAGCTGAATTACCTGCAGACCTCGCTGACCTGGACTTCCAGCAGCACAGACAGGAGACAATCAGCTTATCTCGGCGGCGTCTTGTAAGGTTATTGTTCGGAATAAGAATGGCAGCACTACAGCTACACCGTCAACAACAGCACCAATAAATAATGAATTGGGGTGTCAAGCAGCAGTCTTCGAAGCCAGGGTCTACTGGATTTCATTCTGTTTCAAGTTCTTTGCATTTATTTTCTCCTGTGGGCATGTTCACAGGTTTTTTTTTTACAGTCATTTACAGCAGATGATTTAAACACTGCTCTCGAGGCAAGAAGCAACATCTCAGAAACACTCTGAATCCTGGAGAGAGTTGTGTGCGTTCGGTTAGTCAATAATGTTTGGCCCCGACAGGTCTCTGGGACCCCAGGGCGAACTGGAAACCAGATTTCTTGTATACAGGTTCTGGTACCAGACACATAATGAAACACAGTAACCTGAGGTAGAGCCATGCTTCGGTTTTTCCCCGGGAAGCGGGGGTGTAAAAAAAGTAGTTTATTGCAGTCCATTTGATGTTAGGAAGAGCCTAGTATTTCATCACCACAACTGAAATAAACAAAAGCAACCAAATGCATTACAACAACAACAACAACAACAACAATAATCAAAATAATAATAATAATTATTATGATTATTATTATTATTAGTTCAAGTAGATGGTTGCGTCAGCATGCATAGGTTGCAAAGGAACGAGTAAAGGTTTACTCCATGCTGAAAAGAGAAGAAAAGAAGGCTCCCGAAGAAGACTGCACAGCCGAAACGTTGTGTTTCTTTTTTCTCTTTTCAGCATTCTTCTTCTTATAATTATTATTATTGGCGTCTCACCCCTGACGCCTGTCAGAGCCCCCCCCCCCCCAGCAGCTGCGAATGAACCGATTTTTATTTTACTACCAAAAACAACAATAACACACACACGCACGCACAGGGTACCCAGGTATATAAATAACTGCGGCAGTGCGCCGTCGGCGCGCTAGGGGGCGCAGCGCCCGGGACGGCGAGCTGAGGGGGTCCAGACCGGTGGCTCAGCAGCGCCTAGCGGCCGGGCCCGTCACTTCCAGTCTCCTTCCAGCCCGCATGACCACGAGCCAGCCAATCGGCGCCGGGAGGCAGAGTTGTCCCTGTGGCCGCCATTAAAGAAAGGAATCCGTGAATTCAAATGGAAACCAGCAGGAACAGAGACCGAAATAATGGTTAAAACGACCGAAAAAATATAGTCCTCCACCAGCCTTCGATCGTATTTTACAAGATGTTTTTCATTTTTAAACCGAATCCGGCGACGATGGAGGAATAGAGGGGCGAATTTTTTTTTAACCCAGACCGTTTTAACCAAAGGGGGAGGGGGAGAGTTGGGTTTTTTTTTTGTTTTAAGAGCGTTTTCGTGCTTTTTCTTTCCCCGTTTTTTTTTTTAAAAAAGAAAACGACCGAGCCTCACTCAAGGAGCGTCTCTTTTTTTTTTATATCAGGCGGACGATGCGGAGGTGGCGGTGCTGTTTTTAATTTACGGCGGATTATTTTTGGGAAGGGGGGAGAGAGAGAGAGAGAGAGTGCTGACGGAGGAGAGAATCTAAATGAGCTGTTGAATTACATTCCCCCGGCCGATTGTTTAAAACCATCCTCGGCGTGAGGTGTTTTTTAACGGGTTTTTTTTTTTTTAAATAAAAAAAAAAATCCACGCGCGTACAAAAAAAAAACCCCAACAAAAAAAAAAAGAAGAAAAATTGTTCTTTCTTTCTTGGGAACTTGAAACGATGGAGTGGTCGATCTCGATGTGAAAGGATGAGTTCTTGCTTTGTACCAAACGGAGCGAGCCTGGAAGACTGCCATTCCAACCTATTCTGTCTGGTAAGAGATTTAAAACTAAAAGCAGCCATTTTTAACTAGCTGAGGGGAGAGAAAAAAAGAGCACAGTAGCGGGGAGCGCAGGCTTGGGGGCCCTGTCGAGCACTGCAATCCAAACACCGCTGATCAATCCCTCTGTTGCATTTGCATACTGCCGAAGTTTAAGGCCGGATTAAAACGGCATTTTGCCGGGGGCTGCGCGGCGTGGCGCGGTGTCGGCTCTCCCTCCGGGCCGTGGATGTGGTCTCGGCTGGCCGCCGGTGCAGATGAGGTTTGAGCGCTGCCGGCCAAAACATTTGATCACGGCTGTCTAGTAAACAGGCAGGTTTACTCAGGTCGTGCAAAGTTTCCTCTCCCCTATCTCTTCTGTCTCTGTGGCGTTTAAATCCCCCCTCCCCTCCAACACACACACTCATACACACTCCAGTTATTTTCCTCCCCTGGCTTGGTTTTTATTTTCTTTTCCCCTCCCAAAAAGAAATGTGTTTCCGTGCGTTTGATCCGAGACCTTTCTGGTGCGCCGGTCCTGTATTTAGGAGTTACGAAGGTCCAAACTCTTCTGGGCGAAGTGTTTTGGTCGCGGCCGGGCCGTTTTGTGGAAATTAAATGCGCTGGGTCTCGTCGGGGGGCTTATCCCCCCCATCAACTGGAGAGGAAGCTCGCCGGCCCGGTGGGGTTGTTTTGCGGGGTGCTGCGTCGGGAGATTATTTCTGATTTTTAGCCGTTAGTTTTGGTTTCATTTCTATTGGCAGGGAGGCTTGTTCGTTGCCGAGCAGACTTGTCATTTTTCGTTGTTTACAGCCTTCCCGGGGGTGTATAACTGGCATCTCCGGGTTGAGGGTGCCCTCGGCCCCTGATGCCCTATATTGGCCTGGAGGCTGTGAACTTGGGCTCGTTAGGGCACGACAACAACAACAACAACGGGGGGTTGAAGTTGTTTTAAAAAACAATTATGGAAGTAGCTGCGTACAGGTCTTTTAACTTTTTTTTTTTGCTCTCTTCCGTGCGCATACCTGGGTTTGTGGTCCGAGTCGAGCAGTGTGGGACGGGTTACGCAACTCGTCTTGCTGCTGTGGCAATGCATGGTCCTGTCCCAGATAAGACATTTACACCGCTTCATTCTGGGGGCTTGGGGGTCACGCCTCGGGTACGGATACGGGCTTTTAGAGACGTTTGGAGGCTTTTGAGTTTCGGTTTCTAGTTTATTATGTAAGAGGGTTTTGTTTTGTTTTTGTGTGTGTGTGTGTGGCGTTTTCCGTATTCCAAGATGCCCAAAGCCGACGAGATGGGGGCGATCTAAGTGTCAGAAAGTGCAAGGCAGGAAAGTTTTTTTTTTGTTGTTGAAGTGCCTCTGGGAACTGCTGTTTTTCCTCGATCCCGCTTGATAGCTCATTGAACTGCATGGTTGAGATTCTCGGCTGTCCCCTTGGACGTTGCTTCGTGGTGGCCCCCCGCCGAGGGGTGGCTTTTTCCTCCTCACATGCCCTGTGTGTGATTGTGGCCCGTGCAGTTCTCGTGTGCGAAGATCACGCGTGACAGCGGGGGCCAAAAGCGAAGGAGCTTTTTTTTTTTCTAAAAAGAAAAAATCAGATCTAATTAGGAGGCATTTTCAATCAGGAGTGGTAGGGATTGAGCCGGTACCAAATGTGCGTGTGAAATATGAGTGATGGAGTGGTTTGGGGGTGCCAGTGGGGGTGTATGTGTTGTAAATGCGTGGAGGGGGTGTTGGATATTGATTACCCCCCCACACACACACACACATACCGGTGGTGTCCTGATTCAGCACAGGGGGAGGAGGGAAAAAAAAAGTTTCAGTTCGGGGGAGGAGGAGGTGACGTGCCAAGATATTGAACCGCAGCTGAAGGGAGGAAAAAAAAAATGTCACAATAAAATAGACGCCGGGGCAGGTTTACTCGATATGAATCACTGGGCGAGAGGTGTGTGGCGTCTGCCGTCGCGATGAGGCTGGAGGAAGAGCCGCGGTCGAGTCGTCGGCAATTGGCCCACCGGTGGGTAATGGCCTGTCCCATTGAGCCCATCTACTCTGAAGGGCGTCCGTCGTCGCACACGCAAGCGGGACGGCTCGGAAAATTGCAGGAGCCGGGGAAGACATTTTAATGGGAGCGGGAGGACGGCCGTGACAGGAGCCTGTCAGGAGCCGTGAGTCACCCCGGCGCTGGCGGTAGCGGTTTGGACCAGCGCTTTCACCGGAGAAGCCGTACGATGTTTTTTTTCTTCTTCTTGTGAATTTTCAAGTCCTTTTCTCCTTACGGCGCATAATTGCTCAAAGGTGATGAAGCGTGTGTGGGGTGGGGGGGTGGGGGGGGACACACGCGAAGTGGGTCAAACTTTTTTTCTGACAGTGGTGACACGTCAGGCCAGACGGGTTGGGTTGGCATCATAGGGCCCTTCGGTTTCCATGACAACAAAATATTGCAGCATTGAGGCAGGTGAAGCGCATATATACATCATGTCGATGAGGCGGCGGTGTGTTGTGAAGACAAATTGATGTGCGCAGGAGGGACCTTGGTGGTCATGAATAATGACCACTTCAGTGTTTTTTCTTCTCCTATTTGCCTAAACTTTGTATTCCCCCGGCACAGCCCGTCCAGTGTAACCCTAGAGGGGCCGGTCTGCTCAAACGTTACAAACCGCTGCGGGGGTCATGTGACGGGCGATTGAATTACCGCAGTTGTTTGCTGGATGCGTGCGTGTTTTTCTGCTTTTGTCTGTCCTAACCCTCATGTTTGTCTCGACCATAAATCACGAACGAACACTTAATAACATCATTCGTGTTTTTTTTTTATGGCTCGGAGGGCCTATTCCCATGCCAGAGTGCAGTGCTTATCCGGAGTTACTGCTAGTTTACAGAGAGGTCGCACCTTTTTGACTGTTAGGGGAGAAGGGAGGACAGGTGGAGAGGCTCTGCTCTGGAGTGTCATTTCTACGGCAAGAATGGGGGACTTTAGGTGAGATGTACAGAATCCAACCCCCCCTCCCCCCCCAGCCGGAGGGGCTGAGCACTGAAACCGGTGTTGGTTTCACGCCTGCTGCCTTCTGCGGGGAATAATCCAGCCCAATAACATCTGAAAACCCCACCTGTTCTGTGCAGAGCGCAACCCGGCCCTCGCAGGGAGAGTCAACAGTTGGCTGCTCCTCCTGGGTCTCCTCCTGGGACCCAGGCGAGGGATGTGAAACTGCAGGTGAGGACGAGCCAGAAATCCGAACTGGCACAAGGTTTACTCCTGCCAGTTCACAGAGGCGGTTAGCTTCGCCCTCCGACCCCCGGAAATGTTTTAGCTGGCGTCTGGCATCCTGACTCCTTGCGCTGGGATCTGCAACTTGACTTATTGTTCCGATATATGTGTGTGTTTTTTTTTTTAATGGGAGCCATTGTGCGGCAGGAAGACCGTGAGAGGGTTTTTAACCTTCCCATAAAGACACGCCAGGATTTATCTGGACCTGTCAGCTTCCGAAATGAGCCTGAAATTCATAAACTTGGGAGAGAAAGTGATCTGCCTTTCGTAGATAGCGATTTCACATGCAGAAGAGAAATGGATCCTGGCTAAAAGCGTTCTGACTTGACCAGTGGCGGAGGGGCACGGGGCACGGGGCACATTTGTCCTCTGTGTCTGCATTGCAACCTGGCTGCTAAACAAAGGCAACTCTGGGATTGTTTAGGATGTGTCATCAGTTTATGTAAAATTAACCACTTTGTAGGTTTTTTCTGCTCTGTCACGCAGTGGTACCAAGAAGCTTTCAAAAGGTATTGCAGATCAGCCTTCGTCCTTTATTATAAAACTGTTATTCTTAAACTTAGTAATTGTGTTGTCTTGTCATACTTCAAACAGGCTGACTTCCGTTTTTTTCCCCCTCTTTTCTTTTAACAACTGTAGCGCAGATGTTGCTTGCAAATGTCAGGTGACACAGCAAACCCAACCACAAAAACGACATTATTGTTTAAGCCCGGGTTGTTTGCAGGAGCTGAGTGTGGCATTTCAGACGGGCTGTGATTTCAGTCAGTCTTTTTTTGCTCCTTTCGTTTTCCTGTGGAGTTAAATAAATGTGCACCTTCAGGAATGGAAATAATGTCCTCCTTTTAGATGCAACCCCAGGTTCAAGAGACAGATTTCCTAAATTTGCCTTTATCGGGAATAGCATACTCCTGTTTTTTTTTTAAACAACTGAATATGGTTTTGCCTTTTTAAACTTGATCTAAGAGTTAATAGAAGCATTTAGAGAGAAGTTAGTTTATAGTGAGGCAGAATTAAGTTAACTCAGTCCTTATTTTTGAAGTCAGTACTTTTTTGCCATACTTTAAAAGTGTGATGCATTTTTTCTTTTTTCAAAGCTTATAAACATGACTGGAGAAAGTAGAAAAAATGAATTAGAAGATAATTCCCCTGCACTGCTGTGATGGAAGCAGGTTTTATGCTGTTCTGGTAACAATATACAGGCCAGTTTCCAATGTACTTTATTTTAAAAAGTTGTTGCTTTACAATATATGCAGAAATCTGCAGTTTTTAAGGAGTTTCGTAATAGTCCGCCAGTGCTGTGTGAGTAATCATTTGTTGCTTCCTGTATTCCACAAGTGCATAGGATTTTTAATGCTGACCTTTTACTGCTAATGAAATTAGCAACAAAAAATGAAACACTTTGCTACAAAGGCCAGTGTGACAGTACTGGAGGGATACACTGTAGTTAGCCTGACAACTTGACTCAGAAGGTCACTTTACTCAGTTATAAGCTTGACTGTCGTACCTGGAAAAGTTCTTGACAATGTTGTATTGGTAATATTTGCAATACTTGATAGTTGAGAAGCAATGTTCAGTATCGCACATTGTGATCATCCTGAAACCTCCACACTTCTCTTAAAATGCAGAATGGTTAAGCGCTTCGCTGATTTCTCACCAAGACTTCCGAGTTGACTTGCACTGAGTGAAGGATCTCGGTGTCTAAACTTTAAACCGACAACCTGGTGTGTTCCATAATACACGAGCGCTCTGGGTTTTCTAAAAGACTGAACCTTCTGACGTTGATGTTGACGTTTCTGGCAGCGTTATTATAGTTCAACTGTTTGTGGTGAAGTGTCACACTGGCGGCGATAAGGCTGTTCAGCAGTGTAATATGCCAGTTCATTGGACATAACAGGTTGTTGCTTGAGGTCCAGGGAAAGGCATGCCCTGACCCTAGGGAAGTGCAGGGCTTTTTGGTTTGTTTTTGCCGGATTTTGGCCTTCTCGTCTCATGCACACGGTGCACTGTCTCCTGTTATTTTTTGAGCTCACAAAAGGCCTCATTCAGAATCTCCTGAGAGTTGTCGCCTACAGTGATTCTCACAGTTGTCCTTTGACGTTGTACAGAGAAGCCTGACAGCTTCTTGTGCAGCAGTGGAGCAGCAGGCTGCTTAGTTTCCTTCAGAACAGATGAGATTGCAGAGTCTAAGTGCATTGTGTGAAGGTAGAGATCAGTTTCGTCTTCTGGAGGTGATTTGTGTCATCAAAGCTTGAGCACATTTTCTATTGCAGTATGTTGCGAGTTCTCTGACGGAGGGAATTCCTGATAAAATGACACCTAAATAAAAATGGTAAGACAGCTGATGGTGAGTCTGGTTTGTACAGGTTCATTTAGGTAGTGGGATTGAATTTTCCTCTTAGTCACCCATAAATCTCATAGACCGCCTTTTCCTGAGCTGTTTTTGATAACCCTTGTTTTCAGCCCAGAAAATCTGTTTATCACATTCTAGAAAATAAGAGGGGTTACAAAAGTAGTTTCCACTTGTTTTTTCTGGTTTGTGGCTCATTGTTGATTCTGAAGGAGTGGACTCGGTTGACTTTCTCAGTGCCTTTGCAGATTTTGAATACTTGAAGCCCCTTGTAATCTATTCTGTTCAAGACTAAAGAGATTATTTTCTTCTTAGTGACATCACTAGGTAGAGTTTTCAATGCCTATAAGAACCACATAGATATCTTTCCAGTCGTTAATGCAGTGTTGCCCAGCAATATCATAATTTAGTTATTCTGAGTGAATATCAGTGCATATGTGAATCTACATTATAGTTTCACAGTGCTCAGAAAAGATTTTTTTAGATGTATACTGAACACCAAAAGAGACCTAACTTTCATAAGTGTGACAAATTCACAAAATTAAGTAAAGGTAAATGTCTCATTTACTAACTAAATGAGAAATTAGTTAGTAACGGGCGCGCTGACTTTTTATTGAATAAGTATAGAATTAGAAAAAAAACCCTGAAACCTAACGTCGTCATGGTTTGTGGAATGTGAAAGTCCCAGGCTGTGCCCACAGTTGGAAGCAGTCTGACACATGCTTTGCACCAGGTTGCAGATGTGCTCTTGTGGGATTTGATCCCATTCCACAGCTTGGATGAGCATGTGCCTGCTTGCGGCTGTCTGAGCCCCGGGTGTCACGTGTCGCCCCTGCTCATCTCGCTCGTGTTCAGTGGTGCTCGGGTCTGGCAGGGAGAGGATCCACCACATGACTGTCACCTTCCCATCTCTCTTGAGAACGCTGTCCTCGCCCTGCCCTCATACCTACATGTGTTGTCCTGCTGGCAGCGTGTCGTTACATGAGGATGAACTCGCCAGAAGGGCAGCGATTGAGACCGACAGCCTAAATCAGCGTGGTGTGGGGTAGCCGGGTTACTGCAAGTAAAGTTCTGTAGTGAGTGGATGCCCAAATCATGACACATGGACCTCACCAGTTATAGACCTTTTGTGCACAAGATAGCATGTTTGTGCCACACTTACTTACCTGCACGTGGGAGGTATGTACATTTTGCCTTGTTGCAAAGAAAATGACAGGTTCCTATGCTGGGTCGGTCTGAGGTGTTAATCCAGTATACCAGGGGCACAGAGGCGTTGTTCTTTTGATTCTTGAGGCATTTTGGTTCCTTACTGTTTGTTTCTGTGTTGATTTTCATCAAGTGAGACATTCAACAGGTTAAATCCCCTCATCTGTCCCTGTTTAACTCTCATGAGTGACATGATGTTTATGACTGTCACTGGAGTGTATCACAGCCAGTCATGCATGCCCAGTTCATCAGAATGACCCTACAAACATTTACTTTACCCACAGTCTTTCTAATGTATTTCTCTGAAACAGACAAAAATAGCATTAAAATTCTTGTCATGCTCAGTAAGTGACATAGGGAATTGTTTGAAATTCCATTAATTGGTGATGTGGTAAACGCACTTTGTTTGAGAACAGAATGGACTTCAATGCCGTGCTACAGGGGTTTAAAGTGATTCCAAAACAATTTTTAACTTGAAAAGCATTTGCTTTAAAAAAAGTCTGAAAGTTTTTAAACTTAGGTTGTTGTGCACTTGTATTTTAGTTTCATTAGGGCTGCCAGTGTCTTATTCCTTACAAAAGTATATGTAAATAATGCTGACAAGGAAAAAACCTACAAAAGCAATTAACAGCGTACTTTGCGTTTTTCATTTCAGGAATTTCACACTTAGAGCAGTGAGCTGATTATTTTTTTTCCACCCTTATTTTCAGGATTTGACTAGAAAGTGTCTTTAGGCCATGTTTGCAAAATGGTGTGTAGTCTTTGTGTAGACCCACATCCTCTTTACAATGAAGGAAACTGATACTCTTAAGAAGTGCTAGAAAACATCTGAGGTTGTTTTTCATCATTGTCTAATTTCCGAAAGACTGACAGACTTAACTGCGCTAATTATAGTTCTATGAAAGCAACACAATGCAAACAGGAAAGTGGAGGGGGGGGGAATCAGGGACCTTTTTGTGAAATTGTACTAAGTAAAATTAAATACAAATGATGATCAGGGTACTTCACCTTGTGTATTTTATTCCAAAGAACAGTAAAGTGTTTTGATGGCTGTATTCATTTTGCTCTGGACTACATGGGATGTGTGTTTCTGTGGGGTTGTCAGTGAAGATGCCGTACAGTGAGATCTTCAGCAAGTCCGCATGTGGTGCCCAGATTTCTCCTGCAATATTGTGGCCACCAGCTCTCCAGTTGGTGCTTTCTTTCTCCAGACATGGTGCAGAAACACATTTCTCACCACCAAAGATGTTTCACTGTAGGTGTGATGTACCATTGTGCCATTTTGCCTGGATTAGCATTATTTTTAATCACACCACAAGTGTTCTTGTTCAGTTTATTTCTTAATTTGAAGGAAGATAGTTGCGTAAACTGTCAAATCATGCATAAAGAAGTGCTCCTGTTTGTGTATTGCACACTTAGTCATTTCAGTACCTTCCAAATGGACTTTTCACAATTCTTTTCTCTTATTTCTCTTAAACAGTGGATTGTTTCAATGGGATAAAATGCCAGGAAGGGTTTTATTATTCAAATGGTCTATTGGCAAACGCCTAAATCAGAATTTCTGGTTTTCCAAAATCGGAACCACCAGCAAACATTAGTATCCTGTTTTCTCCTCTGTTCTCCACCTATTCCCAAGATTCAACACAGCACATTTCAGTAGTTTGTAATTAGCATGTTTTGTGTCTATTGACTTGTGGACCGCTGCTACTCCTGTTTTCTTGAGCATATGTTTTGTTGCAGTTCATTTATTATATTGATTGCTGTTATGTAAAGCTGTTCTGCGTTTTGTGAACTACTAAAGTTTTATGTATAGTGATCGATGCGCTCAACTCGGACAATACTGGATAGTTAAGAAAATTACCTGTAAAGCAAAAATGTAAGGCACAACATGCTGATGCATAATGAAAACTCAGGTCCTTTCTTTTCCAATGACGTTTTGTATCAGTAGCTCACTGGCATAAACTGTGGTTGGCTTTTTAAATACGGAACAGCTTTGTTGATTGAGTGAATTGTTGGTCCTTCAGGTGATAAAGCGCTGAGTTCTAATGATTTAAAAAAATGTTGGTATTCTAGATAAAATAGATGTGCAAGATGGGTAGATTTTGAATCGTCAAGAAGACCAGATGTGGTATTTCTGAGCTGCAGTATTGCCTGATGCTGTTGGCATGAAAGTGGCGTGTAGCGAATTGGTGAATGAAATCGTGTGGTTGGAGCCCAGCTCTAGGAGGTGCGGACCACGCCCCAGAAGGCAGAGGTTCACCGTGCAGAACCAGGGGCAGTCCAGTCCGTCTGATCCTTTGCGAATAATCCATGGGCGAGATAGAGATGTGAAGGATGGCGTGAGTCACTCGCTGTCCGCAGGCGAGCGCAGTCTGCGGTCTCGGGGGCTGTTCTGGGGTGACCTGTGCACAGCAGGGAAACGATGGCAGCAGAGAGCGTGGTTGTGTCTAATTCAGGTGAGTGCTGTCTTGCCCCTCACAGACCTGATTGAGGACAGCGCTTTGGGAGCAATATCCTGGCTGTTGAGTAATTTGACACAGCCAACAGGGTGGCGGAAGCTCATTGTTTGGATGAATATTTGAAAAAGCTTTAATTGTCCAGCAAAAGGCTCACCTTGAGCCAGCAGGTTTTGCATTACCACAGCTCAATCCAGCTGTGTTAGTTTTCCAGGAGGATAATGTAAGACCACTGGGTAATAAAATCAGTAGCAGGCTAGGAAGCAGTGTGAAGGTGTTGGGGCACTTGGCAGTGTCATCAGCAGGAGGGCTGCAGTAGGGCATCCTACAGCGGTCTCCCCCACAGGCTGATCAGATGTGTGTCAACACTACCAGGCTTGTGTTAATGCAATCTGATTATGAGCACTGTGATCTCTTCATTTTGGCAGTGCCTTGTTTGGTACTGTTAACTTTACATGACTCTTTGACCTGTGTTTTGTTCCTCACTTTTTGGGGATTTTGTTGAAATGCGTTAGACCTGAGTGGTGCTTCTTCTATGCGTCAGTCTACGTTGTAACGCAGTTGGTTGTGCTGTAGAAGGGTAGAGGCAAGCAGGGAGCAGGACTGTACTGAATTTAGAGAGAAACTCCGATCTGAAAATCCTTATAATCGCTTTCGTGACTGTGGAAAGTCCGTGGTCTTGCAAGAGAAAGTCCCCATAGGACAAAAAAAAAGTATCTTCCTTATGATGCCTGACTCATTCATTCATGAAAGAATATGCTTTTCTTTGGTGGAGCTGGGAAGCTGTGCTTGAATTTGTTTTTTTGAATATGTGCTGATATTTTGAGACACGGGTGGTGGTGAGGTTCTTCAGATTTTTTTTTTGTACTTGGCCAGAAAGTGTTTGTTCCCCCCCCCCTCCAAGTACCCATGGTTCTTTAAATATGTTCTTGTTTTCCCTGGACTGTTTAATGTTTGCATAACTGCTTAGGAGGGGTTTGTCCTTGGTAGCAGATCTGGAACAGATCTCATTCCAGAACTGTAGTAAACAAAAGACCAGGGCCCGTGCTGTGTTTTTTTCCCCCATTGGAAGTACATGTGATTGATCTGTAGCTTCACAGCAAGTACCTTAAGGTGCACCTTGTTTTTGTAAGTCATTTTTCCTTTCTAGTGCCTAGAGACGTTTCATTGTACTTCACAGAACAGTGCTCCTGTTTCAGGCGCAGACGGGTCTTAATTTTTAATTTTCCCCTGGTTGATCACTCTGACTGACGCAGGAGCTTGCAGTGTTCCTTGGTGTGGCCTCTGGTGTCTCCTGCCCCTAGCCCCCCCCTGGGTTGCGGGGTACCTGGCTGAGCTGCATGGGCACAGACTTTCTGAGAGGGGCGATATTGCAGAGACAGCGCCCTGTTGCTGTTGTGGCTTTTAGTTAACATTATGCTTTCCAGGGGATCCGTGCCGATGTTAGTATTTTCATCCCAGCAGTTTGTTCGTGTCATCACAAGGGCTGCTGGTGGACGAGGACTTATCGCCACGAGCAAGTAATTTGACACTACCTGTCCAGTTATTGTCCTCAGTGGATGCTTGTTTTAACTGAGCTTGTCTTTGCAAGGATACGTAGTCGTACTTCAGCATTGTCAAGAATCTGCCCCATGTGAGGATGAGTGTTGCACGCAGGCCTTCTTTTTCCCCCCAGCTGTGTTAATTTTTTCATTTTTTTTTTACGTTGCTGTGCGTTTCTTTGGGTTTTCCTCTTCCAAGCTTTCCAAGTGAGCCGCTTGGAAAAGCAGCTGTTAACGCAGTGCTGGTCGTGTTTCGGTTTTGTGTTTTGGCGTAAGAGCGCATTAGTAAGAGAGAGTTCGCAGAGCGGAAGTAAAAAGTTAGGGAGGTTGTGCTGGTTTGTCCGTACAGGCCTTAAACGTTCATCTTCACTGCTTCAGCGCTGAAAGAGCCGAGATCAATGGCCAAAAAAACCCACGAGCTGCAGACCTGACCACTGTCCCTCCCCTTGTCTCGCAGGCTGACCTGACTGGAATCAAATGGAAGAAGTACGTGTGGCAGGGCCCCACCTCGGCGCCCATCCTCTTCCCCGTGACGGAGGAGGACCCCATCCTCTGCAGCTTTAGCCGCTGCCTGAAGGCCGACGTGCTGAGCGTGTGGCGGCGGCACCAGACCGCGGGGCGCCGGGAGCTCTGGCTCTTCTGGTGGGGGGAGGACCCCAACTTCGCCGAGCTCATCCACCACGAGCTGACAGGTGAGCGCGGGCGACTTCTCCGGGACGGGTCGGCTTCCGCTTGAGTTTTATCCTTCTGTAGCACCTTACAGCACAGCGTTCTGAAGGCACTTAAATTCTCCAGTAAGAAAACAGTACAGTAGACAGAATATACAATCAGATTTGATAAAACGGAGAATGTTAATCTGTTTCTCTTTCAACTGTTAATTGACGTAAAGTAGACATTGGGAACAGGCGTTTTTAAGGCAAGGTTTAAAAACATCGCGAGACGTTAAGGCTCCTGATGTGCTCCACTGGGGGCTTCGGTCATGCAGGGGGTGTGGCAGCAGACTTGTCCCTGGAGGAAGCAAGTTTTCTGGGGCTTCGAGGGATGATGGTGGGTCAGGTCCTTAAAAAGATGTCGCTCAAAGGAGTGGATGTTGTTGTACACATACATTCATACCTATAATTTCAGATGTCTGGACCTGAGCTATGATTTAAAAGTATTTTTCAGCTTCTGTTTCACTGACGAGATCTCTGCTCACAGTGAGAATGACCAGATTAGCTTACATCTCAAACATAGTCCTTAAAAATAACTGCACTGCTGCGAATCTACACATTTCTTGTTTACACCTGGAAACCTTAATATACAACTAAAAATTAATTTGCAGCTAGTAAAGGATTTTCTGGGGTTTTCCAAATACTCTACCACCTGTTTTTGCATAAAGGTTAATGAAACCAGAAAAGTAAAGCAGCCTACAGGTTTAGTCTGCATTTGAACTTATACTGCATTTTCAAATACTGCACGGTATCGGAGATTATGTACTGTACCTTCAAATGGGCAGTTATGTGCAATGCAAACATCCATTGTCTTTTTAATTATCAGGACTGCTTGCGAATACATTAAAACATTAATTCTAAAAGAAACTTCTAATAGAATGCTCTCCACGAGCATGAGAGTTTCATAAACAATTCAGGCAGCTGTTTTACTAATCTCACTGTAAACATTTTCATAATCACTGCTGGTTTCAGTGTTGGTAGATCTATCTGAAATTCAGCTCCTGAAAACCCCCCATGCAGGCCGATGTTAAAAGTGAAACATGAATGTTTTTACTAATCTGCAGGCCGTATGGTAGTTTAATCCCTTGCTTCACCAATCCCCTCTTCAGTTCTAAATACTCCTGGGCTCCTGCTGGCCTTAACAGGTATGATTTCTCAGTGTATTTCCAATTATTCTAATCAGGATGTCAGTGTGACTCCCACCCACTTACTTGGAAGGAGCCCACCCAGAGGTTATAGTGCCGTGTGTATCCACTTATGAATCAAGCTAGCAAAGTCTTCGGCGCTTATTTAATTTATATTGGAATAAGAAAAAAATGAAACCAGAATATCTGGAAGTATGAAATAGGAGTCTTCCCATTTCCATTTCCCGTCTTTATGCATGCACTCTCATGCACTGCTCCATAGACAGCACTCCTCTATTATTGTGCATTTTACAGGAAGTGGCCAGAAAATGAAAGTTCAGAGCACAAGATCTGTCATGATTTATCTGTGCGGCTGTGGAGTAATGACCCAAAGGATGATTGTCTCAAGCGTGAAATATCCAAAACGGGTAGTTTATTTTGCCAATGAAATTTGCAAAAAGATGAGTTTTGCAAGGACACCGGCGTCTCAGATGAGTCTGTTAAAGTATAAAATGGTGCAGCTCTGCCTCCTACCATTGGAGGTGCTGAATAGTCTTTAGTTCACATTGCCTGATGCGTTCTGCGGTCGCCGGGCTCTTGTTTGGGCATGAAGAGGTGTCCATGGAAATGCTTTCTTTACACCGAGTTCCTCCTGCAGTGTATACGGTGCTCTGTTTTCTGTCAGTGCAGTATCTTCAGATGAGCGTTTCGATGAGTATTGTTTTATTTTTGCAGCATAAGCTCCAGGGAGTACTGGGTCTTTTTTTATTCCTAGTATAAACTGAAAATTGAAGCTGTCATTCCCTATTCATTTTAACCTAAAGGGCCACCAATGTCATTTTTCATGCCCCAGAGATGGGATGGGTTTGTGAATCTGGTTCGTGTTACAAGTTTCACCTGACGACACCAGTAGATGTAGAGATACAAGCGTGAATTTCCTGATTTGGCACAGTTGGGCTTTCTTTCTTGGCAGAGGCCCAGGTCTCAGTGCAAGGGTGTGTTTGAGTGGGAGGTGCTTCCAGGAAAAAAATCACCAGCTCTTCATGAGCTGTCTGGTCTCGACTTTGGATACTAGCACTATTCGGTTGTAAACTATTCGGGTTTGCTACTCTTTTAAGGAGACCTTGTACGCATTAGATCCATTCCTTAAAAATACAGACCACGCATTATTTATGAATTAAAATCCATATATGATGTTGATTTGAGTTTTTCTAAGTGAAACTGCTTTGTTTCTTGCCTAGTTTGCTGATAATAGCGTGCTGATTGCTTATTGCACAGAGGTTAAGTAGGTAATGTTCATTGTTTATCCACATTTATCATCAATAGGAGATTAAGTAGTGTGTGTGGCCACCACTGGAAACACTACAAGCTGTAGTGTACTGTAGGGTACTTCAGTTTGCAGTTGCTGTCTTATGACCCCATTTCCTCTAAAGGGATTTTGATAAGCACATGTCTGGTCACTGGTGTTGGCATCCGAGGTGCCGCAAAACATTCCGGTTTATCCCTGAAAGTGGGGCTCAAGTTGCGTTGCCAAGCTGGGCCTGTTTGATATTTTGCTGCTGTGCTGAAATATGACTGATCCTTTGGCAAACGTGATTAGAGAGCAGAGGTGCTTCTGTAAATCTGAGCAAATCGCATGGTCCTCTGTACCTTTTTCAGATTGTTGATGAACTTTAGAAGTTTGTGAGATGGTTTACGTCTGTCCGCCAGACAGTAATTCAGTCTCATCAGACGGCTTCCTTGCTTTGTTGATGTGTATATCACAAGAAATAAACTTTTTTTCTTGTCAAATGTTTTGAGTCCTGTTAAGAAGGAGTAATATTTATGTATTTTAAGGGCAAGTTGACCGCAGTCTTTTCAAACCTTCAGTTGCTGGTCCCATGCATAGAGCTAGACTTTTTAATACTGTACAAGCACTGAAGCTTGTAATTAGTTACACCTTGGAATTGATAAATATTGAGTGGATACATTCACGTTGTCAACAGCTAAGTAGAGAAAATGAGAATGTGAAACACCTTGTTTTGTCCCAATGTTTGTGGCAAATTAGAAATGGGGCATTGCATTGTTTGTGCATAGCAGTAAACATGTCAGAATAGGGGCCTGGCAAAACTCTTTAATTTTCAGCGAGTGCCATTTCTGCAGACCAAGCTCGGACTAATCCCTTTACTCTGGAGGGGAAGGAAGAAGTGAGAGACTTCAGGGATCTTAAACACCTCATTCTTATTCACCACTCGGGGCCTGTTTTCAGAGTGGGGCGGGGGGGGGGGGGGGGATATTTTTGTTATCCAGTGTTGGGGACTTTCTCTGTTCTTAACTGAACACTCTAAAAACCAATTTTAATCTTCCCCTAGCCAATCAGTGTTATTCAGAGCAGGCAAATGCGATTGCTAAATTAAACGGTACCCCTTGGTAGATTGTGGGTTTCATTCTCATGCAAATGACCCAAAGCTGTGGTGTGTTCCCTATCCAGCGGCATCCAGAGTGCTGATAAATGAGTGTGTTTTGCTCAAAGCACTACTGATCTTTGCATAGAAATTAGGGATGGAAGTCTGTCTTTGAGGGTAATTGCTCTGCGGTTCTTTTCCGCCTCCCTATGCGTTGTTGAGATCTTGGAGCTGAACTTGGCGAGATCGCGGTAAGTCTGGTCTCCTGTGGGCTTTAATGAGGCAACCTGTTTGTTTGCAGAACAGCCGCAAAGCCTGGCAGGAGCGATGTGACTTCATGCGTTTTGATGCATGCTATTAAGGTGAAGTCTTGTGAAGTGTGCATCGTGTGAAGTCACGAGCCACGTTCAGAACAGCCCTGCTTTGCTCGGAAGTCAGGTTAGGCACTGTGTTCAGATAGAAGGCAAAGGGAAGCTAGGTTTTGTTAAGTGAGGCTACACGTGTTGTGGGGGTCTCATCTGTTTAGATCATAAGTGAGAATTTATGACAAGGGTAGATATGTCTACAAAATCTTTGTTGTTGTTTTTTAAACTGTTCGGGCAGTTAGTTGCTGTTTAACTCCCATTTAGCACTACCCAGAAATTTTGTAAGCTTCTGTTATTTCTTCCAAGGGGCTCTGAGTAATCTGATCAAATTAAAGTTTTTGGTGAGCCTCTAAAATACATTCAGAATGTGCGTGCTGCATAAAGCAGTAGATTTAACTCCTTTTGCTTAGGTTACACGTTCATTTTTGTAACACATTTTAAATTACCTGCGAGGAGCAAAATGTAATTGGCCATCAGTTCGCGTATTTACTGGGGGGGTTTGATTTGTCCTGTTTTAATCTGGTTTGGTTGTTTCTTGTTAATTTCAGCTATTTATAGAAATCAAGCTAGGAGCACAGAATATCTGAAAGATCCTGCTTTCCTAGGCAGTTTTGTGGTTGTGGTCATAGCAGAGAGCCCCGGCAGGAATCGTCACACTGCTCTTTGTATTGCTTATGCAGTCCTTCATTTTCACGAGTTAAACCCACAATTGCAATCGGCCCCTGGAAAATAAGAGCCTTGTGTTTGGGAGATCGGAATTCCTTCTAGGCAAGCGATCACACAAATGGCCGCAGGCTCACAGTCCCATCTTGTGCGAAGAGTGTTGCTTCAGAACTTTCTTTTTGTAAAGAAAATCCAAAGGCCAGACACCTCCGTCTTCATTGACGCAGATAAGTCCTGCTCATGGTTGATTACAGACGAGGTCTATTCTTTCACTGCAAATACCATTCGGCATGATTTCATTTCTTTCGGAGATTACATGTGTATGGAATGCTCAGAATTCCCAGATTCCTGCCTTCCTGGCTTCCTAGCTGTTGGATCTTGGTGACTGTTCTGATCTCCAGCATGCAGTTAAAAATATTTAGCAAACAGGAAGTGGCCTCTTACACCCATTTGTTTCGAATTTCCTTTTGAGGAGCTCACAGTAGCTTGCTTGTTCGAGGGGCACCTGTTGTGCCTGTCTTGAGCTATCCTTGTCAAGAGTAGTTTTTCGCAGGGATGAGGGGAGCTCTGGAGTTTTTCCTCAGTCTGTTTGTCCATGTTGTAAAAATCTGTGGACTTGGAAGCTGTGTTCACATTCTAGAGAGAACCCTGGTCCCTAGCTCCTCCCAACTTTGTATTGCTTGGGACAACTTTTCCACTGAAGGGCACTGATTATCGCCCCGTTTAAGAAGGATTAAGACAATCTCTTGATTTTTCTTTTATCTCACTTTGGAAATTATACATTTTTCCTGTGTGTCGCTCCTGGGGAAAAAAAACTGCGTGGAAATGTCAGATCTGAACACCTTTTAATCATGTTTCTATTTCTGAAGTTATTTCAAAGAA
This sequence comes from Lepisosteus platostomus, assembly GCF_059453375.1. Classification (NCBI taxonomy): domain Eukaryota; kingdom Metazoa; phylum Chordata; class Actinopteri; order Semionotiformes; family Lepisosteidae; genus Lepisosteus; species Lepisosteus platostomus. The sequence continues at coordinate 13,689,697 of NC_142632.1, forward strand.
ATTCATTTGGAACTGTGTGATTTAAATTAGAGCTGTGCAGAATTTTCATCAAATCTTCTGAAGTTAAACAAAAGGTTACGTGCTAGGGATTACAGCTCGTGTGAGTTTTAATTTAAAGTGATTTAAATGTCATACCTCTGCTCGGAGAGCATATCTGCACTGAAACCCAGACCAGCATTTCTCCATTTTCACTTTTTCTGAGGAATTTTCAAATTTTGGGTTCTGCAAAGGCTAAACCACCTTAATCCGAGTGGTTTATACCAACAGACATCTTTTCCTTATTGAAATGTTTGGTCTTGCAACCTCTCCCGGTTAAAGCGAAATGCCCTTCTGGCATTGTTTTAATTTGTGTCGAAATTGGCTTTAAAATGCTTTAATTTTTTTTTTTTTTAAATGGGGCTGGTCAATTGGGGATTGGTTTCCTGTTGTTTATGAAATGAGAACGGGATCCATTTGAAGCATTAACCTAATTTATTTCTCGCTGGCGCTGTGCTGAAGCTCCTCGGATTAATCTCGGCTGCCTGTTCTCTCCGTGGCGCGCCCAGGCGTGAACGCTCGCCCCACGACGTGCTTCGGTCAGGAAAGATTCGCTAATTAAGAATGGAGCCTTGTGAAACGCCATCGCCGCGGCTTGTGGAGAAGAGAAAGCTGTGTTGGGCCTGGCTTTATTACCTTGGCTGGAAGTATCCCCTGGAGTCCCCCAGACACTGCACTGATCACAACGCATTAATCCCGCAGTGTAATGACCGGCTACAGCAGTAATTACATGTTGGATAGAAACCTTTGGCTGGCTGGCTGGTTTCTCCCACTCTCCTTTCCTCACCTGTGATTCGGATGAGCTTGCGCCATCCACTCCAGCGGTGCTAAGGAGCATTGTGGCGGTGGGGAGCAGCCGTCCCGACATGGAGCATAGCTGTGGCATTACACTCCCATTTCCGAGCCATTCCAGGCAATCGGAGCCTGAGGCACCTCGGTGTTTATAACCATCCGCCGTTCCTCTCGTAATGGGAAATCTCGTTCCCCTGTTCTTCACAAGAGCCCTCTGAAGGTCAGTGCGTTGGTCTTTCCAATCGGAGGGAGTGTGGAAATGTATCGCAGCGGTCAGCTGGACTTCTGAATCCCTTCTGGTTTAAGATCTAGGTGGCAGTTTCATACAGTTCCCCATTTGATCTGTAAGCATTCTGTCTACTTGGGGAGGCAACAGCACAGTAGTAGTACACACAGCACAGTAGTGAACCCGGTTCTCTGTAGTGAAATGAAATTTGCACACAGTGATGAGCTGAAAGAATTACATTTAGCATTTCAATGTCTTGTTTTCACTCCAGGCAGTCTTGTAGTCCAAAAGCAATAATGACATTTGATTGTTGCCTTTTATTGACAGTCTTCCTAGTCTGAAGGTGTTTATTTTTGGGTCATATGCCAAAACCAATTGCTGGTTACAGATATGGATTTTTGAAAATCACATGCAAAAAGTCATTTTTCCCTTTTTATCACTGCAACATGTTGTCCTATAGTATTTGATGCTCTCTCGTGCATCATCTGTTATGTTGTTTTTTTTTAATGTGAATTAAGCAAAAGCCACCTTCAAGTACTAGAGAGAGAGGAAAAAAAAATCCATCTTGTTTACTTAGCATCACCGTTGAGCTCCAGATTAAAATGCAGTGTGGTATCAGCAGTAGCTGCCCAGGTCTGCTTTAACAGACGTCTACAACTGATTAACACATCTGTCTTCAGCGATCAGGGCCCGAGACTGCATCCTCCCGTCTCCAGCGCAGACGAAACGAGAATCCCCACCATTAATCAGACAGTCTTCCTTTTCGGCTCTAGGCAAGGGACAAGAAATTCTGGGCAAACCCGCAGAGCATTGCTCAAGTCATTTTCGTTGCTTACAAAAACCCAACTGCTGCCTTGTGTTAACATGGCTTCAGAGTTATGGGGCGTGAAGCCCTAGGTGTGGAGCAGCTGGCTAAAGAACTGTTTCCACGTTTGAAGCTACAGCATCTCTGGCACAAGGTCGTTAGGAGCTTTTGATGCAAAACAGACGTGAATTTAAAAAAAAAGAGCAAGTGGGCTACAAAACAGACGTGGTCATCTTGATGGCTGTTTATGCAGAATCTTAAACTTTCCTGTCATTTTTTTTAAACCCTCTTAAAACTCTGGTCTCACCAAAACAATGTTAAATAATCCTTCACTGCTGTCCTCCACCCTATGTTCCTTTTGATCCTGTGCTTCAGCCTGAAAAAAAACAAAATTGTTGTGTAACTACAAGCCTGTTTTCTTAACTATTTTATTACTTCACTGGGGAATCTTAATGATGAATTCTTGTTGAAATCGAGCCCACCATGGAGTTTCCTGCCAGGGCAGCTAATGTTTTTGAGTGACAAGGGGTCCATGTTTTGCTTTCTCTCCTCCTGACCCTAGATCTCAACATTTCCTTTTCAGTGGATCCTTCTTTTGCCTCAAAACAACTTAGTAGGTGAAGTCACCTGGCTGTCGATCAGCTTAGAAGATGTCATTATTTCTGTTCTTTCAGTTCAGAGACTGCTATTGTGTTATAACAGGCAGCAGTAAGGCTGCAGCAGAAACACCACCACCCCTTATACCAGTGTTTCTTCAGGTGTACTTGTGGCATGATGATGGCTTTGTCTAAGTACCTATCCAATTAGGAAGATTACAGGATGTGTATCGTCCAGAACTAAAATCTGACTTCAATATTTAGTAGTGAAATAACTGAAAGCTAGAAAAAATATTTTCCTTCTTTTCTAAAAGCATGATGATCGACGGGTTTCTAATTAGGCTGTCATTGTCCAGGGATTAGTGGATTTGCCAGGCGTTGTGCTAGGTGCACAGATGTAGATTGCCGAACAAGGTTTAGGAATTGTCTGCCTCTCCCTCCAGGGTATAAATTCTGAACCTTTTGGTTCTGTAATGGTAGTTTATTCCTACCCACGAGAGATGAGAAATACAGGTAGCTTGAAAACAATGATTTCATAGTCTCTGAAACATGCAGGAGTTGTTGTGCTATGTGTTGCAGTGACATGGCATCAGTGTTGCGATCTGTGATTACGGCTTTGCACAGTGACCCGATTATTGCCTTTTAAATATAGAAGAATTTGCTAAGAGGAAAAGCACATGTGCTTAAAGTTTTAGTTTTTTTCTCTCTATTCTGTAATGTACAGTACGTTTTTCCATTCCTGCTCTGGTAAACTGTTATTCTTTGGCCTCGCTAAAGCATACCACATCTGGTCAGAAATGTTTTTCACACCACATTTAAGAAGTGTTATTACACTGATGGGGAAAAAGGACTGTTGAAGCACATGAGCAGATTTAGCAGTCTACCCAAATGATCAAAATAGGGACTGATTCTATTATCACAACAGAGGATAGTATAACAGGCTATAAAAAGCTTCCTGTACTACATGCAGCTCTATCTTATTACTCTAAATATTAATGATCAGTTCAAATCAAGCAAATAAATCTGTTTTTGGCTTTGTACCAAAACAAAAGGGCGGATTGTGGTTGGAATGGGTTGCCTTTTAATTTGATGCTGGAAAGTCCAAGTGCTCCGTTCCCTGGTTAATATTTCTTGAGCTGCGCTGCTGTCTTTGTGGCAGCCGTTGAGCTTCCCAGATTACAGGGCTGACCTCCCACAGGGCGTGCTCTCTCATTTGTGCCTGTTTACAAGGTTTCACAGCCCCGAGCTTCTCGAACGTGGCTGTTAATAGCGCTGGGAGCCCGAGTCGAAACAGCTGGCCAGCGCTGCAGCCCCTCCGCAGTTTCTGTCCGGAGAAAGAAAAGTTTCGGAGGCTGTAGAAACACATTGACTTAGAGGACCCAAGCTCGTTTGATATGCAGATTTTATGGTTTGAGCAAAGAGAGCTCATTAACATTTGTGTAGGACAGACTTGGTCTGTGTGAGTGGTTGAAACTGATGGCAGTGTTGCTTTTGTTTAATGTGCAGATCGAAGGGGTTAAGATGCTGTTTGCTCTTGTAGGAATTTCGTGAACAATGAAAAATATCGGTGGGTTCCTGCCCTGATACTGTTCACTTCAGTGCAAGGTTCTGACCTTTAATAGAAATGTTTTTGTATTGTAGTCCTTTGGACACACTTTGCTGTATTTTCACACGTGAGCAACATGCATACATTAATTTCAAAGGCACTTGGCCCAGACTTCCACATAGAAATTGTATCGGCACTGTTTCCACACCTTTTCAGTGGGTTGTCATAGATAATTGGCTGCTAAATTACTGGAGTGTTATTTTATGGCTGTAGTGAATGAAGTGTAATGCTTAAGGATTGGTGCTGAGGAATTCCTGGGAAGAAATTAACGGACTTGCCTCTCCTGCAGAGTGAGAGAAACATTCCCAGTACCTGCCGGTGTTATTGGGAAATACGTGCTCCCTGTGCCAAGCCAAGCGCCTCCCGGGGAGCCCAGTTGAGATGCGCCCAGCCTGCCTGTCCTGCCACGGTGATATACAGCCTGTGTCTCTTGCAGGGGAGGAGGAAGGGGCGTGGGAGAGCGGGCTGTCCTACGAGTGCCGCACGCTGCTCTTCAAGGCCATCCACAACCTGCTGGAGCGCTGCCTGATGAACCGCAGCTTCGTGCGCATCGGCAAGTGGTTCGTCAAGCCCTACGAGAAGGACGAGAAGCCCATCAACAAGAGGTAAGGCTGCCGGACGGGCACTTCACCCGCGGGAGACACGGCGATCAGATCGGGGCCCTCACCCACTCTGATCTCTCCTGCCAACAAACAAGCCACTGAGTTCATCACTGGTCTTTAAAGTTGTGATTTCATCTGGGGGATTAAGGTTAGCTGCCTTTTCGCTTTGTCCTTCTGAGTTTTTGTTGTTGTTGTTAATGCCGTCTGAACTAAGACTGCACGTTTGTTTTCGGTGTCAGTCTTGCTTTGATGTGGAGGAGACGGGATTTAGGAGATATCTTTTCCAGACTAAGGCCTGGCTGTGAGGAGTTCACAGTTTAATATCCGCTTGATCCACGCGGCGCAGGGGTCATTAAAATTACATCGGCCTTCTTGTTTTAAATTCCAGCTCTAGCCATGCTACGCACGTTGACATTTTAGCTCGCGGCAGACATGGACAGCAGTGTTCTGTAAACTGGAATATTTGTAGTTGTCATGCAGCAACTGTAGGTGGTACAGAACTGTAGGTGGTCGTGTTTAACAAATTCTGAAATTACAAGGGTGTAATCAGCTGTAGCTGATCATTTTGTGAATACTATTTTTGCACAAAACAGAAAGTTGGCTACTGATACGCTACTTTGTAATCCACCATGCAGGCTGCAGAAGTCCTCGTTTTCATCGATGGTTGCTCTGTAGCAAGTTATCACTGTGTAGGTATGTCCTTCAAAAGTAGACTTATTGGGAGAAATTATTTTTCTGGCTTGGGGACCAATCCTGTTTTCTAATTTATAAATTACTGAATTTTCAGTGCCCCTCAACCCTTGCCATTTTATTTTGCAAATTTATTACTAAGAGGTCACCTATCTTGTAGGCAGGATTTACTGTCTGCACGTGACAGGGAGCTGAGACTGAGGTAAAGGAGAACTAAGGGCTGCTGTCTTAAGCCCTGTTGTTGAATGACCTAGCCAGAATTGTGCATTTGTAATGTATTGTTGGAAAACTCACATATTGTTTTTTTAAAGGGTTGTGACCCAGGCTGGTGCTGTTTATAGCTCTGTAAGCAGAAGCCAGGGTGAGGGATATTGTGTGGAGCTCTGTAAGGGAGAAATGGAAAGAGGTGAAATCTGGGAGATCGTTTTTCAGCTTGTTCTACACGAGGCCAGCAATACACATTGCTGTTTTTAATAAGTTTAGGATTTTAACCATCGGTGGTCTAGAACCTGGCCAAGCAGTGGAAGCATGGCCTGATAACCACTAGTTCTGTTCTTTGAGGCGGAGAGACAGGGTGAAATCCACCTTCACTTTGCATTAATTCAAAATGGACTCAGGATCACCTAATCAAACGTGACTTCAAGTCGTTCATAAGAAGGCACTGTACTGTTTCTGAACTATTTTTTACTTCCTAAATGTGATTTATTCTTCCAGTGTGTAAGCAGTGATTGTCATTTAAAGGCTGTTGCAGGCCTTGCTGTCAGGCCTAAGCTGTACATCACTGGAAATCCTGTTCTTGTTAGCGTTGTCCGGGATGAATTTTGTCTGCCTAATATTTGAAGTGAGCTTTCATTCCCTGAACACGTCACTGTTTTAGACTTTAGACCTTGGAATGCTCTTGATTTGGCATGGTTCTGACAGGGAAGAAATTGCTAACACCTTAGCACAGTATTACGTTTCAGTCACTCCTTTTGTGTTTTTTTTTTGACATTGCATAGATGTTCACTGTGAAAAGAACAGTAACAATTTCTTATGATGAGTCATTTTCTCACAGGACAAGAAATTGAATGGGTGTGAAGGCTAACGCTGAGAGACTGTGTTTTCACTGTTGTGCTGCTTCACAGGCAAAAATCATTTAGTGACAGACGAAAAATGCCTTAAAAATTGACTGTAACAAGGTCTGTGGGAGACTTTCTATAACGCTGGCACAGTAGCAGGGACTGTATGAGCCTATGTAGTGCTGTCAGTTGAGCAAGGGCCTTTGCCACCAGTGATACTTTGCGCCCTGCCCTGTTCTAGAGACCAGTACATTTTGAGGCTTGTAGTCTTGAAAACCTGAAGGTTACAAGCTAGTGGGAGCTGTGTGGCCCATCCCACCCGCTGTCTGAGTGGTCAGTCCAGAGCAGCCTCAGGCCTGGCTCCCGCTAGACCAAGAAGCAGGATCAGAATTGCCGGTCTGATGGCACTTCATGATGAGAGAATACTGTATGCTGATGCTGCCTCTGACCTCCCAGGGTCATACAAGTTGAAGTTAAGCTTCATTTTCATGTCCTAATCACCGAAAACGTGCAATAAAGTTTAATGAGGTGTTAATGGGACCCAAAACATTGAATTTCCGGTGTTTGTTTGAAAAGGAAAAGGCTTTTGAATCATTTAGCCATCTTTTAAAATTGTGCAGAATACATCTGCGCATGCTTTACATCTTTATTAAGGACAGATTGACCATAACTTCATTTTGTTACCACTATGCTTAAGATGTATTTCCAGTTTTATATACAACAAACTTTTTGGCTGCAGGATTATACATCTGTTTTTTAAAGCTGCCAAACGCAAAGGTTGGGAAGAAGGGTTTCCCCTGGTCCACCTGCTGTGCAGGCCTTGAATCGGCCCAGTGCTGCGGTTGGCTACTCCGTGCAGCGCGTTTTCACTGCTGAGTCAGTGGGGTTTTCTCGGTGGAATCGTCTCCAGAGATCTGCCACTGTATTTAAAGGTGTGTCCTGGGGGAGAGTGAGCAAACAGGGTTACAGCACGCATCATTCATCATACATCACGCATGTTACATCATGGTGTGAATGCATGGCACTCTTCTGTACGCAGCCGAATGGCATTACAGCACACAGAACTGAAAAAGTGCTGATTACGGGACACAAACTTAGACTTGCACGGGCAGGTTAGATCATGAAAACGTGTTTCTAGAACTAGGACACAAAGCTAATGGAGTTTTACTAGCCATTTCCTCTTTTTAAACACTCAATTACACATTCTTCCTTTAAAATGTGACTCCCAACAGGTATCCCTTAAAATGGACACAAGTCTGTTAATTACCAGATGGTCGCATGCGTTTTTAGTTTTTGTTTTAGTTCGGGGTTCAGAATCAACAACTACAACCAACCCCGTTTTTCCCACTGAATTAAATTGCGTCGGTGCTTTTTTTTTATCTTGGTGCCATGCCTGAGAGGTGAGAGACCGTTAGCAGGTACTACATATCGCAGAAGTCTGCTAACCTCATTCCCAGGCTTAAAAGGGTTTTCTAAGCTTTATTATAAGCTGGCTTTTTAAGCAACAATCTGTTAAAGCTCAGCTGATACAGATTCCAGTAGAGAGCATTCCAACAGGGGCGGTTGCTGATCAGATTTCATCAGCATTATGGCAACTGTCATATGCGATAAGAGAAATCACTTTGACCCCATTTTCCAGCCAAGTTTATTCAAAATGTTCTGTGATGTATGTAGGCTCTTCTGTCATTGGGAAAAAATGTGCATCTGCCAATGGTAAATTTAAAAGAAACTTGGAAACGGTGATATAGAGACGTATTTACAGGGGAAAAGGTTGTGTTTACTTGTCACATTTCAAACCCTATAAACTGAAGAATGTTAATAGTTCTGACTCGAATTTTGCACGTCTTACACGGCTCATACATGCCGAGGTGACAGCCGGGGATTTCAAAAGCAGCTGGTTCTTGTTTGATTATAGAAGTTCACGTCCCAGTTTTTTTGCTGTTGTGTTTTTTTAACACGTGCCAGGACTTCCTAAAACAAGAAGCACAAAACCTGTGCTGCAGAACCGCTGCAAAGCTGCTGATTTGTCAACAAAGGGTGTAGTGTAAAGAGACTTGTTGGAAAGACACTTAAAGCAGTTCACGAGCAGCGTTCGAGGAAAGTGTATTTATAACAGTGGAGACTTTAGAGACTTGCTCTGCTAGAGATGCCAGCTTTGCTGCTTCACGGGCAACCTGTGCTAATAGGCACACAAGGCCTCTTCCATTCTCCTGGTTGCAGCTGTGCTAGTGGATAATGATACTGCTGATATGCCCTGAAGGATACCTGTGGTCCTTAACTTGGGATGTCACTGGGGACCACCCAAATACAAAGTGATGTAGTGTACCATTGTGCAAGTGCAGTCAAGTGCAGTGACATTTCACCAGTAGGAGCACTGGTGAAGCATAGCAAGGCAGCACTAGCGGGGTTAAAAAAAAACTGCTAAACCATAGCAAAGCAAAACCTAAATGCATGGTGAGATTATGTAAAAGCATGAGAATTTCAAATGCACATTTACCATTCTATGCTTCTATAAAGGCTAAGAGTTACTTTTTCTGCATGCTGTTGGAGTGTTGGGTCTTTATTGCTCTTTGATATTCTTACCCCCTTTTCAGTTTTTATAAGCAGTTCAAAACGTTCAGCGCTGTGAACCGAGTCCTGTGAGCTTTGCATAATTTTTAAACTTAGAAACTTGAATGCTTCTGCTTTCTTTGCTTCGCCCTGCATTAACGTGATTTTGTAACCACTTTGAGGTGCTGCTTACCATGAAGAGATGAGCCTCTAAAATGATTGATACTGTGGTTCCTGCTTCTGTCAGGTTCTGGCTTGCTTCCACACTGCTCTTGGCTCGAGCCGGTCTGTGGTTACGGGCTGGCCTGTCGATTGGCAGACCATTCCATTGACGGGGTTGAAATGAGAGAATTGCATCAGTAATTTCTGATGCAGCCTAGATATTTTCTTAGACTTTCTTGCACCATTTCTTCATTTCCCTTCTTAGATATCTTGATTCTCGTCTGTGACCTTTGTTTTTAGTGTAGAGTGCTTCCTGCCATCTATCTGCACGTCTCATTTTGCTTTGTGGAGTCTTTGCTTGTGATGAACCGCTGGGAAATCAATATGGATATTAGCCATGTATAAGTATGCAAAATATGCTGCTTCAACAAAAACAGGCCAGTATGCCATTTGTTTCCTCCTGATTTACATGTTGTTAGTGTGCCAAAAGCAAATCTGGCGCTATCTGACCTGGTATTTTGATACAGAAATCACACGTTTTTTTTAATGCACTAGGACTTAGATTCCAGCTTGCATTTTTACTGGTGTTTCTTACAGTTCAGTCCAAAATTCCACCGTCTCATTCCTTGAAACTCGTTGAATAATGGCCAAAGTCACACTATTGAAGTCTCAGAAGTCAATGCAAAACTCTTGTTCTGCATGAAAGACTAGGTAAACACGAGTAATGCCATTTAATGAGTGGCATGTGGTTTTTTCTTTGATTCTTCCACAATGCACATTCTGTAGAGTGGCTTGGGTTAATGGCTTGACTGTGAGGGTTGTGCTAAAGCATGTAACTGTGTAAACGGCCACTTCAACCACGCTCCCTTTTCCTGCTGGCATTTTGGTTCTGCCCTTCAGCTTTGCAGCTTGTAGTTGTTCTTTCAACTTGGGGATGGTATTTAGATTGTATGTTATAATAAAGCTGGAACGGTATAGGTTTTCATTTCAGAGCTTTTATAAAGCATGTACAGGATTACAGGCTGCTCCGATCTTGTCTTCAGGAGAACGTTGCTGTTAAGACAATGGGGCTGGAACAAAAAAGACTTGCATACACCTTGTCACTGAAGGAGAAATGGGGATTCTTCCTCTCTGCTCGGATGCCCGGATATATCTGAAGGCCTGAGAGATGGGTGCATTTTTGGGAACAGTCCTGCGTCTTCACATTAACACCTCTGTCGTTTCTGTATGCCAAGATCCCAAAACGTTGAGGAAAGCTGCCAGGCGTCCCAGCCCGCAGGGTGAGCGCTCGGGTAAAGCCCGGCCTGTTTCGATCTTCTGGGGGAACCCCGGGGGGCCGTCCCGCACCCGGCTGCCTCCGAGCTCCCTGTCCCCGCGCGGCCGGGGAGAAATCCGAGCTCGGGCTGTAAGTAGGACAGGACGGGATAAACAGCAGGGGCCGCGCGTCTCGGCTCACGTGACCGTCTCTTTGGAATGTCGTGTTGCTAGAGAGACCAGCGGGGGATAAATTTAGCACTTCAGATTAGAAAGTCAGGGTCTCTGCTCCCCCTCCCTCCCTCTCCCTTTCCCAGTCTGTGAGCAATTAAGGCCTCCGCACCACCCCAGCTGCATAAAGGAAGCGCTCCCGGAGCCCAGACACTGGAGCGTTTTCTTCGGCTCCCCTCCCCTCTCGGAATAACGTCAAGGCATTCTTTTCATGCCGGGCTGGTAAGTTTCATTTAAGCTCCAGGCCACAGCTCAGACTGCAGGGCCCGCAGGGATTGTCGTTGCTAATTCATCACTGCCGGGTGCCGGGCTGCTCCTGTTCACGGCACCTGTAACCGAGCGGTCAGAGTGCGGGGCCCGAGCCTCCGTGTGGGAAGAGCTTGGGACTGAGGAGAGCTTGACCCCAGCCGAACACCACCCCTGTTTTCCCTGGGACCTTGTGTTTTTTTTGTGCAAGCTTACATAACTGTGGTGTGAGCGCCAGACAGGAATGTTTGTAGTTTGACTAAATTAGAGCGAACAGGCCGTGGAAAGTATTCCACAACATGTTCCGTAATTTTGAAATCCCTTTAACGCATTGCCATCTCGGTGTCGGAGCTCGGTCGCCTTCAGCTGAGGCTGTAAAAAAAGGGGTCAGTTTTTCGGGTCTGAGCGGGATTGAGATCTGGCACATTTTTAGGGAAGGGGCAAGTGGGGACTCATACGCCGTTTGTGAAAACTGTGCCTGCTGTGGAAGTGCGAGTTCAGTTTTGTTCAGGGGAAACCTGATCTGGTGAATGGTGGCCGGAGCGCGCCGGAGTGGAGAGGGCCTCGTTGCCGGCTCGGTCTGCAGCAGCAGTCTGGGGAAGCTCCCGCCTGTCCTCACCCCGGTGCAGCCCAGCACAGGTGATCACTGCTCCGAGCAGACCGGTCCAGAGGGGGAACTGCCTTTTCTCCTGAAGCCAATCTGATGGCAGCCCTTGCTGTGCTTATTCCTCCCTGTTATAGGTGTTGGTCTCTGCAGGTAACAGCCGATTCTGCCTGTAGTTACCAATCAATGGTGTATCTTTGTTATACAATTGCCGGTTTTCTTCTCTGGTTCTGAGTGGGAGGTACAGATGTTGCATTAGGGGTGTCCCCAGGAAGTGCCATTTGGAACATTTACTTGACATTCCTCTATTGCTCCCTTCTTCCATTCTGTTTTTTGTGGATTATATTTAATTGAAACACGAAAACGCCAGTGAGAAGCATCTGGAATGGCAATTTCCCTTCATGCAGAGATCGTTATTGCAAACTGGGGTCTAAGAGCATTTCCCTGTGTAATCAGAAAATGAAAAAAAGACACTTTAATAGCATATAGCTCTTCGGGGAAGAGGGTTGGTGTCTAAATTTCATGGGGAAAAGGAACTAAACCCACAATTGCAAGAGCAGTCATTTCCTCAGGGTTTGATTCACACCGGATCTCGTGAATGCTTGTGGACAGTAGAGAAACATTCACTGACAGTCACAGTACATGGAAAACAGTCATTCTTGGTACAGAATCTTGGACTTCTGTAGGGAACATCTCCGTTATTGTGCTTACTGCTACGGCACATTGCCTTGCGAGAGTTCAGATCGGGTTAAGAACTGCAGGACCCAGTTCTGTAGAATTGGAGGATTTAAGAGTGTTGGATGATCTTTTTTTGTTCTGGGGGGGGTATTTAGAATACTACCTCATTTCTGTCCAGTTGGCTTTTGTTTTGAACTTGAGGAAATAAGTCTTTGCATCCCATATGTCTCAACAGCGTAGTGTGAAAAATGTGGAAAGGAGAACTGCAGTTTTCTGAGAAGCGTCAAACCCCTAATTCTTCGCCTAAGTGAAGCACTGAGGTTTGTCGGATTCTTTGCGATGCTGTGCATCTACGGTCTCCAGGAGTTTTTCTGGGACTCTGAATCCGTGGATTGAAATAGTTTAGGGTCCTGGGTGTTATTCTGAAGGCTTTTGTTTCTGGGTGTTTTCAAAATGGCAGTGTACTATTCTAGTACGTTGTTTGTAGTTAATCAGATAGTGTCCCCACATAACATCATGCTTTGTATCTTTTGTGGTTTAGCATATTCACAGGGTGATGGTCTTTCTCTCCGCAGTACATGCCGCTTGAAGGCTTCAGCGCAGGTTGTGTCTGTCCTGCTTGTGCCCTGGCCCTTTGTGGCAGTATGTTCCAGAGCTGGTGTTCTGACTGGGGTGGGGGCCGGCAGCCCTGCCGCTGGTGTGGGCCTCGTGCTATTTACACTGCAGGCTGGGACAGGGCATGGAAGTGACATCACTGCATCGGCATGCCTTTGCTTAAGGGAGAGACCCCTGGCAAGTGGAGCTGGGAAATCCTGGGCCTCTTGCAGTTTGCTGAGCTAATTAAAGTAGCATTCGTCACTGGAGCTGCTCGTTCCGGCCAGCTCGGATTCACACAGCTCACTCGGGAGATTTCATTTCTAGTGACGTGACCGTGTAGGTATATGGCAGAGGGATGGGAGGTCGGGCACCTCAAGCAGGTATCCGAATGTAAAGATGCTTTAAAAATTACACTCGTAAGCTGAAATCCCTTGTCTTGTCCTGTGCAGTCTGGTGCAGCGTGGTTTTTTTCAGGCAAATTGCTCTTGGCACTGGGAGAGCAACACTAACTACCAAGAGGTGTTTTTGAGTTTTCAGTACGCGAGGCGGATGTATTTGTCTGACTTGACAAATCTGTTCTCTGCACAGCATGTTTCAGACTAAAATGCATGCATTTGGGTAGTTTTACATGGTTTGGTAGTTTTTTTCCCCCCAACGATTCTAAGAAATCAAGGTTTATTTAAGGATTTGGAAGCTTATTTGCTTGTTTCTCCCGTGAGAATCCGTTATGATGCAGTTTGGTTTAGTGTTGGCTCACTGTTCTTGCCTGCTGTATAAGTCCTGCTTCTCAGCCCCTGGTCTTGGGCATTCCTGTCCAGTTTGTGATCCAAGTTAAGTATCTATGGGGGGGGAGGTGGCAAAATTGAGTCAAATTGCCCGCAGTCCTTGCTACAACGCATTATTAATTTTTGTAATCAGTTATGTGAATTTGTCTGGATTGAGAATTAACCTCTTGCCATTATAGCACATCATTCCAAGTTATGATTCATGTGAGTGGTGTGTTAATGGGTGTCTTGAGCTCCTTTCCGAGAAACTCGTTTTATTTGGGTGTGTAGCGGTGAACTGGGCACATTCTTCATGGTTTCAGCTGGTTGAGCGCGTTAAGAATCTGAGGAATACATTCCTTTTTTCCCCACCCTGCATGTTTCCCTCTTTTACAATAATCTGCAAAGTAGTTTTTTTTTAACTGCACCTTGTGTGGGCGCTGTTAACATACACTTGACAACCCATGCCAAGTGATTGTATGAGATTTGCCTGCTCCTGTGGGATGTGAGGGGCACTGTCCAGTACCAGTGAGGAGAAGCAGGTGGGGCTCGGCTGATCTTCCTTTCTTTGGAGGCACCTGACGCTACAGTATGGGACAGGACTTGGCGTGCTTCAATTGTATTCACAACTCTGTGCGTGGCTAGGGAAATATTTGTGCTGGCTTATGCAGATTCAAACTGTTTATTATGGGCTGTTTCTCTGTCAAAATAAAAGAAATGGAATAAATGGCTTTAGTTTTTTTACACTCGTGGTATATGGACAGAATTAACAGTGAAGTGTCTGACTGCGTGGTCAGTTTTGACGCAGCCCTGAGGGTATTATGAGCAGTCTGATGTGGTTGTTGTGCGCTTCTGCACTGGGCTGTTATGATCTCTCTTGAAGAAATGTCCCATCTTCTGAGAATACTTGCGTCTCTGGGATCTGTTGGAGCTCAGGGTTCTGCTAGAGCACGTACTTCAGCACTGCTCTCTGTTCCTAGTAGTCAGTCATGTCTGTGCCACTGGAATCAGTTGGAAGCTCTTTCTGGGAAAATTCCTCTTGGTATCTTTTTTTTTTCCATAAGAACTCTTGTAGTTTCAAATTAGCTGCTTTTGTAACAACCTATTAAAAGAGTTAAGATAACTGGGAATAAAAGGGGCATGGGCAGTGTCTTTTCAGAACTGAAGCCTTTTCTGAACGTGACCACCCCTGTCTGGTTATTGTTCATAGACTGGATGAGGCATCTGATGGCAGGGGTGTGGAATCAGCCCGTCACAGTACCGTTCCTGTGACCAGAGAACACTCTGTTCAGACACCGCACTTAATCATCCGGCTTGTTCCAAAGAACAGAAAGCCTGCTAGTTTGTTTGAGCTTGAAACCATGTGCAGTTTTCAACACTAAAGGCCCTCCGCAGTCTGGAAAAGAGGTGAAGCTCATTGTGCTGCAGTTTTTAGCGACTAGGAGCTGCCTTTCAGTGGTTTAGATTAAGCTTCATTTTTTTGTTGATAGCAGAAGCGTTTTGCATTTGAGGTTTGTCTCTGCAGTATGGCTGCAAATGAGGTTCTGGTAACAAAAGCTGGCAAGTTACACAGCAATCGATAGGGGTTTCTGTGCAAGAAAAATTGTATTGGTGGGTTTATGTATTGGTTATTGTAAATCTTTGATCGGATCACCAAAATGTATTGGCAGATGCAATGCTTTGCAAATGCTTTTGGTTTTTGTCCCATTGTTTCTCTGTCTGTTATTAGGGCTGCTGTTCAGGAAAACTAAGGCTGTTTTAAGTCTGCCAACAGAACTGTAACCCTGAGAGCAATAAATGCTTCAGGCAGCGCTTGGAAATAAAGATTTTAAAGTTCAGGGTTTTGAAAGGCCCAATACAATATACATGAATAATTTGTAGCAATAATAAAATGTTCGTACCACTTTTATAATCTGAAAGTTTATAGCTTTATTTCTGGAAAAAAAAAGTGCTGTTGGCATTTCATCAAGCAGTTGCAGATGATTAAAAACCTATAAAAATAAGGAATTCTTTACACAATGTATGAAATATCACAGCACTAGAGTTTCTTTGGTGCAGAGCCAGACATGCTGAATTTTAACCTTGAGACTAAAACTAGATTTAAAAAAAAAAAGGATTTAGGGTGTCAACCCTGTCAGTCAAATTGGCGTTCCTGCTGTGGGCAGAGCTCAGTTCAGGTGTATGTTGTTGTGTGTCGGCCCGGAAGAGGTGTCTTACGGTGCTCTGGAAGTGGCGGTGATCCACTCTCTCAACTCTCGAGGGAGCAGGTTGTGCAAGCTCAGCGCGTGTGCTCCGGCGGTTCACAGGAACAGTTCAGAAGGCTTGTGAATGTTTACAGAGAAAGACTTCCCCTTTTATCTAGTCCTCGTGCATGTGGCTCGTTCTGGCCTGTCAAGCGGCCTCCTCTCCCAGCAGCTCTCTCTGGCCACACGCGCAGCGGTCCGGCCCTGCCGGGGCGGAAGTGGAGAGCTCGGGCCGATTCATTGGAGCAGACCGCACGGTTCAGCGGGGGAGGCAGGAAGAGGGAGACTGCGGCGGCGCACACACACACTGAGGAGTGCAGCCGAGCGCCAGGGTGTTAAAGGACGAATGCCCCCGCTGCAGTGAAACGTGCTGTTCTGCGTCTGCTTTGATCCTTTTGCCACGTGAGCTGCGTCTCCGAGATTTGAAGGCTTGTCCTCCTGGTGGCCTTTCGCTGTTTTCAGTCACGAGGGGTCCCTGTTCGCAGTCCGGCACAGAGCTTGAACAGCACGGGCTCTGGTTGTCTGCGCCCCTCAAGGGTGACGTCCTTTCCCCTCTGTGAGAGACAGAGGGCAGCACCCCAGTGCCAGCTTGCAGGACAGCTCCGGAACGAAAGCTCGTCTCGTCGGGTTTAAGGGCCTTCTTTTCCTCTTTGCTTCTGGGAAGTCTGCAGGTGCTTAAAGAACAATGCATAGTCGGAGGCCATGAGGACATGCTGGTGTCACAGGTTGCATTCCAGATTGCCTGACGTTGAGCTTTCCAGCAGAGTCGCGTTTTGCTTATTTGCATTTCACAGGCAATGAGGAGAAAAACCGAATTCTGCACAGACTCGCTTGGGGATTCCTCCTCCACTAATCTCCTTCAACTGGCATTTTTTTAATATGCTGCTGCCTGCAGAGATCATTGAAAACCTTTCTTTTTTTGTTTGGCTTTTCTTACAAGTGAACAAAAGGAATTCGTAACTGGGGTATAAGTTCATAGAATATCCTGTTCTACTTGCCGGTGCTCTTTACAGTGGAAGCAAGCCCTCGGTGCATACGACAGCTCGATTACGCTTTGAAAATGTGCTTCCCAGCTGTTCAGAGGCCATGTCAAGAAGGGCAGTTGGTGACTGAGCCATCACCTGATGTCACTTGTAATGAACTGTCTGCACTGCTGTGTAACACATCTAAATGCGTAGGACTGATTGTACTCTAGGGTTTTTGGCTGTTTCTGTATTAGCATAAGAGAATTGCTTCTCTTTTAAAGCTTTGCTTTAACCTTGGCATCAATTTATTGTGGAGTATAAAATCTTAAGACTGGGATAGAAATTGGCATTTTGTTTTGCAAATTCTTTGCAGATTTTGAAGACTCCGTTTGGTCTATAGAGTGACCTCAAGTTGATGTCTGGGGTGTTCTCAGTCCATTAGCAGGTTGGATCATCTGTGTGGTGGAGGTGCCTTTGGTGTGGTTCCAAATGGGACTCATTTGCCTCATCCTGAGGGCATATACAGCGTCAAACTAACTAACCTTAGGCTCCGACAGAAGCAAGTGTCTGAAAGAACTGTCCCACATGCTTCGGCTGGCTGTTGAAATCTTCCTGATCCTTCTTCTGTGGAGCAAGAGGCCACATTCCTCTGCAAAGTCATGTTTGAGTTATTGATATCGGGGCCTGTTGCTACAGTGTGTTCTTGCCTACTGTGTGAGGTTCTGTTGTGTAGTGTTTCCCCTCGCTTACAGAGGGGGTATCATTTTTAATCGGTAAAATACAACTTTCATGCTAGTATTTTGTGATTGTAATTGAAAGGTGTAGTTTTTACACAAACTCTGCAGATGTCTATTGTACTTTGCATGTCCTGAAAAAACGGCACAAATAAGAATCCCAGTGTACATGTACATATGGCAAAAACTCCTCTCTCTCTTTTTACCTTAGCCATTCATTATCGTAATCATAAAGCATTCCCTTTTTTCCCAAGAGTCTCATGAAGTGGTCATTTTAGCAGAGAAACCTCAAAAATTTTGGCTCCGTTGAACTCTGATCCTGGACTTGGTTTTGAAGAATTTTCTATGAGTCTGTCAGCTGCCAAAAACACTTGTTTACAGAATTGAGTTTACATCTGCTGTTTGAGCTGTGCAGATCTTTTGTCCTTGGGGGACTTGTGTGTGTAAGGAGGGGGGTTTACAGTTTTAAGCTGGTCATGTGCCAACAAAACTTGTTGACATTCTCTTAAAAGGAAAACAAAGACCCCCCCCCCACACACACACACTAAAGAGGTGGCCAGAGAATCCATAACAGAAAAGATTACTGTTAATATTCCGTCTTTTGATGTGTTTGATATGTTGTGTTTACGTTCTGGAGTTTCCCCACAAGTTACCTGCTTTTGTTTGTAACTTGTTCTGTCTGACCTTAATGTTAAACTCAAAACCAGGAGCGATGTCTGCGCACTCTCAATGCAGGGCTGATTGGCTTCCGAGCTGTGGAAGAAAACGTACTCAAGGCAGTCGGCTTTGACAAACAGCCCCCAGCTTACAGTGGCTTTAACAAGCTCTGCATTCCCTGGAAGGAGGTTTTCCAAGAAGGCAGTTGTTCTCAATGAGCTGCCTTACAGCTAGTTTTGCCTTGTAGGAATGAAAGCAGAGTATGGGCACTGCTGTCTAAACACTTCACGTTTGCTTTCCAACCAATGCAGTTGTTTTGTTTGCCCTTATCTTCAGTTTCAGTGTCAGATCATTTAAAGAGACTATTCCACAGTGACATGTACCTGTCCTGCTGCAGAGACTGGTTTGCTACCATTATTTTGCTCTTGCTTTTCTTGTGTTTGTGCGTCTTCTTCTTAGTATAAAGTTGGAGTAAATTTTTTTTTAAAGAGTTTGGCTATATAAAACCACAGAATGTGCATTAGCTACCGTAGGGCTCAGATATTGTAAGCCAAATATAGGTAAAGCTTTCAAATGGCCTGTGAGCACATTTAATTTATAACGGACATGTGGTTTTGGAAAACTTCCGAAAAAGATCAGATTTCCTCCAGACTGCAGCCCCCTTTCCTTCGAGTATCCTGGTCGGTTTTTCAAAGCTTACCTCATTCCTACTAACTTTGAGCCAGACGGCACACCAAGGGAATGCTCCAAGGAATGATTCTGCCTTTTTTTTTTAGTCTAGGTAGAGTTCCTGCTCTGTACGCCTCTATATACGCCTGCCGTTGAGAGCAGTGAGAGTTCTGTCATTTGAAGTGATGGAGTGACTCTACGGTGTAGGCAGGGGTGTTTCTGCAGCTCTGTGTGCAACATCTTTGGATAGAGGCGCAGTTTTCTAACAGTGTATCTCACGCAGGAGTCTGGGTACGAGCGAGGCGCTTGTGGACGTCTGCTAAACACTAACCTTTGCTATTCATAGACGAGCTACATGCTTAGCTGAATCTGTTCTGTAATTAAATTCTACATCTTTATGGTATTTTCTTTCTGTATATTTGTTTAACGTATGGTTGATTTTAGGGAAAGGTGAGAACTTTGTTACGATGGACTCAGCTTGCCATGCTAAAACGTAAACAGTAACACAGAGGAACGCCGACACTTGCCTGAATTTTATTCTCTGGCTTAATACTCTGTACTGCAACTATGGATAAATATTCACCTCAAAGCTGTTGCAGAGCAGGAGTGCTGTTTTCTGTGCTTCTCCTGCTGGTCATGGCTGTGTCTGCTGTGGACACTGAACGCTTCAGATGAATCAGTATTCTCTTTCCAATTAGCGCTCTCGACAGAGCATTAACGAGGCTGGAGTTGAGGACTTGTTTATAAAGTGGACTTGTAGTCTTGTATTCTGATCATGGTTTACAAAGATTTATTCAAATCCCCTCCTGCACCTCAGTTTGTTTTATATGTGGTTTTTTATTTCCGTGCTTCTCCTAGTTTTTTTTGTGGAATTTTTTGAGATCCTCACTGCTGAGCCCCTTTGCTTGAGAGAGGAAGTTATAACAACACTGTAACCCTGGGGGATTTGCATGCCCTGATGACTGATTGCTTGCCGCTGTGTTTTTCTGTGTCTGTTTTGTCTTGGTGTGCGTTTTGTTTTAGTTTTTGAGGCTGGGACAAAAGGAATTGCTGCATCCTGAATGTAGAGGTTGACCCTGCCTGTTTGTGTGTTTCCTCCACAGCGAACACCTGTCCTGCGCCTTCACTTTCTTTCTGCACGGAGACAGCAACGTGTGCACCAGTGTGGAGATCAATCAGCACCAGCCCATCTACCACCTCAGCGAGGGCCACCTCACCCTGGCGCAGCAGTCCAACAGCCCCTTCCAAGGTCAGTCAGCTGGCGCCAAGACAAGCCGGATAACTCATGTGGCAGTTCGTCTTGGAGTTAATAACCGTGCCAGAAGGCAGCAGTATGGAAAAAGCTGTCCGTTCCCCATTTGTCCTACTTCATGCTTTTTAATGTGTGTATATATAATGTATAATGTAACAAGTAATGGGTTTATTCCATGCTGAAAACACAAGTGTTTTCTTTCTTCTACAAAAACAAAATACTCGACCCCTGAAACTCGGATGGGCACAGGAATGTGTCTGCATTGTGGTACTGAAAAAAATCCTTTGCAGATGAGTACAAGAAAAGTGAGAGCTAAGGGCTTTGGATGTTACAGGGTTTTCAGTGCATAGTACTCTAACAAAGCGTTTTATAAATCTGCCTTTTTCGTTTAGCTACAGCAGTCAGAAGTAGTTAAAACAACCAGACAGAGAGAATAAATTATGCAACAAATTAAATGCATGTAGATACCCATAATTTTAGATGAATGTCTGAAATGCAATGTAATGACTTTGTAATTTTGCTTTAGGAAAACAAGTGGTTATAGAAACGTCTCAAGCTGCGTTTTTTTTCTTCCCACTCTGTTTCATTCTCAACTAGGCTGCTGTGATTGTGATCTACTCTAGTATGGTTCGCACTGTGCCCCTTTCTTAAGAAAGCCGCATAGCCAAGTCACATCTCTGCAGGGATGCATTTGTGTGACTCGCACCAAACTTTCCTGCATCCGAATTCCTATATGAGTATTTGGGGTGGAAGCTCTTAGGACCTTTTCCAGCAATATTCTGGCTTATTACTTTTCACTGTTTGTGTTCTAGTTTAGGGGGTTGGCACTTTATAGATGCAATTGTTTTTTTTTGGTTTCCAGCTGTAGATAAATAGCCCAGTAACGAATCTCATTTCTCTGCGAAATGTATTTTTCCTGTAGGGCGAATGATGCCATTATCCTTCCCCTTTATTGTTGCTTATCGGTGATTGTATTCCACTTCAAATGTTTTCCTGCTCAGATCGTGCGCGTTGCCAGCCCTCGATAAATACTGCGCGAATAGGTCTCATGAAACTGTGCAGGGCAATGCTATGCATGTAAATAGTTTGTCTAAGCTGTTTTTTAGTATGAAGCAGTGTATCGATGTGTTGCTGGAACTGGAGGCTGAGACCCGAGTTAAATGGCTAGTAATGACTTGATTTTTAATGGCTATTTAGGTTAATGTTATAAACCTTTAAGACCAGAGTAGGACTGTCTGTTTTGCAGATCAGTAAAATCTATTGGCTGAAAGGCAGACCTCCCACAACGGATTAAAGAAGTATCTATGGCACATGTTCATGGTGACATACAGTGCACGGTCACAGTATATAAAGTGGTCGCAATGATATTGTGCGTGCAGGTGTGCTTTTTGGCAGTTGTTTCTTGGCTGTGCTTCCAGATGTATCTAAAAAAGATCAGCAAGGAAAATCACAGAGCAGTAAATTAGATCACATTGCTTGAATGTCATCACATCCTTCTCTGTATGAAAAAAGTGAAAAATATTCCTGTTTAAAGATGTGAATGCTAGTGTAGATAAGACAGTCGTGTGTGGGTTATGCTTTTCCTAAATCTTTTTTTTATAGCGCTTTTCAAAAATCAGCCTAAAAATAGCACATTAGAGCACCAACTATAACCATTATGTTAAAATGTTCACACAGCAACCCTATCAGATAAATACAGTAAATACCAGGAAGGTCTGTTTCTGTGCCCTAGGGATGACTGGCTTAAAAGCAAGCAAGAAAAAAAAATTGGTCTCATGATTGTAAAGACCATTTTTGGTATGCCTTGTGTGGTGTAAGTTATGAGGCATATAGCTCTTTTTTTCTGGAAATGACCCCATAAAACGCAGTGCAGATGTAATGAACTCATAGCTCATTTAGCCTGTCGTTTGTATTTGATATGCTGTGTAGAGCTGAATTTCCATATTTGCATTGCATGAATTTGATTGTTGCCTGGCTTGGTGTTTTGAAAAGCAATTGCACAAGATAAAATGATTCCTGCCTTTAATTAATGTTAATGTGATTGCGCCAACCATTTATTGGAATGTGGTCTGCTTATGGCATAGCTGTGCTTAGCAATGCAAATGACAGACCCCACAGGTGGTGAATACTGGGGTACTCTCCTGTTCATCAGTTTTGTTATGTTCAGCATTTTTAAATGATTGGTTTAATACAGATCTAGAATGTGTTAAGGTAATGTACTTTGAGAAGGTTGCCAGCATGGTGTATTTAACAATTTCTCCTTTGACTTCTTGTCTTTGTTTGCCTAAGAGAACTGACCTTGACCTAGCATGTAGGAGAGTGCTTTGCTTTAGTGACAAAGAAGTAGAAACATACAGGATTATAATGGCGTTTGCTGAGAACTGAAGGCAGGAAAAAGAAAACGGGCCTGTTCTCCAGCCTGTTTTATTAGTGGTCTATAGCCGCAGTGATCTCATCACGCTGGGGTCTTGAATGGTTCTGACAAGTAAACAGCAGCAGCATGGCTGGGCACATTGTTCCCCTCATCCCTTGCTCTGTAGAGAACGGCTCAGGTTTGCTGTCCGGTCCTGCTGTGTCTGTTGAGCCTGAGGTAGCTGGGGCTTAGTTAATCCCCCTTTCAAAAACCTTGGGTAAATCTTCCCGAAGAATTATTTGTCCTAGCAGGAAGAAACCTTTAGCATTTTCTGAGCATGTGAATAACACAGAGCAGCCTTTCCACTTTTGCTTTCCTGTGACCACACAGTGGAGTTTACAAGCCTTGAGAATAAAAAGGAAGGCGGTGAAGAGCTGGCAATACCACACCTAAACAGTTGCATGAGTGGGTTGCTGTGTTTTAAGTCGTCCCTTTTTGTGATAGTTGAAGGGCCCCTGATAGGCACAAAAACAACTTTCTTCAGGTATCTTCTCCACTTTGTTTTTGTGCTCGACATTTTTTCATCTTCTGTTTCTGTAGTGAGAGGTTGCAGTGAGAATTGTAACAACCGACCACATTGTATGACTGGGCCAGTTAAAACTTAGTATAGCACATGAGCATGGCTGTACTTTTATATGCACTATATATATATATGATCACTCAGATACAGACTCATCTTTAGTTGTGTGTCTATATTATTATTTCTGTTTCTAGAGATCCCAGCCCCCAGCTGTAGCTGTAGTGTTGTGAATCAAAGCAAGAGGATCAGTAGCTTCTCTCCCAAATGCATTCCCTTCATTTTTACCACACCAGATATCCAATTTAAAAAAAAAAACACTTCATAGATTCCAAGTGAATTATTTCTCCCTATTTTAAAACTGACAACATAATCCTGGTGGATGCTCAGTGTATTGTGCTTGAGCTGGTAATAGATGAGCAATAAGAAAATTAACTTTCTTCTGGCTTAAGGTCTGGGGTCTTGTCAGGATGATGGTGATTTGTGCACGGTAACTCCTTTATCCCTGGGGGATTCTTTTAACAGGGAATACCGTACAATACAGGGATCATTTACAGGCAGACAGAGCTTTCCGCTTTTCTTAGCTGGCGTACCCCCTAGGAATGAGGAAAATGAAAGAAGAATATGGTGCTTTGATTCTCTCCTTATTTTTATGAATCTTAGCCTGGAAGCTCAGACACAGCATGTTAAACAGAGCCATGAAGACTAATGCTGATTTTCTAGGTTCGTTTTTGGTCAGCCCACAGAGGGGTTATAGATCAATAACATAGGCTAGGAATTGGGCTTTAGCATTGTAATAGCAGCGACAGATAGGTGTGGAGGCCTCTTACAGAGCCGGAGGAAAACAATCCCTATGATTAATTTTTTTTTAATCACATCCCTTTTGAATGCCCTGCAGTGATCTGTGTTCTGCGGAGGTCTGCAGTGTTATTTCCTGTGATCAGACTGTTTTCTATAAGTGTTTCAGAAGGCTGTTTAATTTAAAGGTCAATGGTAGTTAGAAGCACATTCCTAAAACGTAAATCTCAGAAAGCTTTTGGTATGCTCTCATCTGGACAGTCCTATTTTAAGTCTTGGTAATTCCTGCCATCCCATCTTTTTTTTTTTGTGATGTCTTGTAAGATCTGCATACTGTACTTCACTCCTGCAAAGCCCACCAAAGAAATGTATGCTGATTGAGGCCAGAGCTGAGGGCGACACCGCTGGGGGGGGTTGAACTGTGGCAGTGGCTGTTGCCTTATCTTCGTGTCTGCTGACGTTTGTTTTTTTTTTATGTGTGTTGCTCTGGTTTCCAGTAATTCTGAGTCCGTTTGGTTTGAATGGGACCCTGACTGGCCAGTCGTTCAAGCTGTCGGACCCCCCCACTCAGAAGCTGATCGAGGAATGGAAGCAGTTCTACCCCATCAGCCCCAGTTCCAAGGAGAGCTCCGAGGACAAACCGGATGACATGGACTGGGAGGACGACTCCCTGGCGGCGGTGGAAGTCCTCGTGGGTAAGAGACGGGCTAGGTGTGGGCGACGTGGCCAGCAGGTCTCCCTGTGCTTGTAATGATCCCCAGAACGTATGATTTGCAGCACATTTTTGTCATTTCCCTGCATGTTTTTGCATAGATCAACTGTTAAAAACCTACCTGAGTCATTCTCTGTAACTGTTCATTTTAAATCCTGACAAATGTTTTACACAGATGATTACTGTTGGTCAAGGAGATGGACCAGTTTTTAATCTAAGAGATGTTAATAGAGGGCCATTAAGGGGAGGTCGGTATGTTTTAGTACCACTAATGCAATAAGAAGGCAAAGGTATCCAAGACCATTTTAATGATTTATCTCTGTAACTTGTTCATACATGGTTGACTGTGAGTGGGCAAAGAATATTTGATTTATTTGACTGCAGTTGTGCTTGAGCTGAAGATGCTGAAACCCACATTTTCTTCTGTTGCAGCTGGAGTTAGAATGGTCTACCCTGCCTGTCTAGTGTTGGTTCCTCAGTCAGACATCCCTGCCGTGACCCCTGTGGGGTCCTCCCACTGCACAGCTGTCTATTCGGGTGTCCACCAAGTGCCTGCTTCCACACGAGACCCCGCAATCTCGTCTGTGACCCTCACTCCACCCACCTCTCCCGAGGAAGCCCAGACAAGTAGGCCTTTCTTCACTAACTGTTCCAGCTGTCATAGAGTTTACTTTCCAGGTAGCTGACCATTATCGACAGTGTAACAGAATAGTGATGCTCCAGTAGGCAGACTGGGCAGACTGGTCAGACAGGTTTTTTCCTGAAAATTCTTATTGAAGCTCAGATTTCTCTTCTCTCTGCACAGGAGGTTTACTTCAAATACTACACGTTGCCTGAGATAGGGGCACCCCTATGGATGGTGCTGTTGCTGTATCAATTTCCCATTTTTTACACGTTTTTTTTTAATCTTGCAGTGGATTCCCAGTCAGCCCAGAAGTGGGTGAAGTTTTCCTCCGTTTCCGATGGCTTCAGCACGGACAGCACCAGTCACCATGGTGGCAAAATCCCACGCAAGCTGGCCAGCCAGGTGGTGGACAGGGTGTGGCAGGAGTGCAATATCAACCGAGCTCAGAACAAGTACGTTACAGACTCGCTGCCCTCTTATTCTCTGTGGTTTCCATGACACCATTATGTAATTCCTAGGGGAAACATTCCTCCCTCAAAGTTTTTTTTTAGAAGTTTGAAATCTCCTCCCATTATTTGAAACTGTGCTCATGGCTAGACCACCTTTACTGCATGGGCAGGAATGAGGGTCCACCCAACAGAAACATTCATCTTTTGACATGGTGCAAACTCTCCATGCCTTACCAGGAGAATTGGCACCAGCTGGAGAAGCAGTTCTCCTCTCATTGACTTGAAACGTACAGGAACATTGCTAGTTACTGGAATTGCATTTTGCCCAGAACTGAGACACCTGTGGCTGACTAATTCCCATCACAGTGCCAATTGTGTGTCCATTTGGGAAATCCCATTCATAGCTGGCTCTTGACGTGGATCGGTTTCAAACCAATAACATCTGCGTCAGAGGGAATCCCCTGCGCTTTGACTGAGCACAGTTCCTGAAGGAGCCCAGTGGTCTGCTCTTAATGGCTTCAGGTGGCTATCGTAAAGATAATAATTGGTAATTGATAAAGATGGTAATTCGTCCGGACTGATCATTTTCATTATGTTTCAGGCGGAAATTCTCTGCCACTACAAATGGTACCTGTGAAGAAGAATCGACTGACAAAGCTGGATCCTGGGATTTTGTTGACCCAACACAGAGGTCAAACTGCAACTGTTCAAGGTATGACTCAGAGCAGAGGAGCCTTGTGAAATGTGAAAATGATCGAATTAAGCACAGGTGGTGCATGTGTGTTGTCCCGTAAACCTTGGTAAAGAAATAAGTTAGTGTTTAAAGTCATGTTGAGAAGTTGGCCGACTTGAAGCTTTTCTTGAGAATCATTGCTGTTTCGACGTGGTGTCGATGGTGGCATGCAGCTTGGCGCTCGTCTCAAAAGTAGCAGGTTAGAGCCGACGTCTTCTCGATTTCGTGTGTTGTACCTCTCGTTTCTCAGAAGTGCCATTTGTGCCAGGCTGGTGTGGGTGAAGCTTGGGGAGAGTGAGGCACTGTGGAATGAGGAACTTTCTGAAAGAAAAACGGCGGCGGTGACAAACAGTGGTGTAGACTGGAATGTTTTGTGGCAGGCTCAGCAGATTTGCGCTGCCGCGATGCAGAATCGAGTGCAGTTGCTCTGGAGTGTGCGACATGCGTTGCTGCTGACTGACAACTTGAGAGACATGAGAATGTGGAAGCGTTCCACATTCAGTGCACAGGCAATCTGCCAGCTGGGCTGTGCCATTAAACCTCTCCAGGCATATACTCAACAGCTTTGGTAGGGGAATGTATATTGGGTACAGCTATGAGCTGAAGATAGGGCAGTACACTGGCTGTTTAATGGGGATGGCTCAAATAATTCTCCCTGTCTTTTGATTCATTGGGACATTGTAGGGTTAGCCCTGGGAAAGGCCCTCACTTTCTCCCATCTTACACTGTTTCACTTGCATTAAAGCAGTTTCTTAAAGCAGACGGTCATGTACATTGTATTAGTCACTGGAGTGTAGACTGA
Source organism: Lepisosteus platostomus (assembly GCF_059453375.1). Lineage (NCBI taxonomy): Eukaryota > Metazoa > Chordata > Actinopteri > Semionotiformes > Lepisosteidae > Lepisosteus > Lepisosteus platostomus. The sequence goes on from NC_142632.1 coordinate 13,716,763, forward strand.
GAATCATACATCGGGAAGTAAAACAAAAGTCAGGCTTTGATATACCACATTAAATAAGTTAATGCATACAAAGTACCTTTACTCTATGCATGTGCATCCTCAAGTTAGATTTGGGAAAAAAACTGATTTTCTCTTCTGCTTCAAAAAAAGGTGCGAGAGTTTTATGTCCACGTTTTGTAAAAACTGTGCTCTTTTTCCCTGGGGCAAACTCTTTTGTTCATTGTCAACAGGGATCTCAAATTATATAGTTAAATTGAAAAGGGATCCCTTTACAAAAGCCTCCAATTAAAATAGAGGCTGAAGCCTGCCTCTCACATGTGACTGTACCTGCTGTTCCCCCTTGTAGGACCCTGGTAAAAGAGCTATTTGCTCACTCCCATTCTGCCACAGATAGGCAGCTGATTGCTTCCTAATCCACTGAAGTAGTTAGCAGGACAAAAGTCTTCTGCGTCTAAGCAGGGGGAGCTTAGCTTGTAACCCTTTCACACACTGTGGCTGAGCATCAGGATTTACACACATTTGCTCAACTAAAAAAATTGCCTCGAGACTAATATAATAAGCGAGATGTATGGATTCTTGACATAACGGCTGCTTTCTATGTGTGTTACATGGTTATTTCAACATCTTAACAGAATCATGAATGGAGAGGGATAAAGAATTATTTGGAATTTTGCCCCTTGATACCGATTTTTTTCAGCAAAGACAGTTTCCATAAAATCCGTGCCTTAGCTAGCAGATTGGTTTGTCATTATGAAGCCATTTTTTCACTCCATGAACCCCACCGTCTCTGCTGCTTTACACTGGTGCCTTATGAGCAACTGTGAGGGGCCGATTTAATTCTTTGATTCTATTAAATCAGCAGGGAATGCATTGAAATTTCACAACAGTGAAGATGAATGTGAACAAAGAAACAGCCCTTTATTTTCTAGAGATTTATAAAGGAATTTGAAAAGACCTTACTGTGTGGTTTATATCATTGGTAGGGTGGGCTTCCTGTACAGGTTGAAAGCCATAATGGGACTCTGGGATCAGTTTGGCATTGGAACATTACTGTACAGAGGACCAGAAACAGAGTGGCAAGGACTGTTTTGCAGGGCTTAAGGAGAGATTTGTGGACTGTATGAGCAGGAGACCCAGGGGTGATAAATATATTAAAATAAGCAGTAAACGTTTTTCACAATTGGTACATCGTCCATCTAATGCAGATCATGAGGATTCGGCTGTTTGAGGTTGTCTAGGTGTGTGGCTCAATGATTAAAGGATTAACATCTGCATTCCTGAAGATTGCCAAAAGGCCATACACATGACCAGAGTTTTTTTGCACTGTATCCCAAAAATATTTGAAGCACTCTCCCACAGAACTTGGGAGAAAAAAGTTGGTGCAGTTGACAAAGGAAAACAGGCTGCTGGCTCAGTGAAATTTCCCAACACAGCACCACACACTGACTGAGACCTGCCCACAGGAGCAGCAGTTTCCAATGGCCACAGTATGACCAGTTCTTGGACTGTTAGTGTTGCCATACGGCGCCTGACATGGGGAACGTTTCTAGAGAAGAATAATGCTTTTGAGATGGGGAGTGTAAGAAAAATTCATGTCTTTGTTTCCCTCAGGCATAAAAACTTGAAGCAGAGAGCTGGCAGTACCCCAGGACAGCCGCAGGCAGCTGGCCAGCCCCCCCAGCCTCCCCCCAAGCACAAGGCGGTGGAGAAACCCGAGAAGGGCGAGAAGCAGCAGAAGAGGCCTCTCACCCCCTTCCACCACCGCACCTCTATCTGCGAGGACGTGTCCATGGAGCCCGACGCCACCGGCCAGCGGCTGGGCATGAGGGCGCAGGACGGGCCGGGCCGCTTCTCCGGCCTGCGGCCCGCCGACGTGGTCGCCGCCGCCAAGACCCCCCAGCTCCACGGCCCCCCCGAGATCGCCGGCTCGCCCCCTCCCCCGCCGCTGAGCCCTCACCCCTGCGAGCGGGGCGAGGAAGGGGGCGAGCCCCTGAAGAACCCCGCCACCCCGCACAGCCAACACTTCTACCAGCCCGCCCCCGAGCCCTGCCTGGTCCCCCAGAAACCTGCCGAGGACCCCCGCCTGGACCCCCTGGCCCAGCCCTTCCCCCCGGCCTACTCCGAGGCGATGGAGCCCACTGTGTACGTCGGGGCGGCTGTCAGCCCCGACGAGGATAATGCCCACGCTCCCTGGAAGTTCTTCATCCTGCCGAGGAAGAAGGACTCGGATTTCGCGCCACCCCAGCTACCCGGAGACAAGCTGCGGGACGACCTGCCAGGAACGGGAAGTCAGGAGAGCGTCGTGTCGGTCACAGAGTGAGTACACTGCCCTTCCACAGCTCGACCAGCCCCCCACAACCCCCCATTCCCCTCCCGGCCGGCAGCTTCAGCAGCACCTGGAGCACAAGGGGCAGCAGGGCAGTATGGTTCTCAGATGCCTGCAAAGAGGCGGTGCAGTTATTCATTTGTCAGATTTGTTTCTGTTGGATCCGGGATGGATTGTTTTGTAGTCTTGTTAAATATTAAAATGTCATGCCGCCCCTAATTCTGCAGTCACCATGGGTAGTGGCGTGCGGACAGGCAAAACATGAGTGACCATGGTTGTTCAAATTTCACTGATGTGATTTAACAAGGTCAGTTGTTTTATTCCTGCGGCTTCAGGAATGGATGTAGAGGTTTCACCCTGTTACTACTGTTTCCATATTGTTAATCGGACTCATCAGTGCAGATTAAACATGAGTATAGCCCATGAGTGGCACTGAGTAACTTAAGACAAGGTTTCAGCCCCTGGAGTCCAGCCCCTGATTTCAAGAGAGAGCACCCCAGAGAGAAGGCTATGGGGTACAGTTTGTTGTTCGCTGTATTCTGGGGAGTGCTTAGCATGCATGGCACCTTGTTCTAAAGTGTATCCCAGCATGTTGTAGCGGCGTTTCAACAAGCTGGCGATGAAATCCAGGTAATTTGGTTGTTTTGGAAAATGGTGGCAGCCCAGGTGCTTCGGAAAAATCTTCGATTCTTCCGATTGGAATTACTGAAGGGTTATGTAGTTTTTCCAGGACCTAACTGGGCTGTTCTAATATGCGCTAATCCTTTGGCTGGCATTTTGAAAGCCCTTTAATCCTCGGAAGGGCTGCCCTGCATTTCCTTTGAACGTGAATCCCAGAGTGCAGCTTGCAGGGAATTTCTTCCTGGTGTCCATACAGCCTCCTCGTTGGGGTACACCTCACAGAAACAGGAAAAACCCGTGTCCGCATTGATCCCCGAGACTCTTTGAGGGTGTTTGGCCAAAACAGTGGGGCATCTCAGGCTGTCGTGTGAAGAACATTTACATTTTTTGGAAAGCACCATTCATTATTTCTGAGATGGGCCGGTATCCCATCCAGGATGTATGCTACCTTGAGCCCTTAGCTAGCCGGGACCGGCTCCCTCGCGACCCTGAATTGGGTTATGCGATTAAATGGATGTTTATTTTTTTTTCACCCTCAGTTTCACTATGAAACACAAAGCTGAATTCCTTTTTTAAAAATACCATCCACATTCTTAAACCTGTTTACAGAAATGGACAGCTGGTAGGCGTCTTTCTGACATAAAGAAATGCTCAAATTTCAACGTGGGTCTTAAAGCAGACGCAAGACACTGAATTTGGTTGTGATGTGCCACAAGATAAGATGTGATCGCATTGATTATGAGGCTGCTCCAAAGTTTGTACTTGTCGGAGCTGTCTGCCATTTGTCATACAGAGGCCCACAGTGCCTACAGCTGTGCTGGCATCAGTGGCAGGATTTGTGTTGCTCGAACAGGACGGCACGCTTGCCAAGTGTAGGATGCCCTGGCTGAATCAAGCCTCCCGAGACTGGGAGTCCCTGATCATACTCTGTAATGATAAAGCCCAGACTCAAACCACAACCTGAACTGCAGCTACAGACCCACACTAAAAATAAAAATACCTTTACCAGTCAACTGTCGAGTTATGTAGGAGCCCCTTTTTTTTTCTGAATTTCCTGAAAGAGCAGACTAATGGAAATGTTTCCACACAGGAATTTCCCGATAAATGCTTGCATTTTGCAGAGCACAGCCTGTTCTAGTATTTAGCTCACAAGTATAATCATCTGCCTTCTGCAGGCTGCAGCACACAATTGTAACTGGATGTGCAGAAGAATGTTAGAAATGTGAATGCCTTTGTGCCTAGGGGCAAAATCGTGTTTAAAAAAGAGCAGATTGAAATCAATACTGTCGCCATCAAGGGAAATGGACCGCAAGTGTGATTTTTTAAAAAATATATGAAAAATACACATGTAAGACATTAAAAAGAGATTGTTTCCTAAATTTTAACTCATTACCTGGGCAGTCTGCTGCTCATTTTACAGTTGGCACTTTAAGAAATCCATGGATTGTGAAATGTTGTCCCCACACGGCCTCTTAAATTTCCTTTTGCGATTAATATATTTTATTATTTTACATTTACTCTTTACTGAAGCATAAAGTTTGACTATTTCAGTCACTTAAGAATTCAAGGATCTCTTTTGGTTCCTCTCAGGAATGTGCTGTTAGATTATTTGTGGAAAAAAACATTTTCTTATGTTTCATAAGCTGAGAAATCTGTAACCCTGTGTATGTTTTTAAAAAATACATTTGGGAGTTTGTTCTGTTGATCTGAATGCTTTTGAAATAGGGTGCATCCCAGCAGTATTTTTCTAGACAGATTGTGTCCTGTGGATTTTAAAGAAGGAAAAGAGATTGCCGGCATCCTGTATTCATAATTTTGCAGTGCCTCCGTTCCCTGTATTTCACCCAAAGGGCACATTTTCCAGCCATTCCAGATTTGAAACAAGTTTGCAATCAAGCCTTCTGGAATAATAAGCAAAATACTCACCAAAGTGATAAATGTGGCAGATTGCTTGCAGAATGGGGGGCTGAATTTAAACTGAAGCCCTCGTGTATAATTTGCCTCTGAGATATGAAAAGCCACTTTTTGTCCACGGTCAAATGTATTTGTTGCTGTGAGGTTTGCCTCTTAACGATATTGTACCTTTTTAATACAAAGAGGCATAGGGTTTTGGATTGCTTTTCCCTAATCGGAGACCTAGTGAAAGGCGGTGTGTGTCCGTCGTGTTAAAAAGTAGGACGTGAGGCGTCCGTGCTCCGGGTCTTCCCGGCCTCCTGTGTCCCTGGCGATGACGCCGCCTTGCCGTGTGGGTTTGCAGGTTGATGGCCACCTCCAAGAACCCCCTGAAAGTGTCGGAAGGGCTGGTGCAGATGTACATCCAGAGGAGGACCCAGTACCTGTCGGCCGCCATCTCCGACTCCGACCACGAGCCCGAGCTGGACCCCTACGCCTTCGTGGACGGGGACGTGGAGTTCTCCTTCCGGGACAAGAAGGACAAGCAGGGCGGGGAGAGGGAGGCCGGCAAGAAACACAAGGTGCGTGAGCGTCTGCCAGCGCCTGGCGCGCCCGGGGGAAGCCCGCTCGGACAAGGCCATTGTCAGTTTCCTGCAACCCGTTTTTATCTTTCTTTCCATTTCGCCGTTTGAAACGCAGGATTTATTTTTAACCCTGTTCCTCCTTTTGCTTTGAAGTGTGAACCTTTTTTTTCCCCCTTCCCTTCCCTGGGTAAAAATGTGAAATCTTCCTAAGACCTGGAGGCTGCCGGTTTGAAACAGTAGGGGGAACTGCCCCTTTTCTGAAAGCAGTGCAAAACGGGATCAAAACTAATTGTAAATTTCCATTTTCAGAGCTTGGCGGGCAGAACTGGCTTGCTTGTAAATAACAGTAGTGCCAGTCCTCAGCAGTGCTAGAATTGCTGAATTAGCCCTGAAATAAAATGATACCTCATGCCTTGAAGTGTTCCCTTTGAATTGCACTCACTTCAGTCTCCTCTTTATAGCTTCTGGTTTTACCACGCGGCTCCTCTTGGCTGTGCAGCTCAGTTTCTTCTGAGCAGATGCCCAGGACTGTGCGGGAGTCGGTTGTGCTCTCACGCAGTGCATCCCCAGAGCAGAATGCTGAGTTTTGAGTTTTTGTGTTTACAGGAGAACCAGCACAGTCTATTCATAGCTTCTCTGCCAGCTCCAGTTACACTCTGCGCTGCAGTGTGACAGTCCTTTGGTCAGGGCAATTGTTGAGCTTTCCTGCAAATTGGCCTCATTTCCTTTGAGATATTTATCGAGAGGATTTGTGGAAACGGGCTCGGAACATGCACACTTCACAAGTGACCCATGCCTGGAAACAATGCTTTCATTTAGCGTGCGTGTTCTGAGGGTGGGGAGGGCTGCTTAAGACTGCCTGGAAAAATACACGAGCCCCAGCGGAATTACAGTTGCTAATTAAACATTTGGACATAGTGTTGTTTGCTGAGCTCAAAATTAGACACTTATGCGCAAGAGAGAATCCTTTGCACAAATTAACCTCTGCAAAACAGTGATTTTGTTGCAACTAAAGTACTGTTCCATAACACTGTCCTAAAGTCATAAATCCTGATAATTCAATTGAAAGCATATTGTGTATAACTGTTAGTTGCCAGTAGCAACTTTATTTTACCACGAAAGAATGAGGTTTCACAAATAGGTTTAGTTATCAGTGTGGAAATGAACCCTCTACTTTATCTGCCAGTATTTTTAATATATCTTCTATTACATAACTCTCTACACAGAAGTATATTCTGGGCAAAATAAAAAAAGTGAAAAGTAAAAGTGATCCCTTAAACCTGACTGCTCCCGCATCAGCTTTTAAACTCCCAGCGGTTGAGAGCCGTTCTCCCAGCCTGCGTTTCTGCGGGCGGAGTGAGGCGGTGCGTGGCGAGTGTGTCCCAGCGGGCGGCGAGGGCCTGCGGCGTGTGCGGACGGCGTGCTGATCTGCCTGTCCCCGCTTGTGTTGCAGGCGGACGACGGCTCCAACGGCGGCCCGGTCCCCGCGGAGGGAGAGGACGCCATGTCGCTGTTTAGCCCCTCTGCCAAGACAGGTGAGGGGAGGAGGCAGGAGGCGCTGGGCAGGGTGCCATCTCTGAGCGGGTGAAGCCCTTGAAACACCGGAGGAGTTTCTGATCGACAAAGAGCCGTGAATACATGCAGATGTGTTTATTTTCCCCCAAACCTTTGTTAAAGTGTAACGCACCAAGCCTACAAGCGTGGACGCGATTTAATAATATCAAGATTTCCCTGCGCTGTTGTGGTGCTTCTCATGTTTATCTTTCAATATTGGTCCCCCCCCCAGAGAAGGTTGTGTAATATCAAGACGGGTGAATGCTGCGTGTTTTGCGAATACTTGAGATTCAAACCCCCGTGATTTCTTTTTTTAAAAGACGCCCAGCGTTCGGCCGCCCATAATCGCACTGCATCCACCAGCCTGATGCACGAGAACGACCTGGCTGTCTCCATCAATGACCTGGACAATCTCTTCAACTCCGACGAAGACGAGCTTGCGGTAAGCGAGCTGCCAGGAGGAGAACCGTTAACCATAATAAATATGCCATTAGCTGGAATAGAAACAGGGGCTTGCTGCCAGGCTTTATGAATGTCAGCGTCTAAGCTTTTCTGTGACCCTTAACTGGTGCCCTGAAACAACAGTTTAATACTGCTTTAGCTGTATAAAAATCAAAAAAAGGTTTTGCCAGCTGTTGCTTAGACAAGTTTCTAAGTAATTTTTTTTAATGTGTCTTGAGTTTCCATACCGACGACTGATGAGGTGGTTTTCGCTGCTTGTTTTTGACATCTGTTCCTGGCTGAAGATTCTTCATGCACTGTGATGTTGTTACTATAACAAAGTTAATGTTTGGGGTTGACATGTTAAAAAGATTGATGTTTTTTCACAGCCTGGTGCCAGACGTGCTGTTAATGGGACAGATGAGAAATTTGGCAATAAGGAGGCAAAGCCAGCATCGCTTGACCAACTCTCTTGCATAAGTAAGTGCAGTTTCTCATTTTTCATAGCCATGAATCAACTCCTTTCACATTGTTGCCATATTCTTAGGTACCTCAGAATAGTGTTTTTAAAATCGGGTATTTCTGTCACAGGTGTGTAGGTGTAGACAGGTGTAGGAATGGAAAATGTCTGAATAAGTTATAAGTAGTGAAAAGAATCGAGAGGTCAGTAGTAATGTGACTGACAGGGTTACTTACCATAAATATCACTGGAAGTTAATACAAAGCCTGTGAAATAGCTTCTCAGGTCGCCACCTAGTGGACTGAATGGAAGGCTACATTTTCTCTGATTCTAGATCTCTTGTAAAAGTGACCTTAGCCTCCACATTTGCCATATTTTCTAACATTAGCTAGTGTGGGGTGCAGATACAAAAATGGGGTCCTTCAAGCTCAGAAGATCGCTGTTCAAATGTCCTGAATCCAGCCATTTGTTTCCAAAGAACTCATGAAGAGTAGCCTTTTCACTTGCATCCAGATTCTAACCCTTACCAAGAACAGTTCGCATTGTGGTTGAAGAACATTACACCTGTGTTCCTTTTTTCATTTTTATGTCTTCCTTAAAGTGAAAAGCATGTTCGCTTGGGCGTGCTGCTGCAGATGTTCAGTGCCCTGGCTCTGTCCGTATAGCTGAGGTGACTAGAGGAGTGTTCGCCTCTTTGAGCTGCTTATTCCCAGCTCGAGCAGTTCTAGGTTCTTGGAACCAGCTCTGTCTAAACTTTATAGCTTATCCTTTTTATCTGGAGCATTTCTTACTTGCAGTTTCTTTTCTAATGCTTAACGCATTGGAAAAGCCCATGATTCTCGTCATACCCTCCTGATTTGGAGTCGGCTAGTTTTTTCAAATCCTGGGATGCAGCTGCGACGCCCCTCCACCCCAGGCTGGGATGAGTATGGAGGTGCAGGCAGACTCCTCCGTCTCTCTCATCTTGACAGCCCCAGATCAGACGAGACGGTAATGCTGCTGTCAGAGCTGTCTCAGTCCTGCGCTGGAGACAAAAGCACATCAGCACTGAGCGCCCCAGAAACCATTTGTTTCCGATCCTGCGGATTGGGTACCATCTTTGCAGTCCTTCTCCCTTCCTGGAGGCCTGTTTGAGCAGCAGGTCTCTCCTTGGCAGGTTTTGTTCATTCGCACCCCCCGCCCTCCTTCTTTGCAATGCAGGCTCTGCCGATCTGCACCAGATGTTTCCAACACCTCCCTCGCTGGAGCAGCACATCATGGGCTACTCCCCGATGAACATGAACAGCAAGGAGTACGGCAGCTTGGACAACGCCTCTGGCATGACGGTGCTGGATGGCAGTTCCGTGCTGGGAGGCCAGTTCAAAATCGAGGTGGAAGAAGGCTTCTGCAGTCCCAAGCCATCAGAAATCAAGGTAATCCAGTCCAAGTCTTCGCTGGGATTTAGGATGGAGCTGATTTGTTTTTTAACGCTTTTCTCCAAAAATATATCTTCTCAAACCAGCGTAAAAAAAGCAGTCGATGCGATCAAACCCTTGCTAGGTTTTCCTGTCAAGCTTAAGGTTCACTAGTGATGTTCACAGCTTATGCTTGACCGCATCCCAGGTGTTTGTACGTCTAAAGTGTCCCGGCTCTTTTTCGAGCTCTTTGAGCGGCTCAAACTCTGGTACCGGGAGCAGTTTGTGTTGAATTTCTGCACACCTTTGCCTATTTAAGATGAATGTAAAGAAGATCATTTTGTAAAGAAAGACAACATTACTGCAAATGACAAGTTGGCTGCTGTTCGTAACCCCTGTCTTTCCCCCCCTTGTCTGGCTTCAGGATTTCTCCTTCGTGTACAAGCCAGAAGGGTGCCAGGCATTTGTTGGCTGTTCAATGTTTGCTCCCCTGAAGACCCTGCCCAGCCAGTGTCTGCCACCCATAAAGCTGCCTGAGGAGTGCCTGTACCGGCCCAGCTGGACTGTGGGAAAGCTGGAGCTGCTCAACCCGGTGCCGGCCCTCACCTTCCTCAATAAAGACGGGTAATTCTCCTCTCCGGCATCCTCTGCCTCTCTTTCGTCTGGAGGTGCACCAGAAATTGAGAGCGGGTTCTTGCTACTGCATTGTTGTAGCACTGTTCTTAAAGCCTCCATAGCCAATGGGGATTTCAAATTCATTTCCAAAAGATTTTCTCCGCAAGAAGATAGAAATTAAAAAAATATATATTTTATGATGAAACCTTCCTGGTAGCCGCAATGCAATTAAGATATTTATTCTCTAAAAAAAACTCTGAGCCTTGGTTTGAGCTGGGATGCTGAAAGAAAGGTATGTAATATAAATGAAACCAGATCTAATGAAGGCATAAAATATCTGTTTTAGAGATGGCAGTGTGATCTGATTCACCTAGGTTTTTTTCTCACAGAGATTGGAGCCTTTGATTTAATTTAAACAGGCAAAGCAGGAGATACTTCAGGTGTTATAGCTCTAGTGTTGATGTAATTCTGCTTCCTGATTTCAGTTTAAAATCGGTTTCTCACAGTTGGTGGTAAATGTAAATGAGCTGTATTCTGAAGGGGGAGTTTCCCTTTCGAGGCCTCTCCTGTGATTCGTGCATGAGTTTCAGCTCTTCATATAGCGTTGGTTTCAGCAGGTGGCATTCTCAATCATTATTTTTCACATTTGTCTCCCTGTGAAGATGCCAGTTTTGATTGCTTCTTTCAAACCTAGTGGATTTAGCCTCTTAAATTTTTTATAAGAGCATTTAAAAGGGGCTGGGTTTTGGAGGGGTGCTACATTTCCTTAAATAGAACTGTATGAAGAAGTCTGTTTTGGCGAGCTGTTTGCAGTGTGCTTAACTTGCTGGTAAATTCACAGGCAATAAACCTGTCGCTGGAATCCTGTTTATAAGATGGTCAAACTACTTTTACAGCCTAAGGTGCTTAACTGTATTTGAATAAAGACTTTAAAAGCCATATTATTTTGCACTGAAAGCTTCTTTTAACTTTTAGAACAGCACAGCAAAGTGTCCAAGTTCCATCCAGTCATTCACATTAAAGGGCTAGTTGCTGTCTGGCTGCTGATGCACACTTTCGTGGTCTAAACTGCAGAAACGGTTATTGGGGTGTCCGATCCTGGTCCTGGAAGGCCAGTCTGTCTGTGGGTTTTCATTACAACCCGGCTCTCAGCCAGCTGGCTTCTGACTTACCTGGACCAATTTAGCAGCCTCTCCCAGCTCTTCAGGTGTTACTGCTTGAAAGAGCTCTTGAAAACTTGCAGACACACCTGCCCTCAGGACCAGGATCAGACACCCCTGCCTTAAAGGTAGTGCTTTTTTTGAGCACAGATCTTTGTGAGTTTACAAATTCTCAGTGTACGCTGTAGACTGTTAAAATAATTACAGGGCTTGAAGTATGCAGTCTGTTGAGAATCCAAACAGAATTTATTAGTGTGAACATTTATTGACCTTTCCAGCTGCATTGTTCAGAAGAAAGCATTGTTTGTGAACAACCATGGCTTGTCCTTTCTGGAGCTACAGAACACAATGCAGCCTTAACAGCGAGGTTCATTGCAGGGTGTGCTATAATGCTTGTGTTAAGTGCATCTCGCGAGTCTACCTGATCTGCGAGTCCAGAGACCAGAGCTGTAATCTTTTCTTGCTGTTGTGCTCCTGTGTTGCAGTAACATCCCCAGTGTAGGCAGTGCGATGGACCAGGACTACATCCAGACGTATACGCCACAGACTCACACACCCTTCATGTCCAACAGCGCTCCCCCCAGCAATGGCGGGACGGGCATCCTGCCTTCCCCTGCCACCCCCCGCTTCTCTGCGCCCACGCCCAGGACACCTCGCACCCCGCGCACTCCTAGGGGTCCCGCCAGCGTCCAGGGCTCACTGAAGTACGAGAACTCGGACCTGTACTCGCCCGCGTCCACCCCTTCCACCTGCCGGCCCCTCAACTCGGTGGAGCCGGCCACCGTGCCCTCCATCCCAGAGGCCCACAGCCTGTACGTCAACCTCATCCTGTCCGAGTCAGTCATGAACCTCTTCAAGGACTGCAACTTCGACAGCTGCTGCGTGTGCGTCTGCAACATGAACATCAAGGGCGCCGACGTGGGCGTCTACATCCCCGACCCCAACTGCGAGGTGCAGTACTCCTGCACCTGCGGCTTCAGCGCCGTCATGAACCGCAGGTACGGCAACGGCTCGGGGCTCTTCCTGGAGGACGAGCTGGACATCATCGGGCGCGGCTCGGACGCCAGCCGGGAGGTGGAGAAGCGCTTCGAGGCCGTGCATGGCAGCGGCGCCTCGGCTGAGCGGGCCGGCAGCCTGAGGGACCAGGTGCCCGACGACCTCATCCTCCTGCTGCAGGACCAGTGCACCAACCCCTTCTCACCCATCACCGCCCCCGAGCCGGACAGCGCGCCCGCCAGGGGGCCCGGCGCCCCCCCGCCCTGCGTGCGCGTGGAGGAGAGGGACTGCTACAGCGACTGCTACTTGGCCCTGGAGCATGGGCGCCAGTTCATGGACAACATGTCCGGGGGCAAGGTGGACGAGGCCCTGGTCAAGAGCACCTGCCTGCATCACTGGGCCAAGCGCAACGGTAAAGCTGCTTTCCCTCTGTTACTCTGCCTCCGCTTTCCTTCAGTTCGCCTCCTTTTTACAGTTCGATTTCAGTTTAAAATTCAGTGTCTGGCTTTTGGATACCCTTATCTGTTAGGACAGCTGTTGTCCTTGTGGTGTGCTGTCCACACACCCCTCTCCAGTGCTGAATCTCCCTCAGAGGCCTAGCTTGCACCATGTCTGTCTGAATGCATAACAGGGTGATTTCAAAGCGTCCTTTAAAAAAGTGGGTTCGGAGGTCGAGGCCCGAGGGTAGATGAGGCCTTGAAAGGCCGTGTGCTCGCGGGTCCCGTTCTCACCAGCGCCGTCTCTCCTCAGCGGTGGACGTGAGCATGCTGTGCTCTCAGGACGTGCTGCGGGTGCTGCTGTCCCTCCAGCCTGTGCTGCAGGACGCCATCCAGAAGAAGAGGACGGTGCGCTCCTGGGGTGTGCAGGGGCCCCTCACCTGGCAGCAGTTCCACAAGATGGCTGGACGGGGATCCTACGGTGAGCGCCCCCAAAGTCCCAGCCCTGGTCCCTCCGGCTCTCTCCCAGGAGCCCCTTGTAGGAAAGCAACAAGAAAACTCTAATAGCCAACAACTGTTGTTTGCTCAAAAAAGCCAGAAAAAAAATACCTGATAACTAAAATGTATTTGTTAATAATTGGTTATTGCAATGTGCGTACTATACTACTGCAACATATATCTGTGCACTACTGAGGAGCAATATAGGAGCCTTGATAGTGTCAATGGTAAAGTCCAACACATAGAGTATTACACCTTCTTTTCTTTTGATATTAAATTGCAGACTGAAGTCCTGTTTTTGCACATGAATTGAGCATCTCCCTCTCTCTCTCCAGGCACAGACGAGTCCCCAGAGCCCCTGCCCATCCCCACCTTCTTGGTGGGGTACGAGTATGACTTTGTGGTGCTCTCGCCCTTCGGCCTGCCCTACTGGGAGAAGCTGCTGCTGGATCCCTTCGGCTCCCAGCGGGACGTTGGGTACCTGGTGTTGTGTCCCGAGAACGAGGCTCTGCTCAGCGGGGCCAAGGGCTTCTTCAGGGACCTGACTGCAGTGTACGAGGTGAGACAGTGACCCGCCCAAGTCTTCTCCGCCAGGGGGTATCAGAGCACTTCACTGGCCCTGCAAGAGGCAGCGTGCTGGCACTTCTGTGTCCCTCTTGTTTTTGTGTTCCGTTTTTCATTCGTGAGCCAAAATATTTTTAAATATATATTTTAAATGTGAGGGGTCATATTCACTTTTCAGTAGTTGGAAAACAAAGGTCTGTCCCTCTTTGGGTGTCTGATGCATGGTAATAAATATAGGCTGAAGATATCAGGTTCTCTGTGAATCTGTCTGGTTGTAAATCAGTGTCTTCATGCATTAAGTGCTAACTTTTATAAAGGGTTTTAAAAACAAAAGCGTACCAGTGCAGTGAAAAGTTGTCTTTGAATATGAATATCAGAATTGCTTCGCTGCATAGCTTTCATCATTTTTAATAGTATTTTTTATAAAAACCTACAACCTCATCAATCTCTTGTGAATTTCACAATTGCAGTGAAATGGGTATGATGGCAGGCTGATGCAGAAGGAGGAATGTCTAGTCAACATGCCTGCACTGTGCTATTTAATGGAAAGGGACCCACATTGCCACCTAGTGGCCATTGTTTACTATCTTGTTTTCTTCGTATTGAATATTTGTGGTATGACAGTTCTTCTTATTTAAAACACTGTTAAAGCTCTGTGAAGTTAACGTCTTGTGATTTTCGGCTGTGTTCCCAGTCCTGCCGGCTGGGCCAGCACCGGCCCATCTCCAAAACGCACCCCGATGGCATTGTCCGGGTGGGCACCACCGCCGCCAAGAAGCTGGCAGACCAACCGGTCAGCGACTGGTTCTTGAAGGCCGCCAGCAGCAACAGCGATTCATTCGCCAAACTCAAGCTGTATGCGCAAGTGTGTCGCCATGATCTGGGTACGCGATAAGATCCTTTCGGTGGGGCTTGTGGGTATTTATGACCAAGATTAGGAGGGTGTGAGGCTTGCTAGTCTGCTCTACTGCAGCAGAGACAGGGGCATGAAATGACGTGCATGACAAGCTAGCCTTTGTTAAACTGATAAAAAGAGAGAACTGAAAACATTCCTTTTAAACCGTCTTTGGAAGATGCGTTTTTAATTGACAAGCTATAATTTCTTATTTAGTTTGTCAGATGCATTAGCAAAAGAAGGGGCTTTTCAGCATCTCCGGTAGAAGATGGCTTTGATGACATCGCCCGGTCTGTGACGCTGGTTCTGTCTCTCTCTCCAGCTCCCTACCTAGCCGCACAGTCGCTCGACAGCTCTCTGCTCGTGCAGCCCAGCCCCCCTCCAGCTTCCAGCCAGTCCTCGTCCACGCCGGCCCCCGTCGTGAGCGCCCCCGGCTCTCAAGGCACCCTGACGTCCAGCAGCACCATGACGGCCACCGCCGGCACTGCCATCCCCCCCAGCGCCAGCGGCAACCCCTCTTCCACGCTGCCTTCCTCAGGGCCGGTGGGCATGGGCAGCAGCCTGCAGTCCTCCAAGCCCAGCTCGTTCCCCCCCTTCGGGAACATGGGCGCCCAGAGTGGCTCCTCCCAGAGTGGGCAGCTGGGGCAGCAGGCGGGCACACAGGCCCCCGGGATCACGGGGGAGAACGTGCCTGGCGCCGCCCAAACACAGGGGCCAGCTGAACCTCCAGAGAGGTAAGCTCTTGTAGGGTTCGCTGTTTAAAAAAAAGACTGCTGCAGGGATGATGTTAACATGGAGCATTCCACAGAAAGAAATGAAATATTGTTTTAATAACCCGTACCCTTTCAAATGTCTTAAGTCCTTCAGTCCTTTAATAGAAAATTGTTCCTGGTATTTGCAAGGGAAAAATTCTAAAACTGATTTTCCAAGTGAATCACCCTTTTATTGCACACTATCCATTGCATGTCTTTTTCCACAGAAGAAACTGCTACCTTGGTGGAGAGAAATTGACCATACCTGGGAGGCATTTAGATTGTTTAAAATGTTGATTTTGATTTTGTGATTTTCACGCTCATAGAAAGCTTTCTGGTCCTGAGGTCGAATCCATTTCTCTGACATCAGCACTCATATGGCGTAAGAACAGCTAGACTGACCTGCGTTTTCTCTCCTCTCAGCACTATGGAACGGGAGAAGGTGGGGGTCCCGACTGATGGCGATTCCCACGCTATCACCTACCCACCAGCCATCGTGGTGTACATTGTGGACCCTTTCACGTACGAGGAGATGGAGGGCGGTGCGCAATCTTCCAGTGTGTGGACGCTGGGCCTTCTACGCTGCTATTTAGAGATGCTGCAGTCCTTGCCACCACATATCAGGAATGCTGTATCTGTGCAGGTATGGAACCGCAGGGGTTCTGCGTGTTACGCAGGTCAGAAAGGCCTTACCTTTCACATTTGTATACAGTCTGGGAAAAGCTGCCCCCAAACAAGAAAATCCTGCTAAAGTATCTTTCTCGCTGTAGAACACTTTCTAAATTTGTCAGCCTCTTCGCATGGAATTGGGAATCAGACTTCTCTTACATTTTCTCCTTGTTTTCCTAGATTATTCCCTGCCAGTACCTGTTACAACCGGTCAAGAACGATGAACGGCACATCTATGCCCAGCACCTGAAGTCTCTAGCCTTCTCGGTGTTCTCTCAGTGCCGCCGGCCTCTGCCCATCTCCACTAACGTCAAGACACTGACCGGCTTCGGCCCGGGCCTAGCACTGGACACAGCCCTCAAGAGCCCAGAGGTAAACACCCACTTCACCACATTCAAGTGCTCCAGGAATCTGAACATTACTAATTCTTCAATACAGAATTTAGGTTGATTTTCATCCTCACTGACAGTTTGTTGTTCTTATGTGTTCTGTATCCTGTATGTTTCTTAAATAAGGCTGAATAACACTGTAGACACATTTTGATATTTGTCTTGCGGTTCTTTTTCAGAGGCCCGAGTGTTTGCGACTCTATACTCCGCCTTTTATCCTGGCCCCGGTGAAGGACAAACAGACGGAGCTGGGAGAAACTTTCGGAGAAGCCTCTCAGAAGTATAACGTGCTCTTTGTGGGCTACTGTCTCTCTCATGACCAGAAGTGGCTCCTAGCCACCTGCACTGACCTCTACGGCGAACTGCTGGAAACCTGCATTATTAACATTGACGTACCCAACAGGTGAGTGGCCTGCGGTCTGTGCACAGCACTGGTCATTTACTGCAATACTGAAGCAATACTGGATTTTCCTGCTTTGAACTACTAAGGACACAACCTAATATATTAAATAACCATCTCTTCAGGAGCTGCAGTAATAGTAGAACTGTTGATCAAAAGTTAAAGGGAGTTTTAAAAAGTAGTGCCCCTTTGAACAAGCTCTTATTTCAGTATGGTACGTGACCTCTGTTTTGGTGACCCTTCCCGTTGGTGTTGTCAATGAAGGGCTCGGCGGAAAAAGGGCTCAGCCCGAAGACTGGGCCTCCAGAAGCTGTGGGAGTGGTGCCTGGGGCTGGTGCAGATGACCTCGCTGCCGTGGAGGGTCGTCATAGGACGGCTGGGCAGAATAGGCCACGGGGAGCTGAGAGGTAAAGAAGCTCGCGGTTTTCCAGCACCGTGCCGAGCATAGACAGGGACCGGTTTACATCTTCCAGCATTGAGCAAGTCTGTCAAGCTTGCCTTGTATCTTGCACCTGGTATCTCTGTGTGCTTAATGTTCTAACAGTTTGCTTGTGTGTGCATTATGAACAGATGTGGCATGTTTTTTTGCATTTTGCATGCTGAGGGGTCAGTCCCGTGTACCAAATGTTTGTGTTCTACAGGAAGCATTCTGTGGATATTCCCAAACCCGTTCACTTTTTATTCTCAGATTTCCCTTACTGAAAGCCACCTGAGATGGACAGCTTGCCAGTAGACTCCTGTTTAAGTTAAAACAGTAGATCGCTTGGTTATAATACAAAGCCAGAGAATCTCGCGTTCAGTTGCACTCTGAGGAAGTTAAGAGTTGGATAAAGCTACTCCTGCATTTAGGCTCACAGTCCCTGTGTTTGTTTTGCAGACTGGAGCATTCTGCTCAGCCGGCGCAATCTGCAGTCTCTCAGCAGGCGGCTGAAGGAGATGTGCAGGATGTGTGGCATCTCTGCAGCAGACACTCCCAGCATCCTCAGCGCTTGCCTAGTCGCCATGGAGCCCCAAGGCTCCTTCGTCATCATGCCAGGTAATATTTCACAGCCTGGAGTGAGAATGATTTCCCTGCCACCCGGGGTGCCAGATAAACTCCACAGGCATGTAGGTGCTCGCAAAACCAGAACAAAATGTAATTGAAATATATCTAGATGTGAGTTTCAGTACAAGGCACAGGTTTACAGTTGGGGAATTGGGCACTTTAAATGAGATACCTATTTGGAATGTGATTTGATGAAGCAATTAGAAAAAACCATAATACTGGTAAATCATTAGTAAAATCAAATGCAGCGCACAGCCAAAGTAACATGATTTTCTGAAGTCCCGTATTCGGCAATAAGTGTAAAACAGCGATGCTGGTGTGATTGTTAAAGCCTCTATGAAATACTTTAATCTTTTCAGTGCATTACCTTAATGTCTTTACTGATATACAAAGGTTTGTTTTTTATGCCACTAAATCTGAAGGTCTTTATACTTGGCCAGATTGCGGCTCCAGACAGGACGAGCCCCTCTGTCGCTCTGCTTGCTCCTGCCAACAGCCTGTAACTGTGTTTCTCTTCTCTCTGCAGACTCGGTGTCCACGGGCTCCGTGTTCGGGCGCAGTACAACACTGAACATGCAGACTTCGCAGCTGAACACGCCGCAGGACACCTCCTGCACTCACATCCTCGTGTTTCCCACCTCGGCCTTCGTGCAGGTGGCCAACTCGAACTACACTACTGAGAACATTGACATTGCGTTCAACCCCATCAACGGTGAGGTCCGCACGCCAGGGGCGCTCCAGTGTAGTCATGGAAAAGGCGCACATCTCAGTTTGGTGTGGCAGTTGAGCCTACGTTACACATCTGAACTGACTTCAGTTTCAATGTGCCTGTTTCTTGAAATGGGGCTTGTAATTTAACAGCATTGAAATGTGACTCATGCAGTTTTTTGCCATTTATCTTAGCCAGTTTGTTACAGGTGAATGCTTCAGATAAATTCTGTTAACTTAGCTCAGTGAAACTGCTCATGTCTTAATTTAATCTGTTTTGCACTTGACTAGCTACAATAGAACTGTGTAAAACATGTGAAATGAAGCTCAGCATTAAGAATAAATAATAGGTCACACTTCACACCTGAAGAAGGCTCCATGGCCGAAACGTTGTGTTTTCTTTCTTTCTTTTCAGCATGGAATAAACCTATTAGTTGTTCCTTTGTAGCCTACGCATGCTGACGCAGATACCCACCTTAACTATTAAGAATAAATGCTTTCTTATTCCATCCGTTTCCAAGTCCCGTAGGAACTTGAACAACACGGGATCCTTTAGGAGAACTCAACTTTGAACCAAACCCCCCTGCTAAGTCCGGTTTCTCCTTCCAGATGGATCAGACGGAATGGGCATCTTTGATCTGCTGGACACGGGAGAGGACCTGGTGGACCCTGACATCATCAACATCTTGCCTGCGTCCCCAACTACGTCTCCTGTGCACTCGCCGGGCTCTCACTACCCCCATGGCGGAGATGGGAGCAAGGTGTGCCTTAAATTCCTTTCGGTCTCGCGCTAGACAAAACCTCCAAAGAGCTCGTTCAAGTTAATTTACAGCCAGTATTTCTGCGGCTGCAGGCCGAGTCGGTTTTTTTTTTGCTCAATATTATCTGCATGCAGCCGTCCGTTTTAATGTCATCATTTCAAAAGGTCATTGTAGCTATACACATAATAAGCAGCCTGTTTTCATCTTTCTCTCCCCACTCTCCCAGGGACAGAGTACGGACCGGCTGGAGTCTCACGAAGAAGCTCCTAATATCCTCCAGCAGCCTCTGGCTCTCGGCTACTTTGTATCAACAGCTAAGGCTGGCCCTCTGCCAGACTGGTTTTGGGCAGCCTGCCCCCAAGCACAGAACCAGTGTCCCCTTTTCCTTAAGGTAACCTCAGTTTTATAAGTGCCCTGCGTTTTCTTCTCGACTCCCTCTCCAGCTCGCCCTCGTCTGCCTGATGGCAGACTTGATGCTTCGTGACAGTCTTTCAGCCTGTGTCGTCTTTAGTCACTGGACTTCGTTCTAAGCAGCTCTTTAATAATTGAATTGCTCTTGAATGACTTCATTTGAATAATTAAGGACTTCGAAGTAGGAATAGCTTGCAGGGAATCAGAAAAGGCCACATGTGGGAAAGAAACCAGGCTTTATTTTTCATATTTGTGCTACTCTTTCATTGAAATTCCAACAAAAGGACAATGGATTGTCTGAATGATTAGGTGAGAATTATTTTTCAAAATTTAGATGGCTTAAAGACATTACGTTTCAAAGAGTATGTAACAGAAATCAATTCTTGGCCTATTTGCTACCTACTTGTTTATTCTAACAGATGCAGTAATATTTGGAGCATATTTAATCATGAACTGTTTGTGAGCCCTACATAATGAAACATCAAATGAGCAACTGCTGTGCATTATTTGTGCTTATGATTTATGAATTAATAGCTTAAATAGAGATTTGTGATTTGTGTTTATTTTCATTACAGTGGTTTTTAAGCATCTGTAGTAAACCCTTGCTCCTCTTCTCCGCAGGCCTCTTTGCACCTCCATGTGTCTTCAGTGCAATCGGATGAGCTGCTTCACAGTAAACACTCCCATCCCCTGGATTCAAACCAGACCTCAGATGTACTCAGGTATTGATCAGCCCCTGACACTTCAACATGCTTCAGCACAAATCAGCAATTCAGCTGCTTCCTAGGCTTCAACGCCACAAAAGTCTTACTGGTTTTATTGTTAAGTTTTAAGATTTAGATGTTTAGTTTACTGTAAACCAAAAAATTTAGTATTTTTGCATGAGTAGAATTCAGCCAAGAACTGCTTTATGCACGTAAACTGATTACAGTGTTCTACGGCAGGTATAATCAACATTTTGAAGAAGGCAGGCTTTATCTAAACATCCTGCTGTTTGTGCTTGGCCTATCCTTATAAGATTGAGCATACGTTTCAAACAAAAGTCAATTTCCTTTTACCATTTTTAGGTGAAAATAGCTTTCAAGTTTGCAAGGAAGACGGTGATGTTTGGCAGGGAGCACAGTTCCTGAAAACATTGTGCAGTGAAAGTCTGTTTCCAATTCCGTGCATTGCTCCTGAATTAATGCTGCTTCCTCTCTCCTGTAGATTTGTATTGGAACAGTACAATGCCCTTTCCTGGCTAACCTGTGACCCAGCGACACAGGACAGGCGCTCCTGTCTGCCTATTCACTTTGTGGTGCTGAATCAGATGTACAACTTCATCATGAACATGCTATAATTGACAGAGCAGAACCTTCCAGGGGAGGACGCATGTTTGAAGGGATTTTGACGTGACAGATTACTACAGTGCTGGACTTTATATATAGAGTTTAGAACTGTCTCCCAATGCAAGTGAATAGGGTATGAGGTGTTTCTTACAAGTACCATTGAGCCTGCATGGTAAGCTTTTCTGTTATTGTATAAAATGACTTGCAGATCATGGGGATATCTATTACAAAGTAATTACTGGAACAACTCTCCCTGCAGAAATGGTATTTGTTATGGTAACATCGGAGATAGCCTGTTCACGTTACACTTATCTGTCTAAAGTACTGGAAGAAAAGGGATGTTCTTAAATGAAACAAACTAATTGATTTCTTAGTAAAGACCTGAAATTCCTGTCTTTGGATGGTATTGTATCCAAATGAAAATGCCTGCATCTATCTTATTTATTGTAAGTTTTTAAATGTATAATTTGTCTTATTTCTTAACCTCTTTTATATATTAAAAAAATCCTAGAAGGTTTATATTGCCTTCTTGCTTTAAAGCAATTGGTCTAAAATATATGTAATCGTCTTAATTAAAAAACAACAAAAACACATAAAAAATAAAGTTGCAGTAGGTTGCTTTTAGAGTATTATTTTTTGTAAGGGGGACAGAAATTTGTATTGTCATGATGTACAGATGAAGTAGGTTGGGGGTTAATGTCCATGCCTTTGTGTGGGGGGGACTTACAGCTAAGCTGTAGCTGCAGAGTACTTGTACAGCAATGAAGTTCACTGTGTTTATTCAAATAAAAGAGGTACATTGTCGTATATAGTATTTTATACCACACATTTAGACACAAAAACCGAACGGCAATATATATAAATAATTATATATAAACGCTGTGCCTCTATGGGCGGTGCAGCTTCTGTTTTAGGAATAAAGTGCGTCAACTCAATTCTCCTGTGGTTGTGTTTATTGGGGGGGGGAGGGATGCCTTTGTGAAATTTAGCAAGGAAATCGGATGGAGTTTTTGCCGCGACAGCTGAAAGTACACGCTCGGATACATCTTGTAGTTGACTCCCGCGCTCAAAGACTGCAGTACGGTGTCCCGGGTGATACTTTTAAGAAAGCAGTCCAGTGGCAGGCAATGGGATTGCGGGGCAGCGGGAGTGGAGCAGGTGTCTGTCTGGGTACAGACCGTCCAAAATCCCACTCCCCCACAGCTCTGGGACTTGGCTTCCACTTGGGACTGAGCTAAACAATCTGGTTGTCCAGCCCCCAGATCCCGGAAGATAACCCCCTTTCTGATTTGCCATGACCACATTAATAGCATACCAACTTCTATTACATTGTGAAAGTAAATGTGTGGTGTAAATGATTTCTTTTTAATTATTATTTTAAAAGCCTGTGGCATATGCAGTGTTTGTGTGCACAGAGGAAGATTAGCTGCTTTTTGTTCAGCTTCTATTAGTCTTCCCCTGTTCTGAAATAAACCTGTATACTGGTTCTAATGAACCCATTGATTCTCTCATGCATTAAAAAGTTAGTGGTTGGAAACTACTACAGAAGAAACAATTCCTGGAGAGTAGTGCCCTGTTAATTTCCATTCATGTTGTAGAGTCCTCTTGTCAATACAGGCTTAATTAGCTAGGGTATTTTGCATTGATATAAGGTCAAGAGTTGGCCACTTTAATTTGTGTGTAAATATATATATAAAATAAATATGATGTCAGCAGATTTTATTTGTTTCTACTGTATAAAAGTTGTGCAAAGTGGCAACTAATTTTTTTGTAGCAGTTAATGTTTCTCCAAAATGCGCGTTAGGATCATCACGGTGTCCGGATCTGCGTTAATATCTGCATACCGACCATCAGAATCATGATTTGGCATAAAGCATGGATTTCACTTTAGGATTCCCGGTGCTATTGGTTGGGCAGTTATTATTCAGAGGTTCTCATTGTGGAAATTTTAAGTGATTACCATTTTAACAGGTCTGGTCTGGTTTAAAAGCCTATGTTTTCATGTTTTTTATTAAATCTATAGTTCAGTCTTCAAAAAGGCATAGTATGAGCTTGCAAACTTCATAAAATAGGACCCCATCAATTTTTTATTTTTTTGCTTTACTGTTATTTCTGAATCCTTATGTTTTTTTTTCCAGTGTGAAATCCATAAAAGCCTGACTATTGCTTTTATGAACCCACCAGCATAGCCTTGTCCAAATTCAACATTCTTCATTATAAATGGGAAATACACTTTCCTGCTATATGTTGTGTGATTGGATTTTAATGTATTTTATTTTCAATCATGGTGTGCAGGATGTATGATTTCCTAAAAACAAAAAAGCAACATTGAGGTGGTAAAGTAGTTCTGTAGTGTACATTACTGACTTTTTTTTTTTGAGGGAGCATGAATAGGAACTTGCAGTCCATAAATTGCCATGTTTGATTTTTGTGTTTTTCATGGTAAAAAGGGGGTCAATAAGAGGTCAAACTGGAAACATTTTGAATGCTGGGTGGGCTTGACTTTTTGTTTGTACCAATGAATGACCCAAGTTTTAAACTTTAGTCTTCAAAGAACAGCTCTTGGTATTAAACTGATTTCCATACAACTCGTGTGTGTATATATATAAAAAAAAGCAGTGAGCCTTTTCTCCATTCTGAAAAAGCTTATTGAAAAGACATTGATGGAGGGCAAGATTGCAAAAAATTAGCAGAGCTACACTCTTTGTCATGGAGATCAGTGACTAATATTGTACTACAGTTGGATCCCTCTTATCTTGATTGCTCTGTATGCATTTCATATGTTTATCTACAAATTGCAAGTGGTGCTTGTGTTGAAGGTGAAGCATCTGCTAAGTCTTGCTTGGGCATTCATGTGAGTTTTTTCTCGCCAACAGCTACCTAATTAAAGAAGCAAACAAAACTGTTAATCACATATCTGTAAACATTTTTGTTATAATCTGGACCCCTTTTTCTCTACCTGAAGCTTTGCTTTCCTTCCCGGGTCCAAATGTTCAAATGTACTTTGTAGAACGATGGTTCTATGGAGGTCCAAGAAATTGCTAATGCATCAGTCAAAGTGTACATTTCTCATCTTTGGACTTATTCAGACAAGTGTTTTCACGATTGCCTCATTTTATCATTTTATTTTAAAATTCTATCATGGCAAATGTATCAAGTGTTGCATTACAGAATCACTGAAGATGCAAAATTATCATAACTACTAGACATCTTTTTGCATCTGTTGTCCACTGAGGGCTGAAAATTGAATTCAGAACAGTATAAGGTGTCAAAATGTGAACATGAAATCTTACCTTTTGTGGTGAGTAAGGCAATGCAGTGTCCAGTTTGAATTGCTTGGACCTATCATAGTCTTTTATTGTTGTTTTACTTTCTGATGTCATTTTGTTTACCATCTGCATAATGTTGTGAAATGTCTTAAATTTGCTTTAATCAGGAGTGCTTTCTTAAAATTCTAGTTTGGATATATATATTTTTTCCAGATGTTGTTAAAAGACAATTTTATGCTTTTATGACCACAATCAAATTGTAGTCTGAGGGGGGTTTATGGAGAAACACTAAAGCTACAGAGAGACCTGGAAGCTGAGAATTGTACAAATTGTGGTTAGAAATTTAAAAGACAAGAAAAAAGTTCATACTTTTTAAACAATTTCGGATGAAAAATAAAATAATTTATTCATAAAGTTTCCATTGTTTTGTCTTGTCATCATTTCCAAGCAAGACTTCTGTTAATGTGAAAACTTCCTGTTCTCTGGGATCAGTTATTCAGTGTCTCATTCTAACTTCTTGGACATTGTGTTCTGTGGAATATGATTTTCACCCTTCAAAGTCCACTGAATATGCACTGATTAATGCGTGAATGTGATCACACATTCATTTAAACCATTGGAGAGTGGAAAGTGAACTTGGCCAAAATCCACAGTGAATATGGCTGTAGAGTTGTATGAAACTTGAAAACTGTTTTAGATACTGTAAATCGTAATTGACATTGGTCTTGCATCACTGCAAGGGTTAAAATTACCCCCCTTGCATCCCCCTTTAAACGAGATGCGATATATTAAATAAAAAAATTGGTAATAGGTTTCAAATTTCATTCCTAACAGCTGCTGCACTGGAGGGACTGAAAGTAAATTAGAGGGGCTATTAATTGTCATTGCAAAATGCACCTGGGGTCCATCAATAACTTGGAACTCGGGAAGCAAGACCACTTGTGAGTCTGCTCACCCTTGCATAAAAATACATATTTTCTAAAACGATTTCAGACAGGAAGAGCACATTTTGTCCTCTCCGTGCTGAAACGCCAAGCGTCCTTGCGAGTGGTGTCAGCTCCGCTGATACACCTGGGTATATAGGTATAGCAGCTGTGGCACCAGAGCAGGACGGCCTGAATTGGGTGGGAAGATCTCGTCCCATCGCCGTTAACTTCATTTAGCCCAAGACGGCTCAGGGCTAGTTTCACTGGGGTAGACAGTGGCGTCCCAACACCGTGACCATTCCTTCTCCCTCCCACCTCAACCCAGTAGACGGACATTAAGATGTTGTTGTCTCTTTCCTTCTTTTATTCACTGTGCTCCAATTTTACTTTTTACTACCAATTTTATTTGTAGCATCCTTTTTGGCGTGTACAATAGCTTACACATCGTTTATTTTCCACATCGGCTAGGTCAGGTGGTTCCTAAAGGTTTGGATGTTTATAAATAGTGATGAATAGGCTGCGTGGTTCAAAGAATAGATTGCCTTATGTGACTGAGCCCTAGTGTTTTTACTGAGTTTTACCGATACAGACATATTTTATTCTGCGTTTTTACAGCATAATTGATAGCGACATTTAATTGTCACTCACTACTGTTCCGAGCCCCAGTATCCAATTTAAAGGGTCACACGTCTGGTACTGGCTTCTCAGAGTGTTGCTCGCTGTACTTCTCGTTTTACGACTTCTTCGTATTTTCCGCCCCCTGGCAAACGCAAATAACGCAGCGATGCCTCCCCTCGTCGCTTTCTCTTGAGCACTGTGCTGGAGTAGCTGTTAATTTCCAATGAATGAAAAGCGTGTTTTCTTGTGTACCCGGTAAAAAGACAACTCTTACTGAAGAGAAGGAATACAGCAAAAACGGACAGGTAAAAAAAAAAATCAAATATATGGATATAAAGTACCTCTTCTAGACAGTGGAAGCAGTAACGTTTTTCGAGATGAGGCGGCTATGAAACCTCGGAACCTCGGCACGGGGGATTCACGCCAGTCCGAGGATCTCGTTGGGTTGCAGGCCTCAACCGCTTCGTGGAAACAACAAAAAAACTAATTTTAAGTAAGGTAAGATGCACGTAGGAGCAGCGTAATAAACAAGAAGCAAATAAGAGTGGGTGTTCTTACCGTTTACATGTGGAATTCTGTAATTTTAATTAACACGGAGAGCTTGATAAATGATCGGAATAAAGCTACTAGCTCTTTCGGACCTGTGCGATGGTGACTCGGGTACAGCAGGAGTCGAAGCGAGTGTTGCAAAACTATATGCAGGATACACTCCTGAAAACACAGTTATTCCAAAAATATGTAGAGAGTGAAATTTATTAAATTTCTATCCATATCCTATTGAAAGGATAGTTAGAAATGGAAAAGTGTGTGCTTAGCTCCTAAAACTGCCGGTTCTAAATTCTGCGTCGTTATATTAATGTCCGGAGTAACTACAACCACCGAAACTTTACGATGATCTTCAAACGTCCTAGTTTTACAGCAAACGATTTTTTTTCCTGTCAGTATTCTAACAAAATTGTGTTTTATCGTGTTTTTTTAAACCAAACTGTACCTCAGGACAGCGTTGACAAATTTTATCGGTCATCGATGAATATCTTTTATTTAAGAAATACCGTACTGTACTGTAAAAGCGGGTTAGCATCAACATCAGGTTGTCCTTAACCAGACCTGGTTTAAATGTCTCATTTAGCGTCTATAGACTGACCAAGAGGTTCTCATCACAACTGCAGCAATTTTGCAACACTAGAAATCCTTTGTAAAACCCCAGGAAAACAGACCTTAATCATGCAGAAAATAAATAACATTTAGCGTTATCGATCAGCACTGACCTGACCCTGTGATGAAAAGCAAGTCTTTTTTATATAAAAAAGAGTTTCTCTCTCTCCCCAACCCAACACTTTTTCCTCTTTCCTCTCCTCTTTCCCTTTCACGGTCGAAGGAGCCCTCCAGGATGTCGGACTGCGCAGGTCTGCAGTTCGTGAGCCCCTACGCCTTCGAGGCCATGCAGAAGGTGGACGTGGCGCGGCTAGCCGCCCTGAGCGACCCCGAGCTGAGGCTGCTGCTGCCCTGCCTGGTCCGGATGGCCCTGTGTGCCCCCGCCGACCAGAGCCACACCTGGGCCCAGGACAAGAAGCTCATACTCCGCCTGCTGTCCGGGGTGGAAGCGGTGAACTCCATCGTCGCGCTGCTGTCGGTCGACTTCCACGCTCTGGAGCAGGACGCCAGGAAAGAGCAGCAGCTCAGGTAATGGGGGTGGTGCCCTACACCTGCCCCCAACCCCCTGCCCCCCCCCCCAATGGCATTGGTGGCCACCATTCATCCTGATATTGCACACAGCAAACACAGTAAGCTAGAGAACGAGCAGTCTCCTTTCAGAGGCCGGTGTACGACTACCCAGATTGTCTTGATCTGATGCTTTTCTCCCATTTCCCACGCCGACTGCGCGGTGACACCTGGTGTTTGTGTATTCCCTGACAGACACAAACCTGGTGGTGCCAACGGGGACAGCATCTTGGTATCCCAGCTTCAGCACGGCCTGACACTGGAGTTTGAGCACAGCGATCCTCTTAGAAGACTCAGGCTGGCACTCAGCGAATTGTTGGCTATAATGAACAAGGTAGGACGTTGGACTCTCTCGCGGGCCTGGCTGGTACACAGGAGCAAACCCTGCAGGATCTATAAACGTACCCTCTTCTTTTCTTCGTAACTGGATCTCCAACAAAATACCCTTTTAAATATCTAATTAAACATAAGTTGCAGCTCAAATAGGGTGAATATTACCTCCAGATAGACACACAGGATTACATTTTCCTGCAGTGTAATATTTGCCCGTTCACATGCAGTTGTGAAAGCCTGCAGACGTCCCCAGATGTACCTTTGTCATTTTGCAGCTCGGGATTTGATTTTGTCTTGTAGGTTTCAGACTCAAACGGAGAGTTTTTCTTAAAGTCTTCTGAGCTTTTCGAAAGCCCCGTGTATCTAGAAGAAGTGGCGGATGTTCTGTGTATTTTGCAAGCAGGTAGTACTTGATTCAATTTCTGATCTTCATTCGAGAACATCTTCATTCCAGAACACTAATAATCATGTTATGTTTGATACGCTGAAAGATTAATAAGTGCTGTCCTGTGCATTTTATTCAACTCTGTTGTGTCCTGAGTGGAACACTGAGAAAGGAACTGTAATGAGGAAAAACGTGTGAATTACTGTTGTCTTACAGCTCTATTCTCATAACTTTTTTTTAGAAAGAAATTTAATAGTGAATAGGAATTTTACACGAGCACAGGTAACAGCACAGGGCTGATTTTCACTAAACACAGATGAAAATTGAATAACACGCCATGTTAGGGTGTTGTTTCTGACAGCGTGGTTTTCCTCCCATGTTCGTGCAGAGCTGCCATCGCTGTTGCCCATCATAGACGTGGCAGAAGCGCTGTTGCACGTTCGCAATGGAGAGTGGTTCCTCTGCGTACTAGTGGCCAACGTCCCCGACAGCTTCAATGAAGGTAAAGGCCTGTTGATGGTGGTACTTTGTTTGTAGAGCTGCATGAGACGTTTATTCAGATATTCAGAATCACTTCTAGGAGTTAACTGATTTGTCAGGGACAGTTAATGTATTGACCATACATGGTTTAAAATGCAAGTGCCAACAGTGTTTAAATCATTGTGATTTTGTGTTGACTCCTATTCATCAGGGTGAGATCTGTTAATCACACCCTTGCTAGCTGCTGTCTGTAGAACACCATCTCACTTGTACATGTTGTTTTTCCAAGCACAAAACTGCCAACTTCAATATAATACCTTACCGATGGGGAGAAACAAAGATCTAATAGCATTTCGGTTGCAGTTGCCATCTTGGAGATTGCATTTATATCTGTAGGAGTGGACAAGTCTGAACGTTTTCCCCCCGTCGTTTCCTGTTGCGTCATGTAAAACGACTTGGATCTGTGCCGCGCGTGTGCCGAGCACACGTTGGTGTGTGCGCTGGGCCGTGTGTGCAGCGGTCGCGGGTGCCAACGTGCGTGTCTGGTCAGTGTGCAGGGGGCTGATAAAGAACGGGGAGCGGCAGGACGAGGAGAGCGCGGGCGGACGCCGCCGGACAGAGGCCCTCCGACAGCTCTGCCAGATGAACCCTTCCCAGGCCCTCAACATCCGCGCCATGGTGGTAGGGCATTTCTCTTCCTTCAGCAAGCCCGGGACTCCTGGCCAGTTAGGAAGTGAGGTTCACAAGGTCACCTGGTGCAGGACAATAGCCAGGAATCTAGAGAGGGCGGCTGTAGCTCAGCGGCCCCTATAAAATCTTTGGCATCTGAGTTTTTGCCATTTCGAGTTTTGAAAAACGCCCTTCTAAATGATCACAGTAAGAGTGTGAGCACTGTTTTTCTTTGTCATCTTGTACCCCACCCAATGATGCTAGTGTGTCTGATTTACAACACCCTTTTACCCCCTTTCACTCCCAGCTTGTTTCCCTCGTCTTGATTTCTCTCACTCTGGCCTTTAAGATATTCGCAGGAATCCCTTTAGGGGGCCCTGCGTACGCTACAGGTGTGTCTTCATAGTTTTACTGTAGATCTGTAAAACTGCAGAGATTCACAAGCAGCTCGGATGAGTGCGGTACCAGACAGACTCAGTTCAGCGAGCTGTGGTTCCCCTGGCTCTGGTTGTGCTGTGTGTGCAGGTGGAGGAGTGCCACCTGCCGGGGCTTGGGGTGGCTCTGACGCTGGACCACACCAAGAGCGACACCGCAGACGACGCCGTCAGCCCCCTGGTCTCCTTCGTCAGTGGCCTGTTGCTGGGCACCAACGCCAAGGTGCGGACGTGGTTTGGGATGTTCATCCGCAACGGCCAGCAGGTGGGTGGACCATACTCTGTCCCAAATTCGACATCCCTGGAGAGCGGGAGAGTGGAGTTTAAGTGTTCCCTAAAACAACTTCGTCTTGATCATTTTGTTGAAATTACGCGCGAAAGAGGTGTGCATCAGCTTGTTCCTGAATGATGGTGGTCTTTTTGTCTCGGCCTTTCACTGCAGTATGATGATGTTTCGATTGCTTTAAGTGCTTACTGGGATTGTTCATTTTATCCTCAGAGATTCATAACACATGCTGGACTGTGGCCCTCCAGGACCAGGGTTGGCCACCCCTGATAAGTGTAAACAGTTCCTGTATTTTTTTATCAGCCTTTGACAGGCGCTCCCTCGCCCTGAACCGCTTAGGCCCCTCCTGACTTATATAGTCTACATCACATGTGACCCATCCTGGTCCTGGAGTGCTGGTGTGTCTTCTGGTATTGTAGGTCTCTTTAAAGCTGCAGCACCTGAAGAGCTGAGAGAAGCTGTTAAACGGGTCCCTTTAAGCCAATAATGAGCTTATTTACATTGTCCATAGCTCAGATGGAATGAGAATTCAGAGGGACAGACCCAGACCCAGACTGGACAATGCTGGACTAGATGTATAAAGACCATGATCCCTCCAGAACCACACGCATTAAAGCTGTTCCTGTATGTAACTGTCCCTGTCTGTTAGAGGAAGAAAGAAAGCAGCTCCGTTCTGTGGCAAATGAGGCGGCAGCTTCTTCTGGAGCTGGTGGCCATCCTGCCCAGGTCGAGGAGCACTCACGTGCCCAACGACAGCGAGGGGGACCTGGAGCAGAGCATGTCGGCCTACTCCGGCCTGAGGGAGGAGCATGTGGTGAAAGCCAGCGCGCTGCTCAGGCTGTACTGCGCGCTCATGGGGATAGCCGGCCTCAGGTAGGGCCTGCCTGGGTTCGAGCACTAGCGTTTTGCTCACCTGCGACGTCCTGTCAGCTTAACATGGCTGGAAGACCAACGAAGAATGTTTCTCCCATATAGAAGTCATGGCTTTGAAACTATATGTGTAAATTAATTAAACGTGCTTGCTTATGGAACGTTTGTATTTTCGTTCCTCCCATGTGGGAAGGTAAACCTCAATCTTGAAGAGCTTTTGGTTGTTTTTGCAGTGATACACCTGGGACATGCCTCTGATCACTGTGATTTGCATCAGTAGAAGGTTTAGCATTTATGTAAGGACAGCTAAGGAATGTCAGAAATCTTACACATGGCCTCTAAAATAAACTCAGTATATTTAAAGAGTCTCCATTTTCTTTAACATCAGCAGTGTAGTTTCTCATTAAAGGTCCAGTGAGACTCCAAGCCGAAAAGGAATGTTTTGAAGCAGGGATCTGTTTTTTTTTAGGGGGAGTTCTTTTGGGTTCTTTTATTCCCGGTCCAGCAGGGGCGTGTTTTCTGGGGGTGGGTGTTGATGGCTGCGGGTTTGTCCCCTGCCTGGGCTGACCTGTGCCCCGGCGGCGAACTGAGCCGTTCTCCTGTACCCCGGCTGTTGTCGGCAGGCCCACCGACGAGGAGGCCGAGCAGCTCCTGCAGCTGATGACCAGCCGCCCCCCCGCCACCCCTGCCGGCGTGCGCTTCGTCTCCCTGTCCTTCTGCAAACTGCTGGCCTTCCCCACCCTTGTCAGGTAACCACCGGCAGCCCCGTTGTCATTGCATTCAGCACTGTGTGGGAGTGAGTGGGGAGATGCGTCTGAATGGCTGCAATGGGACAAGCAAATGATAATCCCATGCTAAAGAGAAGACAGAATAAAAGCAATGTTTCAGCTGCTGAGCTTTCTCCAGGTTTGATCGTTACTGACTTATGTGGGTATTCTCACAGACACATACAGGCAAGACCCAAGATGTGTTTTAGTGCATCATAAGTATTGCTACAAATTCCAATGCATAAAAACTTACTTGTTTCCCAAGAGCAATATGGGATTTGACAAGGATAATATTTTGTAAGATATTGAAATTAAAATGGAGTTATTTAAAAAAATAAAAAGTCTTGCATGTGTCTTTGCAGCTGTTTTAAAATGTGACTCACGATGCACTCTAATTATATTTGATCAGTCTGTTTCCTGAGAACTGTCAGTCCTTCAAGGAAATGTGAATGGCGCCAGTGAACATATTAGTACTTTGCAGATGTGAGATCATTGTTGTAGTCGTGCACATGATTCTGTATGCGAGTCTCACACACCCCTCTCCACTCTACAGCACTCCTGAGCAGGAACAGCTAATGGTGATGTGGCTCAGCTGGATGATTAAAGAGGAGGAGTATTTTGAGAGGTGAAGAAAGTTATTTTTGTTATCTTATGTGGAGCTTTTCTGGAGTGCGAGTCAGAGATCTAATGTCTCACCGACGTATTATGTGAAGGTTGAGAGATGATCAGGCTATGAGCTAGGAATCAAGGTGGCAAACGTAAAGGTTTGCTGTGAAGTAGAGGTACAGCTCTGGAGAAATGGTTCTAAAATATTTAAAAAAAAATCGTCCCTGCAAACATCTGTCCTTTTCAAAAACTCTGCAGCGGTTTTACAAACCTGCTAGTTAATAATTTGTTGCCATAACCACATCAGTAAAGACGTAGGTCTTGGGGCGTGATTTTAAAATCATGAGGGTACTCAAACGTGTAGTTTGTTTGCTAGTTAATAAAAGGGCTGTTGCCTTTACAGCGTGTACAGCTTTATATGTATTACGTAGTGTTGAAAAGCCTTTAATTAATCCTTTCGATGTGAAGTCATTTGGACCTTGTAAAGATTTGGGAGGGGGTAAATGTAGTGGCATAATCAGTTTATGAAGGCATGCTGTCTTCCCCCAAGGTCCAAAGATGTATTTTTTGTGGCTTATAAATCCTGGTCTTCTGTCTTGCATTTCAGCGCCGCAGGGGTCTCTGCTTCATTCGGAGAGATGCTGTTGCTGGTTGCCATGTATTTCCATAGCAACCAGCTCAGTGCCATCATTGAGTTGGTCTGCTCTACTTTAGGGATGAAGGTAATGTGGAAATCAATTTCCTGGCTAAAAACATTCCTCATGAGAAATGCAGTATGCATAACGCCCAAGTGCTGTCTGTTTCGATGGCCCTAGACAGGCAGGGACTTTGTCCCATTCTCCCTGCGCATGTGTGTTATTTTTAGCTTCTTTTTTGTGTTGTTTATTGAATTGCAGGGCTGCGGGACACTATTTGTGTTCATTTACCCAAACCTCAATTAGAGTTTCTTCTAAATGTACCTTTTGTTCTTTATTTGTTCAATTTGAGGACCTTGCTCTGAAAACATTAAATGAGTTATTTATTTTTTTTAAAGTTTGTTTTATTCAGGATACTTTTTGGAGTGAAAAAAGTTGTCTAAAATATGCTTCAGATCACTTTGTGGTCAGTTTTTCACAGGTTATATACACTTATTTTTTGCTATGAATGTTATCTTTTTGTGAGCTTTTTTTTACTCGCTTTAGTTCATGCACTTACCAAAGTCTTACTGAAAAATCGAATGTTTTTTCTTTTAGATTGCTATCAAACCCAGCTCCCTGAGTAAGATGAAGACCATTTTTACACAAGAAATTTTCACTGAACAGGTAGTGTATAATATTCTTTTACTTTATAATTTTCCTTTACAGTTCCATATTAGAATTTAAATGTTACATGTGTTGTCAGTATGTGTTAAAGTATAGCTTGACATTTCAAACTGAAGGTAAACTTTTAAGCTAAGTTCTGTAGTTTAAAAGATATAATCTGTTAAGGCGTCTTGTGAATGTGACTTGACTCCTGTCGTGGGATTGTGTTATTCTAGGTTGTAACAGCCCATGCAGTAAGAGTTCCTGTTACCAGCAACCTGAGTGCCAACATTACAGGTTTTCTGCCCATCCACTGCATTTATCAACTTCTAAGAAGCCGAGCGTTCACAAAGCACAAAGTTTCTATCAAGGTATTCTTTGTATGAATTTTGATTTAAAGCAACAGCCATTTACTTTCTAAAAATGAGATTTTATTTTCTTTTAAGCATCGCAGTTTAAATCAGTAAGGCATGTTATATGATTCAGCCCTGAAAATAATATCCCACGTCTCTTAAAAAATGTTCCTACAAATACATTTTGACCAAGGGAAAAAATGTGGGACATTTATGGACAAGTAATTTTCCCTTCTCCGCACGTTTCCAACTTTTCCTTTTGCCAGGATTTATACTATTGGCTGTGATACAGGTCAGTGTAAGTGTACGGTATGTCCAGAAAGCACTGCATTTAACAGCAATCAATAGTATTGTACACTCAAATTTTCCACGAATGTTTCCATTTACTGTGTAAATTTTAATTTCTGACCTCTTTGTTGTTTTTTTACTATGAGTCATTAAATGTTACACCGGTGCCAGACTGAGGAACTTGTTTTAAACTTTTAGCTGGATCTCGATTGCTTAATGAAACTTTCTTTTTGTGTCCCAGGACTGGATTTTCCAGCAGATGTGCGAGACCACCACCCCGCTGCACACTCAGCTGTTGCCCCTGATTGACGTCTATATCAACTCCATCCTGACGCCCGCCTCCAAGGCCAGCCCTGAGGCCACCAACCAGCCCATCACGGAGCAGGAGATCCTCAACGTCTTCCAGGGCCTGACTGGGGTACGCGTGTCCGATACCAGCAGTACGCTTGGCTTGTCCCGAGAGCAATGTTCTGGTCCAGACCCGCCGTTTCTTTGTGCTGTTGAAGCCCTCCCCCTCGTGTAACACTCGGCCCAGGCGGTCATCTTCTTTCGTGTTTCTCATCTCCCCGTTCTCATGTCACGCGGCCCAAGTTGAGATCGAAGTATTCTGACGATATAACTCACCCTCTTTGAATAAGCAGGAAGCTAGATTTGATGGTTTGAATGAATTGACCTTTAGCGCTTCTTTTAAATGGAAAATAATGCACTTCTTGAATTTAGACTAAAAATATAAGAATCATCTTTTCTTCCTGAAGGCCATTGACAACTGTGCTATTAAGAGCACTGTTTTGTTCTGTTTTTTGTATTGTGACCTTAGAGCAGTGTTGACTTGCGATGGAGACCATAGCTGTACCAGTTGACAATAAAAGGTAATATTGGGAGAATGTGCTTTCATGTAACACAGTGTAATTTCAGTTGTGTTGTCGGATTTACTTTTGGTTTCAGAGGGAGAGCAGTCGCATTCGTTCACGTTACAATATCACGACTCAGTTGCTGGTGCTGTATTACATCTTGTCGTATGAGGAAGCTCTTCTGGCAAACACGAAGTCATTGGGTATGTACACGGCAGCGTTCATCTTAGCAGTGGTTTGCAGGGGCTCTGGTCATTTACAGTTGGGAATGGTGAAAAAACGACGAATTAACTTTGTAAAACTCCTCGTCGCTCAGCCAGATGCATACATTTTAACAGGCAGGAGAGAAAAAGATGGGCTCTGCCCTTCAATTTTATCTTTCATTTAACTTCATCAATCTCTGGCCCAGTGACCTGTTTTGTTGCCAGGCTGTTAGAAATAAATCATGGTTGTTAGTTTTTCTCTCCTATGTCGTTATGAATTAGTAACACAGTTGCCATATTTCTCACTGTATTTCTATAGCCACGTCTGTGGTTTTATTTGAAAAGCTCCAGAGGTTTTTGAATGATCCTATCCATCTTGATACAGTTCTGGTTATATTGCATTTTATAAATTGTAGTAGTGGGTATTTATGCTGCTAATATCTCAAAGAAAGAATCAAATCAATCCTGGTAATAAAACAGTACACAGCACACCAGTTGAAAAATTGCTGTACACCGATAAAAGCAGGATTTATTTCTCCTGTTCCTCCGAGACTAATTTCTTTAATAGTGGCTGTGGTAAGGTGATTTGAAATTGGTAATAGTGCGCCCTGCTTTATTTTGTGAAGAATTTGTGAAAGGGAGTAATCTGTTATTGTTACAGCTCTCATGCAGAAGAAGCCAAAGTCATATTCTGCTGCACTGATGGACCAAATTCCTATTAAGTATTTGATCCGTCAAGCGCAGGGACTCCAACAGGAGCTGGGTGGTAAGTGTCTGTGAGAACAAACCCACCCAATCATGACACTTTTTAGTCTTTCGAAGTTAATTTAAGTGGTAATCGAACATAGTAAGTTTGAGGTCGGCTTATGAAACACGTTTTCTTTTTTTTTTCTTTCTTCATTTGCATGAAGATGAACAGATGTACTCCATCCTGTCAGAAATAAGAGACGTCCCTTCATGTTTTTTTGCTGTAATGGAATTCATAGCTTCTAACCCCTCAGTTGCAATTAATGGTCAGGTGTCATTTTCCAGGCACAGGGCAGAGCTACACATATTTCCAAATTATTTCTCATTAAAAATTGTTGAAATCGTCTTGTAGAGATCCCTGTTTTTGCAATAGATTCTTAAGCTTTCCGCCCTGTACTGGATGGAAAAAAAAGGCAATTCTGAATAGAATTTATATGACCCCTTTATTCACTCCTTATACTTTGAGACCCTTATAGGTGCAGTCAGTTCTTACTCACTGTGTGCTTTGTGAAGGGCTGCACTCTGCTCTTCTGCGCCTTCTGGCAACCAACTACCCACACCTGTGCATGGTGGAGGACTGGATCTGCGAGGAGGAGATCACCGGCACGCGCCCGCTGCTCCGGAGGATGCTGCTGACCAGCACCGCCAGGAAATACACACAGAAGCAGCTTAAAGATGGTAACGGATTTCTCGCTCCAGTGTCCACATCTTGCAGTTCTCCTGTTTAAGCCAGACCTTTTAAAAAGCAATAAAACGAGATCTATTGCTACTATTTTGACTACATAATTGCAGTTGTCAAAGTCAAATTAAGAGGACATAGCTTTGGCTGTTTCTGTGATTCCAGACATCGTGGGGGGAAAAACAATCAGTGAAAGAGAAAAACCAAACAATTCTGATGCCGTATCTCATATAGAGGAACGGGACATGTTTGTGCTTTTAAGTGTAATTTAATGCTACTGGTTTGTGTCTTTTCTCCCAAAGTAACGCCTACATTGATTCTTACTTCTTATTGTCGATACATTCTAAGAAGCACTATCATTACTAACAGCTGCAGTACACTGTAGACCAGTGTTTCCCAATCCCTGTGCTGTAAGACAGTAGTGCTGCTTTCAGTAATGGAAATACCTTACATGTCAGTTTAAAATGTTGGTGTTCGCAGTTGAAAATGATCACTTGATATGACATCCCCCAGCACCGGAAATCGGTTTAATAAAATAAGCTTGACTGATGATGACAAATCAGAAAAAAACTTTTTTTTTTTCCCCATTTCTTGCCGTTTCCTTTGAGGACAGGGGGCTCTAGCGTCTTTCCTGCTCAAAGACCACGTGAAAATGCAAACGGAGACGAATCGTTTCAAAGGGCTATCATTCCACAATCCCTTTTCCAAGACGATTGTATAAGTGTGTCTTCTGCATGATGGAGACTGAAGGATTGTGTGACTTTATTATTGTTATTGTGGCAGCTGACCTTTGCAGTGCTCGGTGAAAATATATCTCTGGCCTAAGCCTTTGTGATAAGTGGCTCATTTAAAATTCCATTCCGGAGCCCTGAGTATTAACCGGAATCCTAATGAGCTTCCCTTGCGCTCAGCATTCCAGATGGTGCCATCCAGCAACATTCATTTGATGCAGATCCTGGAGCACTTGGCCCTGCTGCCTGCCAGTGATCTCATCCCCTACGCAGAGGTGCTGGTGTCCGACATGAGCCTGCTGCTCACGGAAGGAGTCTCCCGGAGGATTCTCCAGACTGTCAATAAGCTCTGGATGGTTCTGAACACCGTCATGCCCAGGAGGTTAGTAGCGTGCGTGTGGAATGTCGTTTGTATTCGGGTGTTATTCCTGGCAGCAGGAGTGGGTGGGTTGACCGTAGTTGCATTGCAAATGACCAGAACCCATCAGTTTTGACTTGTTAATGACCAGTTTAGCCATCCAAAAATACACAATGAGGAACGTTCTCCCAGGGGGAAATTTATATCCAGGAATAAAACATTTGTAGACTGGAAACTGTACTTTTTAACAAGACCATAAAGTACAAGTGAAAGTTAGATTTGCGTTTTTACCCTGAGCACTGTGGCTGCCTCTGGGGTGTGGGAGGGGTGACATGAAATGAATTTCAAAGCGTTGCTAGAATGTCACCCTTTGAAGTTCCCATTGATTTATGTCAGAAATCCAGTAAAAATAAAACCCTCTTTCTTCAGTGAAAAATTAAATTGTGGAACACGCTGGGTATATTTATAAATGCATTAAAAATTTGGTGGACCAGTGTGAACCATTTGGTTAGCTCATGAATGCAAAAGTTTTGGATATAGATTGAAACAAAGTCTCATCATTAGTAGCCCTGCCTTTAAAATTTAGATGAATGCATTATCATTACTGGAGCCAAATTACACATAACTGCTATTGCTTGGAATTTCACTTATTCTGCATGAACCGTAGTTGTATCAGTTTACTTTTTGTTTCTTAAGGTTGTGGGTGATGACAGTGAATGCACTTCAGCCCTCGGTGAAATTAACGCAGCAGCAGAAATACACCCAGAATGACCTAATGATTGACCCTCTGATTGTGCTACGGTGTGACCAGAGAGTTTACAGGTGCCCCCATCTCCTTCTCCTCCGACATTCTTCTGTGGTATCATTAAGAAGCTGTTTACTCCTCCAGGGGTGGAAATCCATACTGATCCGCCTCAGAGCAGTACGAATCCAGTACTGTAAACAGAATACCACATTGATGGTATTGCAAAGAAACAAGAGAAATTAAAGAATCAGAATCACTTTTATTCGCCAGTACGTGTCAGGTACAGGAATTTGGAACCTGCTAAATCCAAAACCCACACAGGTGCAAAAGGAGCATCAACATTACTGACATAGTTACATTGGACAATATACAAAAGATGTGGGAGTCATAACAGAGTCACAGTATGTTCTCACAGTATGGAACATGTAGACATTACAGTACATAAGGAAAATGGTTATCTACATGTTATCAGCTTTGAAACCTCATTGTGTAAGTGTTCTGCACAATTCAAAAGTGGACAATTACACACATGCACTACTTTGCACCATTTTGACTTGGAGAATAGTCAGAGAATATAGGGCAAGGTGTGTTTTTCGATCAGACTTTCTTACAAAAACATTAAAAATATTCTCTGATTCAGGAGTTCTCAGTTCTGGCCCTGAAAGCTCACAGATCTGCTTCTTTGCATTCCAGCTGAACTTGGTTACACAGTTTAACTCATTGATCTTTGATTGATTGATGACTGATTCGTAGTGTTAGGCTGTATGAAGCTTTTAAACATGTAGGAGTACCCTTTTAACTATTGCATTTCATAACTAACACATGAAATGCCTACTGAGTAGAAATAAAATGTGCAAATGTTCAAATCTTGTTTGCTCAATTAAGTCTTTAAGCTCAGATGGAATGAAACCACACCGGTATTTGAACCCCACGGACCAGGATTGAGAATCCCTGTTCTAGTCAGCCCATTAACTACTGAACAAGGTTGAGCTGAAGGTCTGCAGCACCTAAAGAACTCTGGCCTGGTGCGTGATGTAATATTTGCTCAAAGGTGAAAAGAGCAAAGATCCTAAAGCATAAGACCACCAGTTGTTTGTGTGCAAGAAAAAAAAGGAACTAAGCTGCTAACATTTTATTTTAAACCAAATTGACTTATTACATTCTTCTAATCGTAGATGTCCCCCGCTAATGGACATCACCCTGCACATGCTGAATGGCTACCTGCTGGCATCGAAGGCCTATTTAAATGCCCACCTGAAGGAGACGGCCGATATTGACAGGCAGACCCAGACAGTCTCCAGTCTGGGCTTGGTAGGGCAGCCAGACACCCCAGAGGTGACAAGAGAGGAGCTCAAAAACGCTTTGTTAGCTGCCCAGGTAATCTTTTCTAGGATTCCTTATCAACATGTAGTTTATTCATTCGAATTACTATTGAGTCAAAACCAAAAGAATTGTGTTTATGTTTGTGAGTACTATGGTGTTATTAAAATACATCGATTTTTTTATTGTCCATACATTAATGGGCGGAGCAGTGGCACTGTGGCTAAGGATCTGTATAAATGGCTGACCCTGCACTCTGACCCCAAGCTTCTCTCTCCCTGTCTGTGTGCCTGTGTGTCTCATGGAGAGCAAGCTGGGGTTGCAGCAAGAATCTTTCCAAATAAGGTGACGTTCATATTGAGTCAGGTCATCCTACCTGCCTTGTTAGGCGAGACAATGAAATGAGAGCTTCAAAGCTGTTTGGCTGTGTTTTTGCCAGTCACGATTAAGATAAATAGCAAGTACAACAGCCACATCTGTTCCACCCAGCTATCTATCAGAGGCCTGGCTCTCAGCCACCACATTGACAGCCTCCATACATCTTGTCTGTGTTCCAGGACAGCACCGCGGTTCAGATCCTGCTGGAGATCTGCTTGCCCACCAGCGAGGAGAGGGGAGAGGGGGGCAGTGTGGAGAACTCTCCCAAGAGCCTGAAACAGGAAGAGCCTGGCACGTGCCAGCCTGAGGGGGGCGCAGAGGGGCAGGGCGGGGGCCTGCTGAGCAACTTGCGAGAGGTCCAGTGTCTCATCTGCTGTCTGCTCCACCAGATGTTCATCGCTGACCCCAACATAGCTAAACTGGTTCACTTCCAGGTGCATGTTTTGCCTGCTTAAAGATGCAACAGCCCGTCTGGAAATATAGCCCAGGCTTCCAAGTGTTATTCAGTATTAATTGGCACATAAAGCAGATTGCTTGTAAAAAAAGCATGGGAATTCGGATAAAGACATCAGTCACAAAAGGGTTACTGAAGGCCTTCATTTTTTTTTTCATCAGCTTCATGTGCCATATTTAGACTCATACTTAAGTCTGCCAAATGTTTTGCAAGTTGCACTTTAGATAAATGTAGTTCAGCTGTGAAAAGTGTTAGCTCTGTAGATAATACAAGCAGTGCTGTAATGTACCCTGTTCAAGAAAATGTCTTTGTGTTCTCAGGGATACCCACAAGAACTACTTTCCTTGACTGTGGCTGGCATCCCATCTATGCACATCTGTCTAGATTTCATTCCTGAACTTCTGGCACAGCCGCAGCTTGAGAAACAGGTCATGCAAAAACCTTACTGTATTTTGAGACATTAACATGTTTTATTTTGTTGATTTTGTTTTTTCTGTGTTCCA
This sequence comes from Lepisosteus platostomus, assembly GCF_059453375.1. NCBI lineage: Eukaryota > Metazoa > Chordata > Actinopteri > Semionotiformes > Lepisosteidae > Lepisosteus > Lepisosteus platostomus. The sequence continues at coordinate 13,757,919 of NC_142632.1, forward strand.
TATGAAACCATTTTTCCTTTGTGATTCTACAGATATTTGCCCTCCAGCTCCTGTCACACTTGTGCACACAGTACGCCCTTCCTAAATCCCTCAGTGTGGCTCGGTTAGCTGTCAGTGTCATGGCCACCCTGCTTACAGGTAATGCTTTGACTTGCTCTTTGTGCTTTAGATAAGATGTTCAGCAAACCAGTATTTTAATCCAAAAGGATGTCCGTGTTTGCAATACAAGGTTGTTCTGTCATGCCGATGAGACATAACCGGCAACAGTAGTTTACAGTCCATGGAATCAACCATCTGTGCAGCTAAATATACCATAGACAATGCAAGAGAAAACTTGCAACGAAAAGACACTTCTCTGTTTGATGCATGATGTCTGTCGCAGTCTTGTCTTGTATATTAATAGATGCCAGTGGGTCATAATTGTACTACAATTGAAGGATTTGCTGTGGCTGTTAGAAAGCTGATTAAGAAGATCTTATTGCCTTGGATTAAATAGTCCTAGATTAGAAATTGTGAGTGTCAGTGAACATAATAAGATACATCTTTTTTTTTCCCTTCTGTATTCAGCATATTAATACTGCCTCCCTGTGGACTGTTTGACTCAGTACAGTGTGAGCTAATTTCAGGATTAATTTTCACCTTTGTGAAAAGTCCAAATTATTATACAGCACCAATGTTCTCCAAGATGTTTGCAAAAAAATAATGCATACAGTTCCAGACAAAAAACTCTGCTTTAAAAGGACTGTATTTAAGATAGCGTGTAGTCTGTGAATGTCCATGCTATCATTTTCAATAACCACATTATCCTTAGAGTATTACAGCGAGTTGGAACCTAGCCTGACATGTTCATGGGGTGAGGTGGGACTGTGGTTTAGATGGGAATCCAGTCCAGCACAGGGCAGGCACACACGTGCAGGTGGAGGGCAGTTCAGAGAAGCCAGGTACCCTGGACAGCAGGTCATGAGAGGATGGAAAGAATCCGGAGTGCAGAACTAAACACCAGGATAACATAATTGAACCCGGGACCCAGGAGCAGTGATGTAGGAGTTCCAATTCCCAGACCATCCTCGGCAAAGGTGTTAAAAATGCTTCTCTACTTGTAGAGGAAGGAGCGCACTGGAAGAAGGGTGTATGTTGTTAAGATGGAGTTTCTTTTCCAGTTCTTACCAAGGCGAAGAGGTATGCGTTCTTCATGCCCACTTTGCCCTGCCTGGTGTCGTTCTGCCGTGCCTTCCCCCCGCTGTACGACGACGTGGCCCTGCTGCTGGTCCAGGTGGGGCAGGTTTGTGCCTCAGACGTGGCCACCAAGGCCAGAGATGTGGACCCCCTCATTGCAAGTGAGTAATTTCACTGCTCAGTTTTATTTTTCTTTCCTAAACAGCTTTGTTTTTCAACTTTGTTTATTAAAGATGGTCTCACACCACGTGTGCCCTGCTCTCCAGTCTTGAGCCTCATTGAGAAATTTTGGAATGAGTCAGGGAAGACACGTGGCATCTAGGGCTTAGAGAGCAGGGAACAAGCACGTGCTGCTTGTCCAGGCTGTGTGAGAGGAATGGGACATCTCATGACATGAGTCTGCAACTCGGGAGTACAGAAGTACAGAACACCTTGTGCCACTAACCTGAGACTGTCCCTGTACACCTGCTGTTGATCAAGGTTTATCAGCATAATGGACTTACTTATTCCAAGTCTGTTAAATTAAATGTCTGTGCAGCTGCTAAGAAAAACTTGATTGCGAATTTGTCACGGTTGTAAGTGAAATGTTTCACTATAAATATTGTATAGTATTGTAACATTCTCTCGTTAACATTCTCTCATCTGTTAGTAATATAGAAATATTGAGTTAAAAGGCATCTAATTTAATTTCAAAGCTGAAGGTTTTTTTTTATTTTTTTATCTTTAAGAAGGAAGAAATTGCACCTTTTTTTCATCCTAAATGACCCAAAGGGATGCCGCAGTAATCTGTAAGAGGCTTTTACGGTCTGCCTACAGACGAGATGCTTTGGTGCGCCACACTTGATCGGAAGGCATTTCCAGTTTCATCCTGCACGTCTTACAGTCTCGTTATCTATCGCAGGGCTGCAGCACTTGAAGGACAAACCGGCTGACGTGGCTCTGATTTCAAAGGCGATTCTTCATCAAAGACTAGCTGGAGAGCTGGTCTCCACTGACCCAGATGTGAGGCTGTGCTACCTCATTGAAGCCACCTTCATGGACATAATTAACACGACGCTCAAGGGGGTGTAGTAAATCCAACTTAAATGAGACAAACTGCTTTTGTCTTGGAGACAAACGCCCAGCAGAGCGCTTGTAATGAACTTTTAATATTTATAATAGCAGGCAAGACGAGCTGGTTCTTCACAGGAGCATTGGAGGAGCATGCCATGTATTAATGAAAGCATACTTTACTTAAGTACACGTTGCACAATTATTGTTTTTTTAAGGAGCAAAATATGATCCACTTTTATTTCCTACTAGGGGAAGATATGCAAACACTCCTGATGTTGGACACAGGAAAGGAAATTTCATTTTCTCACTCACTTTTCATCACATTTTACTGTTGTGACTTGTAATACAGATGAGCAGAGCAAATATTTGCAGATCTTCCCTTGCATTTTTATGCACACCTTTCTTCAAAGCCCAGAGTGATACTGGAGTTTGGCTTCAGGTATGGCAATATATTTTTTATTTAAAAATGGACTTGCAGAGCCTGTAAATGAACAAGCAGAAGTTAATACCACATGCAAAAAACGTAAAGCAAGATGAAGAGAACATTTCAGATGTGGACCCTTGTTTAGTTGTGTAATTGGAGCCGACAGTGTTAACCTGTTCAGTTTCACACGAAATAACATTATTTACAGATTATAATGTCGAGTTTTACTCACATGATTTTGCAGTTTTAACATTTTATACTGAGAGACATTAAAAACAGAATAAATGGGTACAAGTTTTAATATCTCTCACTACACATATTTATTACTCATTAAAAATGCGTTTTGTGGTTTTTTTAAAAAAAACATAAGGTCCTGACCACAAACTCATCTTTGCCTTTAAAAGAAATCATTTAAAAAAAATCGAAACAGCTAATGCAATTCATGTAGGTTATTTTCCATATTAGAAGAGGAAGTGAATATATTAGAAATAATTGTGCTTCCTTTCTATTTTTCTTCTGCTCTTCTAATTGCTTTTGAATCATCTCTTAGAGTCTTGTGCTAGCCATGTGGGCTGTTGCATTACGTGCCCAGTGTATAGCTAGTTATGTAAGTGCAAAGGTTAGTGTGTGGTTCTGTGTGTGATCTGTAACAGAGTAGGTAATCTAGCCCAAGGTAGAAGATATCGGCACTATATGTGCCTCCGTTGCATGTTGAAATTTTACACAAATGCAGTGAGATTGTTCTGCTGTGAGTCTGTACATGGGATTCAAGTTCATTTTTATTTTGAAAAGAGATCAACAAGGTTTTGATCAATGAACTTCAGTTTTTACAGTTATAAAATACATTTTTATAGAGTAATCTGTCAGTCATTTTTTTTGCTATAAAACAAACCCCCCATGACACTTCACCGGATACTTTTTAACTGCTAATTTCTGGGCAAATTTGTACTTAACGTTTAGGTGCATTTTACAGACATTTGCCATCATGAGCTACTGATAAACACTTATATTTTTTCAGTTTTTTTGCTGCCTCCTAGTAGGTTCATTATTTTTTGCCACTACTTTCTGTCAGATGTTCAAGGTGAACAAGGTGAGAATTTAGAATTAAGAACTTTTAAAACTTTTTTGTGCTTTTTATACCCAGAGATCTGCTTATTGTATATAAAGGGGAATCAGAAGTTGTTCTTCATGCTGGATTTATCTGTATCTGCTTGTAAAGGGACTTGTCTTTAACACTGGACTTAGTAACACTTAATGATATACAGCATTTCCTCAGCCTCATTTCTCAGCCTGTCAATACTTCAGTACCCAATGAAGGGATGTTTGTTTTTTCAACTTTTCTAATAAAAGGATATTAAATCTTGTTGTCATTCACGCAAATTATCTTTTCAAGACACCATATTTTTTTACCTTAAAAAGTATGTTTCATTTGTATTGTTTACTTGGTTATTTTTTAGAAGTTAAAAAAAACATTTGACATCACCGTACATTTTCTTGTCTGTGGTGTTTAAGTACAGGGACGAGGGTCGAATCATTGCGATTCTTTGCAAGGTGATAAAAAGCAAAACAAATGCCCGCTTATTGTTGCACATTTATGATGAGGAAATCGCAGCAGACATTTTAATCTAGTTGCTTTAACTTTTGCATTCTTTTAGGCGGGTGGCAGATGACAGGGTTATGCTTTTAAATATTATAAAAGATCTTGATTAGCGGATTCGTTTTTCAATGTGCTCTAAAAGTAAAAGCAAGTCGATCAGTTGATTCTGTTTTAAAACACTTTAGTTAAGGGTTGCAAGACACCGACATGTCAGCGAATCCATTACCCAAACATTTGACCTTTTACGTAACAAGTTTCGTATGTGCATTTGGGAGCAAATCATAGGAACACGTACCATTTCACAGTTTGTCATTCAACCCCACAACAATTCGGTCCTCCCTTTGTTCACCTTGCACTATCAAATCTATTGCTTATGTGCAGTAACGTTTGCTTGTTTAGGATTAGTCTAAATCTCTCGCAGACTTTCTCCAATCGATCACTGCAACTGGCCGGATTTTTTTCAATGAACAAACCAGGCATTACCCATGGTGCAACTGCAGCAATCCGGAAGTGAGCTGTTTATTGACAATATGGCTGCCGGGTCTGCAGTGGGGGGAAGGAGGAAGTCTTCCCTTTGACAGCCCGTATCGCCGCGAAATAACACCCTCTAGTTTGGGCGAAAATCGGGATCTATGAATGAGGGGACGCGGAAGGACGCAGGATGCGCTCACTGAGTTGAGAAAACGTTGCGAACTCGAGAACAACCATGTCGTTTTTTAGGAGGAAAGGTAAGGAAGTCGAAAGGATAGCGGGAGAGCCAGAAAAAATGCATGTGAGCCAATGGGAAAAGGGGTGACAGCTCTGTCTAAAATCGCAGGCCTTTGGATTTCTCAAAAATGTGTTCACAGGCTCGTTATTCCCATGGCTCTTCATAACCGAAAAGGCAATTGTCTCGACTTTTAGTATCACAAACGGCATTATTCCAAGTATCCACATTGATCAAATCGATGGAAAAACATTAATGTCTGTGCATTTGCAAAATAACCGTTCATGGGAGTGTTAATTTTTAGATGTTAGTCATTTCCCCCGTTGAGTCGTCCTCTTTAATTTTTCTGGAGAAAGTATCAGATGCGCATCCGTGATTGCGAGGGTCACCAGTACATTGGTGTTGAGATCCGGACTCGATAGGAGCGGGTTGTTTCTGTTCATTTTCAGAAGGCTCCTGTATTCAGGTACATAGCTGTTAGGAAGCTGTGAAGTGGCTGTTTACACAGAATGTAGTTTATTTTTAAAAATACATTGGACTGTCCTTTTTCTGGACTCTCAGTAAGAAGTTACCCATTGTCTAATCGGTGACTGTTTTTTTTTATAGCTTTTGTTTTATTTAAAATGAACTGCTATTTTGACGTGTATATTCAAAACTACAAACTGTGGAAGAAGAATTTGTGTTACTGGCCTCAGTGAGAATGTGTTTAGCATTTCGTTTGGGGGATTTTAGCTTGAAATCGGCAGACTTCTGTAGTGGGTTTCATGCTAGGAGGAGAGGTTTTGTGGAATTAACGTGAATCTTGACTGCAGGCTCTGGAAGGTGTTAGCCTCAGTTAGGTTTTAGGCCCTATCCTGTACATGATAATAAGATGACCCCAAGGATGATTCCTAGGTACAATCTTGCAAATAAAAAATCAGCTCTTGCTGTCCTGTCGCACTCAATTTGGGTCACACGGAAAGCAGTTTAATTTTAACATGATTGAAACTTAATGGGAATCTAATGCTGTTTTACTGCAATTTGCAAGCCAGATGAGATCATTGATCACTAAGTATGTTAGTTTTGAGAGACAGCAAACCTTCATTAGTAATCAATAATTTAGTTTTAACTGAAGAGAAAGGTGACAGGTCAAATGGCTACCAAGTAGACAAATATGAAAAATTATAAGACCATCTAAATTAACAGGTAACCAGTACCCATGTCCTCTACCTATTCACCCATTTTCTAACCACTTCACCCAAAACAGAACTGAGGGGGAGCTGGGGCCTATCCCAGCAAGCAGTGGGTGTGAGGCAGGGTGCACCCTGGGCAGGATGCCAGTCCATCTCAGAGCATACCCACGCCCTTTTTTGGTTTTTTTTCCTGTTCTTTTTGTCCCCTTAGACCTGGTGCTTCTGTTTTCGTTGAGGATAAGAGGCGTAGCATAGGTGTCACAAAACTGGATCCAATTGCTGTGCCTTAACAAGAAACCATTGCAGAATTGCACATCATCAACCACTGAATTGTATCTGTAAGAAGAAAGACGCATTCAGTTTTCTCTCTGCCCAGGCAAGGTGCTCTTGCTTTATAATTTTCAGTCAATAACCTGGTCTGTCTGTGTAGTTACAGGATTTGTAAGTCAGCCAATCCCAGAGCTTGGTTTCCCCATGAACTTATTTCTTTTGTATGACAAACCTTCTAAATAAGCTGAAAAAGTGCTCATTTTCTGCTTTAGAGTATTGCCTGCTTTCATATTCGATTCACAAATACACATACACATGTTTTTGAGCACTGAAGATGTGCAATTAAACAAGCTGTGCTGCCCAAAAAGCATTCGAATGTACAGTTGACTTCAATGGATGTTTGTTGTACGGCTGTACGTTCGAAGCTAAAAAACAACCCTGTCTGGCGGATATCCTGTTACGTTGGAAGCTTCAAATTATGTTCCGTTTAATTGGAAAAAAATGTCCTCTGAGATCAGCAACCTCACTCTTGCTGAAAAGTGAATCTGTCGTGGTTTGATAATGCAGAGTACAAGTACAGTACATTCAGCGGCCAGAAAGAGAGGCAAGGGATGAATGTGTCAGCACTCGCAGTGCAAGCAGTATTCATTGTGAAGAGTCCAGTCAATCCAGACACTCTGCTGTCAAATCAGATACCAGATAAGAATACAGTAGTAGATCGCTATCTGACTGATGCTCTTTCCAATCTCATAGTGTAACCCACAGAGTTGAGGTTGGCCTTTTATTAAAGCAGTCTCTGCGTTTAAGTGTCTCGAAACCCATTGCCTTTGTTTTAACAGGAACCTAATGGATAAAAGGTTCCGTCGCACCATGCTAGGATCTGATGACCTACTTTCTGCACTGTGCTGGGGTGGGATTAAGTTTCTTTCGCTATGCCTATATGCAGAGCCCTTCTTTGCAGAGAAGACTATTTTGATCTTCAGAGCAGGGGGTTCAGGTGAGAAGAAAAAGTGGTGGGCAGATAAGATAAGATTGCTTTGGCAGCCTCTCGTGTCTTTTGCGCAGCTCATCGGAGTGGCACGACAGAGAGGCAGCGTTCCCTGCGTCTGCGTGTTTTCCAGCAGCCATATCACCCTGCAACTCACAACTGGCAACCCACTGAAGCTAAGCAGGTGTGAGCCTGGTCAGTACCTGGATGGGAGACCTCCTGGGAAAAACTAAGGTTGCTGCTGGAAGAGGTGTTAGTGGGGCCAGCAGGGGGCGCTCACCCTGCGGTCCATGTGGGTCCTAATGCCCCAGTATAGTGATGGGGACACTATACTGTAAACAGGCGCCGTCCTTCGGATGAGACGTAAAACCGAGGTCCTGACTCTCTGTGGTCATTAAAAATCCCAGGGCGCTTCTCGAAAAGAGTAGGGGTGTAACCCCGGTGTCCTGGCCAAATTTCCCCCCTGGCCTTTACCCCATCATGGCCTCCTAATAATCCCCCTCTATGAATTGGCTACATTACTCTGCTCTCCTCCCCACTGATAGCTGATGTGTGGTGAGCGTTCTGGCGCACTATGGCTGCCGTCGCATCATCCAGGTGGATGCTGCACATTGGTGGTGGTGGAAGGGAGTCCCCATTACCTGTAAAGCGCTTTGAGTGGAGTGTCCAGAAAAGCGCTATATAAGTGTAAGCAATTATTATTATTATTATTCATTGGATACCTCCTCTTGCCCAGTCAGGCTATCTTCCCAGGTCTGTGTAATAAATGGGTCATAAACAGTGCTAGAGCCTTTTCTTATCTCCGTTTCACCAAATAATGAAAACCTGTCCCTGCAGTAATTTTTGGCTTGTGCACCTTGCAAGCGACTGCTGAACAGGACGCTGTTTCACACCATTGCAAACGTTAGAAGGGTTACAAACAAAAGCAGGCAAAGCAGCCCGTCTTGCAGTTAAGGCCTGTTTGTGCACACTATTCTTTTTTGTCTCTTTTTGCTGGACTACTATTTGGATTTCTTGTAAAATGACTCTTTATAAGTAACAGTTCTGCAGTTTGTACCAAGTTAATGATGTAGAGCGGAAGCCAGGCAGCAGCCTGAAAGCTTTGAGAGCAGAGAGGCCCAGCAGATTAAAGCTGTGCAGTTGTGTTGTGGCTGATCTTATCATCTTTCTCTCTTGATACTAAATGTCTGATGTAAGAGTAGAGACCATTTTTCATTGTTGGTTTACATTTTTGGTCTTGCGGTGATGCCTGTGCGTCTTGAGTCTGCAGTTCCGGTGTAGCAGACGTTACCGTTGGGCTGAACTGCTGGAGCAAATGACTTTCTCCTAATAATCCGGTCTTTATTTCTCACCTTGCAGTGAAAGGCAAGGAACACGAGAGACCAGCAGATGTGAAAACCAGCAAAGGTATGAAACCCATGCTCTCTTAGTCTGTCGTTTCATTTTTGTTTTAGTAAGTAAATGCAAAGCACATCAATATTTGATGTGTCTGTGTGTGCGCTGGCATTTTTGTGTTGTGGTTGTGCACTGGTGATTGAGAAAACAGCTACTCCTGAAACAGTACGCTAATCCGATTATCATATCTTCACAAGGGGATGCTTATTTCCTCTGCTAGACACCAAAGTTAACACTTCAAACACGTTACGCAGCAAAAGGGAGGTTAAAGACAACCAAAAGAGAATCCCTTCTTCTGTATGGAAAACCCTTTGCTGTTCTAATTTTTTTTTTCCTCAGTGGGACCGAGGATATGTAAAAATTTAGCATTTCAAAAATAAGCGATACTGCATTTCCCCGTGCATCCTGTGTTACAAGAAACAGCAGCAGATTTCTGGAGATAGCTGTGAAACACAAGTAGATTCGTATGTGCAAACGAGATGTTGGATGAGTTAGTTAATGCATATGCTGGGATCAAAATGCATCAAGTAAAATGAAGAACGTTTGATTCAGTCCAAACAAAACACCAGATTTAAAGGGAAGCACTCCTCTGAATGTTTAAGTGTGGGGTCAGTAAAGCTGTAAAATGTTTTGTTTTTGCGTTATGGGCAGGCGGTCCTGACACCAGGAAATGACATTCCTCATTCCTCCAGTCGTACACAACCCATTTGTCAGACAGGAATCTAGGAATGACACAGCAGCAGGGAGGAGCGGACTTTTAAATAGAAAACAAACGTCCGACACCTTTAAAAACACAGGTGCTATTCCCCTTCGAGACGCGTGCTGCAAGGATCATCAAGAGCTGAGGGGAGGCCTGTGTGGCAGCGATTGATTTAGCCCAGGCAGGTGCTGCAGGTCCTTCACCTTTTTCGTCCTTCCTGGGATGGAAGCATTTGGTACTCTTCCTCCCACGCTCCCCCCCCCCCAGGGATGATGAGGCGCGACCCAGCCGAGCTGCGGGATGGCAGGGCAGGGTGGAGTCAAAGACGTGGGTGGGCTGCTGTGCTGTATCTGGCCGGGGGGGGGGGTGCACACTGAGACACATCATCACGTCTCCGCAGGTGTGGTCTGGGAGCGAGGCAGTCAGCAGTTCCCAGCCCAGCCCCGGCACGGCTCTGCTGCGCACTGCTCTGAGGGTTTGTATCAAAGGGGAAAGATCTGGCCTTGTCATCCTACTGCTCCCCCATCCATGGGAGCACAGCTAGTTCACGGTGCAGCTGACTAAACAAACTCAACTCCCTTCTGCAAAGGAACAAGTAAAGGTTTATTCCAAGCTGAGAAGAGAAGAAAAGAAGCACAGCGTTTCGACTTTGGAGCCTTCTTTGGGTGTCACAACTGAAGGCTCCACAGTCGAAACGTTGTGTTTCTTTTCTTCTCTTTTCAGCTTGGAATAAACCTTTACTTGTTCCTTTGCAGCTTATGCATGCTGACACAGTAACCTACTTGAACTCCATTCTATAAGTACCTCAAAACCTTTCAGTGCTGACTTTGCTCGCCTGCATTAAAGCAGAAATTCGTTGTATTAGAACTAGAAGCCACATAACACCTCTACAGACACACACAGACATTAATTTTGCAAATTATAATTACACAGTGGCGATCTAACATCTCATTAAAACAACATACCAATATGCCTATATTGTAGAGGAGAATCAGCCTGGGTCTGATGCATGTTTTGATGGTTGTTACCATGCAAAATGCCTTTAGATAACTTGGATTCTGGTCGGTTCACTTTTGTAATTAGTGGTGGCTGAGGGATCTGTTTTTCCCTGTTTAGAACTAGGAGTGTGACAATTGCTTGTCTGGGTCTGTCTGCGGTATCAATGTTTTATTTGTTAAAAGGAGTTTGCAAACCCTTTATATTTGTTTGAGCTCTTTGTCGATGTCATCAGTATTTTTTATTTTAAAATATTAAGGATTGTCCTAATTGTTTTTTTTGCAAATGCAAAGCGCTGCTGTTGTTATTAAAGTTATGAAGTACTGTTAAGTATGAAAATAAACATTAAACAGTATTATAGATAGCAGTGCCCACAGTGGACAGAGTTTTCAAACGCGAGCAGTTAACGGGGGGACTGAGTCACAGTACTGAAGAGCTTTCTCATGGGGAGAGTTTTAAGGCTGAGGTTTGTCATCCCTGGACACTTGGGTCAGTTAGAAATGAAGTGCTTTGTGGCTCTTTAGCACGCTGTTGTGCTCCTGTGCTCTGACACTTGGCACTCCCTCTGCTGCTGTCGAGAGGGTGGGCCTTTGAGGTCTGTTTTTAAGGGACACCTTGTTTTGTTTTTTTCAGCTCCGGCGCCAGCTCCGTCGCCCTCTCTGGCTGTCCGAAATCACCATGGCATCCTGGAGGCAGCAGGGCCCAGCCATGTGGCCATCAACGCCATCTCTGCCAACATGGACTCCTTCGCCCGGGGGCGGACGGCCATCCTCAAGAAACAGCCCAGTCACATGGAGGCCACTCACTTCGGGGACTTAGGTACGGTCCCCTGGCTCCTAGCCCTCATCGACCCCAGAGAGCGCTCACTTTCCTGAAAAACCAGCTCACAGCTCGGGCTTTTCTGCTCCAGCTGCGGATCTTGCCCTTTCTCCATGCAGTAGGTTCTCATGAAGATGAGCTCTTTCTGTGGGGAGCAAGGAGGTTGTGATGAGTAAAAACAAGAACAGGAATAGTGTTCTCCTGAGTCTAAGTTCATTTTTGAACCAACTGTTGTCCTTGGCGTGAATGTTTTCTGTTCTCATTCTTGTTCATTTTTAGCCTTGCGTGACTCAAACAGTGCAGCCGTTGTCTTCCCAGCTCTAAAAGCTCAGAGAGGAAGGGCTGAGCAAGAGTGAATCTTGTAAAGGGTGGAAGGGAGGGGATGTCGAATTTATATACCAATATCTGGCTTATAGAGCAAGACCCTGGCGTCCTGCGTTGAAAACTGGCAGTTTAATGGGGTGTGTATCACAATTAACATTTTTGTCTGAGCCATCTTGCTGCCATGACCCTCTTTATTCCAGAGCCGCTGTGCTCTTGTTCCCTGATCGCGTGACTCTGAAGCTGGTTTTTATGACCCAGATAATAGTTGGATTCTTTCAATAGTACTTACAGGAATGAGTTTCGCACTTTTAGTTTTCTACAATAAAATAATACTTAAGGAACAATATGAATTGAATTTTCAATAGAAATTGAATAATATAAGGTTTATAATTGTTCTGCACACGCGTATCTAGTAATAAAATGGCAATTATCATAAGAGGTTTATGTTAACATAGTTTTCTTAGTCATTGTTTTAATGGAAAAACTCTCCAATCACAGCTATGGTGCATTCAAATGTGCAAATTTGATTGAGGATAGAATCTTATGATCGTTTCCCCCTTTTTCTAAGCCCAAAACAGCCCATTTTAGGCCACTTTAAATGCAGGATTAATACAGAAAAACCAACAGCTAATTAATTAGGTTTTTACTTGGAGCACTATAAATGGAGAAACTCCCCAGCGTTTGGTCAGAGCGAGAAAGCAGTGAGCTGACGTGCGCTTCGGTTGAATATGTCGTGGTGGCGTTTTGCCTAAAAAGAGCCTGCCGGGGGGAACTGAGAGCGAGCGGACTGACAGTGCGGAGCCTCGCGGTGCTGTGTTGCAGGCCGGTCCTGTGTGAACTACCAGGCCCAGGAGACCAGGTCGAGGCTGTCGAAGACGGTGGAGCAGATTCTGCGGGACGGCGTGGCCATGCCCTACTTCGTGCAGCACATGGAGCTCCAGGGGGCGGACCACCTGGTGAAGTTCTGGCTGGAGGCCGAGAGCTTCCGCTCCGTGAGCTGGTCCCGGATCCGAGCTCACAGCCTGAATTCCGTCAAGCACAGCTCGCTAGCCGAGCCCGCCTCCCCCTCGGCCAGGCCGCCCCGGAGCGGGGACCCTGCGGAGGGGGACCCCCAGGACTCCCGCACCCCCAGCCCCACGAAGGGGAACCCGTACAGCCACGCCCGGACCTCCCCGAATAACTCCTTCAGCTCGGACGAGAAGGAATCGGATGCACTCCAGGGGGGCCCGAAGGCAGACACTCCCACACGGCAAGCTTCTTCCAAGGCCGGGACGCCTTTCAAACTCCAGCCCAGCCACGCACTTAAAGATCTGTCTGAAAAACTCATGAAAAGTAAGTCAGAATTTTGCCATCCTCGTCTGAAGATGTCTGAATCGTTTTCCGTAGAACTAGAATTTCCCGCCACGTTAGTTACTGTGCTGCAGTGTGCTCTTTTGTGTGCTGATATCTGAGTCTTCAGTGTGGCCGGATAGCTGCAGCGTGTGCACAAATGTTATGTAAAAGTAATTAGGCTAAAGGAAAACAAATCATCTGTGAGCAAGACTGTGTACTGAGTCATTAAGCATGTAACTCTCCTCCGATGCTGCACAGTGATCTCGATCCATCAGAAAATTCAGGTGTAGTTTTTACTTGAGTTAGTTGTCTAATATCAGCTGGCTTTGAGGCATAACAAGACGTTCGCTGTTCATTGTTTTATTTTCTCATTGCTCTCTCCTAGGTATAGAACGAGATGCAGTGGACATTTTTACCAAATATATCTCTCCGGATGCTGCTAGGTCTATTCCCATCACAGAGGCGATGAGGACTGACATTGTGGGTAAGAGATCAAAGGACGTTCACTCCCTACCCTTGGGAGTAACTCCATAGCTGTTAGGTTTAGGTAAACTGGCATGGAATCATTTTACACCGTGCAGTCTAGGGCAAGTCTAGGCAACACTGGGTTTGGCAACACTGGGTTTTATCTTTGAATTCATTGTATTTAACAAATTGCATTTTGTTTCAGAGGTTTCTTCATCATTCAAACCATTTAAATTTAATTGTCTTCAAAAGTATATTTATTGATGGAATCATACCGGTGACTGCTGGCAATGAAGACAAAGCTCACACGGTTTCTTTCCCACATCAAGAGGTCTTGGATTGTTCATACTCCTTTTGCTGATGTATTACGATAGCAGCTGTATTATTGTTATATAAAGCAGAATGAAGGTTAATGAATGACTCTACACATACAGACGCCATTAGCTTCCTGTGATAAGCAAGATCTATGTTGCTCACGCATGCTTCAGCTCGAAAGAGGTTTGAGAACTCTTCTCATGCACATCCGCAAACTGACTGTGCTTTTTTTTGTGTTTGTTGCTTTTTCGCAGCTAAAATCTGTGGTGAGGATGGGCAGGTGAATCCGAACTGCTTTGTTAACGCACAGTCTGCAGTCTTCAACATCATGGAACAGCAGTAAGTGATTGCTCAGGTCACTTTGATTCTGTCATGTTTGAGATTCTTGTCTCAGTAACGGTGCCACAAGGAGATTGTTGTGGAAACTTGCACACGTTGTTAACTAGCGTGTATTGTTGCAATTGGTGACCCCAACACCTGACGTCGGGTAACAACTTTGGCAATAAGTGTCCTGAATAATTATCAGCATACAAAGTGAATTGACATTCCGATGTCAGAAGTGGTGTAGTCTTTACCAGTGGCAAGTTGTCAGTTCCTTTTAGCCTCGGGCAAGGTTTTCTGGACTGAAAAGCACTGTAAATGGGCAGTACAATTTCATAAGGCCTTTCCAATTTCTCAACTGAAAACTCACGACACAGACTGAAATCATGCTTCCACCTTGTGGTCAAACCTTCTTTATCTAGTCTGAAACCCTGTGAATTACTTTGACAGATTTCATGTTTTAGATGCTACTAATTTTCATTGGATCGTTCTAATCCTCCTTGCTCACTGTTTGCTTTGGGGCGGGGCAGTAAACACAGACAGTCAGCTGCTACAAATCTCCACTGTTCTCAAACAACGGTCAAAATAACTTGTGTTCACAATCTAAGGCCTTAGAGTTTGAAAATAAAGTTTAGAAGTACATTCATTCTTGCAGCAGACTATGTCAAAGGATGTACTCACATAGCCGAATCATGTGTGTGGATGGGGGCATACTCTTTTATACAACCTAATGTTTCATTCCTGCTTCTAAAAATGTGCTATTTGACAATACGATTCTGCTAATGCAGAGAGTTAAACAGAAGCCCCTACTTGAGCCTAGATGTCACCTGATCCAGTCAGACCTTCTCACACTGTAGCACCTGAGACCACAGCTAACAAATGACATGGTAATATCCTAGGCCCAACTTTTTCTTCTCCATTGACACCTTTCCTGCCCTGAGTCTTAAGAAGACCTTTTTGCCAGAATATATATTTTGCGCGGCAGAATACGGTCAAAGCAGAAGCACCATGCATAACAAGAAAATAATCAAATAACAAAGTCATCTGTTCCATATTATGGTACGTAATCTGGTGTTTGAGCTCGTCAATCTTTTTCTATTGTCAGTTTCTCTAATTTGCATGAAGTCGTATTCCTGTCCATTTTATTAGGTTTTTTTTCCTGTAAGGGATGAATGTTGCTCTCTGAGCATCGTGTTCCCATGATTAATTTATGAAGGAGACGGTGGAAGTTACTGGCCCGGGTTTTGGTGTGGAAAGGCTGTGCTGTGAAGTACCTACCGCTCTGTTTGGGCCATTTGTGTAATAACTGTGTTTTTTCCTCCCTGCGCAGGCACTTTAGTGAATTTTTAAGGAGTCATTATTTCTGTAAGTACCAGATTGAAGTGTTGACCAGCGGAACGGTGTACTTGGCAGACATCCTCTTCTGCGAGTCGGCTCTCTTCTACTTCTCCGAGGTGAGGGAAGTGCTCTTGCACGCCCATTCTACAGTACATGTCATCGCCACTTCCACCGCCCGGGGTGACACCTTAATTCTGCCTCGGCTGCCCAGCCTTGGTCCAGAGGTCTGCACGAGTCGATGGCTTGGCCATACGTGAAAGAGAGCAATTTTTAATTATTTTTTTTTTCCTGCGCGTCTTCTGTATCTGTAACAAATTCAGCCAGAATCATACCGGCCTACATTCCTGTAAGGGGCAATGGGGGGTTTTCAGCTGCAGGGAGTCTTGTTGTTAGAGGGGGGAAAAAAAAAGAAGGTTTGAACATCAGCAGAGGGACTTTGTTCTGAAGCTCTGGAGCTGAATGGGGGAACAAGGCTGGCAAAGTCTCTCTCACGCATTAAGAGGTCTTGGATTATTTATACCCCTTCTTTAAGGTGTTAGAATGCCAGCTGTGTTATTGTTATGTCAACCAAAATTGAGGTTTTTAAGGTTTATGATAAGCAAGATCTATGCTGACTGTATGTGCTGTGGCTCAAAAGAGGTTATTCTTTGAGCTTATGTTTTAAAATGTGCCTGCTGTTTTTTAAGAACATGCAAGCACAAGAATGGTAACAAATGAGAGAAGTCCATTCTGCCCATCTAGCCTGTTAGGTAATTAGTAACAAATTGATCTAAGTAGCTCATCCAGCCCCTTCTTGAAGGAAGCTAGTGTGTTGGCTTCAACAGCAGGTCTGGGTAGCTTGTTTCATACTCCCACCACCCTTTGCATAAAGAAGTACCTGCTGTTCTCAGTATTAAAAACACTTCCACTCGTGCTCTTTAGTTTACATTGATTCTGAAGAATTCCTCTGGGCTGACCTTGCCTGTGGTTTTGAGGATTCTGCATACTGTAATCAGAATTCCCCATAGTTTTCTGTTTTTAAAACTAAATAGTTCCTGCAGCCTCTTAGTGTAGGGGTATTTCTTTAAACCCTGATATGTGTGAAGCGCATCTGTTAACCATAACACTAAAATAAAATAAAATTCATCGTAAACAAGGAGACATGACTGTTGCTTCTTAGAATTGATCTAGCAGATGAAGCAACAGATATTTAACAGTTATTCCATTAGTCATAAATTTACTATCAGTTGAGGTCCAGTTGATAACGCACCTCCAGGTGTTCAGTAGTGATGAGGTTAGGTTAGGGTTAGCATGAACACTGCTGTAGATAGGTCGTCATAGATTATTAACATTCTGGGGAACCTCGGCTGAAAGTAAGTTGGGCATTAATAGAATATCCGTTAAAGAATTACTTAACTGCAGCTTAGCTTTACTAGGAAAAGATCAGCATGTTGACAGCAACAGCTGTGTTGTTTTAGGTCTTAAAGGGACGTTCTAAAAATCAACACTAGCATGTAGCTGTCAGTCAGCTGGGTGATAAAGGCGTCATCAGCAGTTCTGTTTCCTCTTGTCTCGTTCCGGCCGCAGTACATGGAGAAGGAAGAAGCTGTGAATATCTTGCAGTTCTGGTTGGCCGCAGACAACTTCCAGGATCAGCTGGCTGCGAAGAAAGGCCAGTACGACGGGCAGGAGGCGCAGAACGACGCCATGATCCTCTATGACAAGTGAGCAAGATGTCTTCCCTCACACTCTTCCTCATCACCACAGGGACACTCAGCCACTCCGCTCTTCCTGCTCCCTGGTCCAGACATCCACCAGGACTAAGTTACCCTTGTCTTGACAAATACTTTTCATTTTAAGTTATGTGTAAATTTGGTGGACAGCGTAGACAAGTGGCTGAAATGACTGGGCTCCTCACTGACACCACTGCGGACCCTGTAAAAGTGATTTTGAGGAAAGGGGCATCACAGCAATTCGTTCATGTCTCTGCCGCCTGTCCCCTTATTGGACTGTCTTGCAGGTACTTCTCTCTGCAGGCTACGAAACCCCTGGGCTTCGACGACTCCGTGCGGTTAGAAATCGAGTCCAATATCTGCAGGGAGGGCGGGCCGCTCCCCGATTGTTTCACTACTCCGTTACGCCAGGCATGGACCACTATGGAGAAGGTGCGCCATCACTTTGCCCTTTTCAGTACATGAAGCTCCACCCTTAGGCTTCAGAGCATTGTGCGTTGCTAATTTTCTTCCCCCTCACAACGTACCCCGCTGAGAATACTTAGGTACTAATTTCCTAATTCCTGGTTGTATAACTTGATCTCTATAATTAACTCAATTTTCATCTAGCCTTTGTCAGGCTCTGAAATGCGTTTTGTGGCGTGTTCTTATTTTTTAATCAATATCCCTCTTTCTTCTCTGTACAGGTGTACCTGCCTGGGTTTTTATCCAGTAACCTGTACTACAAGTATCTGAGTGACCTGATCAACTCCGTTCGAGGGGACGATTGTATCACAGGGAACATGTTGGTGCCAGGCCATGGTCTTCCACAGGACAGCGAGACAGGCTCGAGCAGCTCGGAGGGGACACACACCCAGGTACGAGTCTCTTTCTTCCAGGTGTGTGAACGGATGGCCATCTGTTGAGTTTCTCGTCTGATGTCTACGTTCCTTCTGGTTTACAGCAAGGCGCCAAAAAAGCAGCAATCAAAATCCTAAAAAACTTCGATGAAGCAATAACTGTGGACATTGCCAGTTTGGAACCAGAGTCTCTCTATCAGCGCCCATATGCAGGGTAATAAGTTGTCCCATTTTTTTCTGTCTTCATGTATTAAAAGAACTACTCATCTGAGGCTGAAAGCTTTCAGTCTTTATATTTAAGAGCAGCAGCTCTGAAATACAGTTATGGTTTATTCCATTCTTTGGTACAAAGGGTGATTCTTTTCCTCTTGTAGAAACGTAGCAGTTATATGTGTGGAGGAAGTTGTTTTGTAGAAAATCTTTTTGTCTTTCTCTTTAATATCTGAAGGTTTTGAACCTGAGTTTACCTAAAAGATACATCTCTATTGTCCTTCCAAAAGGGTGGAAATATGTCTTTGGCATCACCATAAAAAAACTACAAAACACAACACTCACTAGTCCTAGACATGCAGCAATACATATACTGTACACACATCTTGCTCTGTACCTATTACACTACCATTCCACATAATTCAATAGCTCCATACAGGAAACAATCAGCTGTGAAAACAATAACAAAACAGTTACAAACTGCAGTGAAAATGTGTTCAGCTGGAATTCTGTAATCTATTCATGGTAAGATGACAGGAAGACTAGACTTGCTTTTAATGGAGACATACACATGAAAGTACTTCGACCTTCCTCAGAAAAGTAATAAATCTATTCATACATATTAAAACTATGCTGCTTCGCCTTTGAGATCTGGTAAAACAAGTTTTGGAGAAAACAATAAAGACAGCTGTTGAAACTTTTGAAGCTGTGAACAAAAGAAAACTTGATTCCTCATATACAAGAAGGGCACTGGTAAGAGCTATTCACAAGCATGAGTCATAAGCAGTGAGAGTCACAGATTCGTTTTCACATGGCCAGATACACAGGAACAGAGCAGCTCTGTTCAGGCTGGGGAAATTGCTCATGTCCTGCAGCCACAGGCAGTTTGAACTCCAGCGGCGCCTCATGTGATGATGGAATTTATTTTTTTCCTTCAGAAGAATGACATTCGGGAAAGTGAATGAACTCGGACAGTTTATCAGAGAGGCCGAGCCAGAGCCAGATGTCAAGAAGTCGAAAGGTGCCCTGCTACAATTCTAAGACATTTTACAGCTTTTTGTACCATACTGCCATATTTTCTGGGGGGGGGTATCTTTCCATCGCTTTTTGTTAAATGTAAAACATTTTAAAAACTCGTACACTTCAAAGGGGCCGGTTGTGGGAGTTTTAATACAGCATATTGCTGATAAATTTGACTTAAATGCTGGTAGTTTCATTCGCTTCTGGAAAACCTGGTCCTAGTGTGAGTGGTGTCTGTGTCTGCTCTGCGATGGACTGGCATCATGTCCAGGCTGTACCCTGCCTTGTGCCTGTTGCTTGCCAGGATAGACTCTGGCTGCCCCACCACCTTGAACTGTGCTTTGAGATTTAAGTTTAGTTCAAAAGTCCTGACCTGACCTTGTAATGGCAGGAGGGAGAAATTATAAACTGAAGACATTTTTCTTTGACTCCCTGGTGCTTGTGGAGTTCCTGGTAGAGCCCAGTGTGAAGTAAATCAAACGTGTTTCTCTTTTCCTACTATCTCAGGCTCCATGTTTTCCCAAGCCATGAAAAAATGGGTACAAGGGAATTCAGATGAGGTATGTTAGCACAAGGTGACTTGGGGTCGTTCTGTTGCTCCTAGTATCCTTATAATTACACTGTTTGACAGTTAATTATGTGTAAATCAGTGCATCCTCATATACAGTACATGGTTGGTTTCTTTTCTTGTAGTTAAGACTATTTCATTGACATTGACAAACATTAAAACAAAAGACAGTAATTCACCTGCCCTGAATTAGTTACTGTATCTGTTCATTTATTCACATGGATAAAGGTGCTAACCACTGTCTGCTTCTGTACAAGCTGTTACAACATGTTTTTTAGAGTTCAGAGTCCTGCAGGTGTTCTGTGTCATCTTAAGTTACCAGCAGCTCTTCACCTGCAAGAAGTGTTAAATTTATGCCATTAAGGTCCCACTGGATTAGTTTATTTTTAGGATTAGTTTAGGAGTCCTGGGAGCTGAGTACCCCTGTTCTGTACTTTGTACTTCTGTAGTTCACCTGTCCCTTGGAAAGAAACCTCACAGCCTTTTCTCTTGTGTGATACAGGCCCAGGAGGAGATGGCCTGGAAAATTGCAAAGATGATCGTGAATGATGTCATGCATCAGGCACAGCACGAGTCCCCTTGTGAGAAGTCCACTAAGGTAGCCGACTGCACTGTGATTCTGGCATGTTGCTTTTGCTTTAATATCTCTCTTGTCAATTCTATATCACTGTTGGAGGTAGTTTTGAGCTCAATCAGTGCAACATTGTTGTTTTTTCCTTTCTTAAATATAATGCTGTACAGCAGCATTATTGAAATCGGAGTGGACATGAGTGTTAATGTTTCATGTCCTAGCATGCCACAGCCTCTGCTTTGTCATAGAACTTAGACATGTTGTTGATTTTGAGTCATATTCAGGAACTGTTTGCTATCTTGTTCAGTTTTTCCTAAGATGGAAACAAATGATGGAAGTAGAATGTCATCACCCAGGCTCTCTCAAAACCGTATTGCGAGAATAAATCTCAGCAGGTGCGCCCAGTTTTATTTTTAGTTTTGTAAGACGGGGGTTGTTTTTTTTTTCCCATTCCCTGGAACTTCGTGTGATGGTTATGGAATGACGAATACCCCTTTCAGGTTTGTGCCTGGTTGTGAAAACATTGCTGGGCTCTGTACTGCCAGCTGTGTAGAATGCACAGAGGGTCAGTCCTATCAAGTCCCTAGTCACCTTCTCAACAGTTGTTTCCTCCTGTCCACAGCTATGACCCCCTGAAGAACTGAAGGAAATCTCATTCTCCCAGCCGAAGAGTTGTTCAGAATCCGATGGGGGATGCTGGCAGAGGGGCCAGTGGCGAGTAACTGCACACTGTATTAATAGAACGTTACTCCTTCATTCATATGAAGACTGACAAGCCGCTCCACGACCTCAGGCACCACGTCACATGTGAGCTTTGAACTCTACACCCCCCCCCCTCCATTCTAACACTATGAAGGCTTTTACACGAATGAAGAAGAAAAACGGAGCAGCTGCACACAGGCCCAAGCAGGAACCTCCTACTCAAGGAACGCAGTGGCTGCTTGAAGAGGCCGCAGGTGGCGTGGGAAGTTCAGTAAAGGTGCTCGGGTTCCCTCCTGCTCCATTTTTACAGCGGCTGCTGAGTGAGACCACATGAATCTAAGGTCTTCGCAAAGTTGGCAAAGGCCTGGTCTTTCTTTTCAATTTTTTTTATTAGGAATTCGTTTACACTTATTTTAAAGGAACAGGTGATCTCTGATCAAGTTTGCCACAGTATGGTTTTATCTATGAAGGCATTTTTTTGGGGGGGGGGTATTCTCGCCCCACTGTCTTTTGTGAACACTCTTGGGGGGGGGGAAGCCAGTGTCTCCTTTTCCCATATCCTGTGGACCAGATGGGAATGTGTTATAACTGAAAGAGTAACCATTAGCTGTCCTAGCAGTGCAAATCGATTCATCCTTATCACCCTATTCGTGTCATTTATAGTGCACAGTTGTTTTTTGACAAGTTGTAGAAAACTCCCTTGGACCCCAGTGCTAAAAGAACAAGTTCTCTAGACTCCCTGTTATACAGCTGTAGGTTTATGGTTTACCCTTGTGAAATACTTTCTACCCAATTGTAAATGTTCGTTTCTTTTCTGGTGGTCACAGTTCTATACATTAAAAAATGATTTTTTGTATAACATGTTGCAAATAATCACAATGACTGTTTCAAGGGAAGGTGTACGTAGTGAATATCTTATTCTATTGAGACACATTGTGTAACTGTTAATAATAAGCAGAAAAAAAGACTGTGGGTATGGTTTTTTGGTACTGTGTACCACTACTATGTTTTCTGAAGCCTAAATATATGTCTACTTAATCTATAATATATTTAAATTGTGTTTGATTTCAAAATATATTATTGAAATGTATGTTAAGCGCCTTATGTCCTTCTTAAAAAAAAAAGAGATGTCTGTATAATAACGATAATGTGTTCAGATGATTTTAACCTTCCAATGTGAAGTTCATTGATTATGTTCTCACCTGAATGGTGGAGAACAGACTTGAAGTCAGCAGGGTTCATCAGACTATCCGATAGGGCTGCGAGGACACAGCTGATACAGAATGGAAAGCAGAGACAGAATAAAACAGGATCAGCGTTACTAGTAGGCTCCTTGAACTGGGGTAGCTGGTAAGACCCGTAACCTTGTACACAGGTAAGCTGAATATGTTCTAAGTGCAGCAAAGTGGTTTGTGACCCCTTGGATTTTCAGGGTCTTAGGTACTTCACCTGGATAAACTTTTCTGTGTAAATAAACAGACGATATATGAAAAGAGCTGCTGATCGGATCAGGACAAACTGTACACGGTGTGAGGAAAGATGAGTGAAGTATCATGAAAGTCTTCTGAAATGTTGGCCTTGGTTAAATTTGGAAACCCTGGTCCGGGATCCCAGTTCCCAGTCCTGGTCCTGGCTGCCCCAACACACACACACCCTTCGCAGCTGAGCTCATTGCTCAAACATTGTTACTGGAACCAACAACTTTGCAGGGTTTTTTCCTTCTCCTTCAAAGGCTGAAAATCTTCAATTATCCAACACATAAAATATTTAAAAGGCAACCACCTACTGTGCATGTGTAGGAACTGAAAACGAGAGTTCAGAGTAAGCGTACTAGGAGGTCTGTTGAGGATTCAATTAGAGTGCTTTGGTGGGATAGAATCCCGCAGGTGTGGGGGTCCCTTGGAACCCCCTGAATTAGATTCGTGCTCCGCTAGCAATACTGGAGTGGGGGAGAAAAAAAGACTTAAATATCTAAATTGACAACAGAACAACACAGTGTGTGTAATGTGGTAGTGCAGTGGTCAGCACTGCTGCCTCGCAGCGCTGGGGGCCATGGGTTCAAATCCACACCTGGGTTTCTGTCTGTGGGGAGTTTGTATGCCTTACTTGTGCAAACACTGGCCATGCAAGCGGAGCTCTGTGCTCTCTTGTCCTAAGTTCCGTGTCCCTTCTGTTTTACTGCGATTTCTAGCAGGGGTTTGCCCCCCCTAGGTTACATAAACTCATAAAATATATCCTGGATGGCCTGCCCTGGTCTGATCTAGTCAATCTCTCAATTCTTGCAACACATTCTGGCCACTTAAGCAGGTGACCAATAGCCAGCAGTCATTCCGGACTTAATTAAACAGATTTACTTAATTGATCAATATTTACATCTGTCCCACACCTTTACAAACTGATGATTGAAGGGTGATCGATAAGGCCTGCTGGACTGTGGCTCTTCAGGACCAGGAAGGACCGGCTGAGAACTCGCATACAGTCATAAAAATGATGGTAATCGCGTTGTCTTGCCTTTGGTTCGTCTTGAAAGACGACACACTCCACAAAGTGTCACCTGCGCTTGTTCTGGACGACAGTCCAATTAGAAGTAAAACAGGGGTCAGCTGTCTCTGATCCCCCGGCCGTCCGATTTAAAAGCTCTTTCCGGGGGGACGGGTCTGTCCGTTTGAAGCTCTGCTGTGGCGAGGCGAAGGTTGAAAATGAAGAATCTTTTGCTTGTGTTCAGACTTGCGCTGCTGATCTCTCTTGTGATCTCCTTGGATCACTCCAGGCAGCCAAACCAACACAGGGGCTACGTCTCCCTGTCGGACATCGTGCGATCGGCTGCTTACAGGGATCTGGTCGACGGCGTGTCGTGTCACGCCAATAACATGACGGTGAAAATCCTTAAAGAGCAATTCATTGACCTGCCGTTCAGCTTGTTTGTTGTGGGTGAGTGGAGGCCACGGCTGACGTTCACGTTTTCCTGCTTAGACCTTACTGTCAATTAACTAGGATCGTTGCGCCTTAGCCATTCTGTGATAAAGCCTGCCAAATCACGAAACTCCTAAAAATACCCCACACACACACGCAAAAAAAAAAAAAACGTTTCAGGTGCTGATGGGAAGCTCTACGATGCCATGGGAGTTGCGCCCAGATGCAGCTACGTCGTCGAAGAAACGGACCGTTACGTACTCTTGACGACCCCCTATAACGGCTGTTATGTTCAGAGGCGGGTAGGGCTTTATACTGTATATTCACACGAGTGCCCCTAACGTGTTCCTCTGCACCGAATTTAACGTGTTAATTGGCTCCGGTGGGCCTGATTCCCGTCAGGGAGATGTGGCGAGTCTGGTGACGGTGGTGAGGGGGACGGTTGATGGTGGACGCATCGAGGTGACCGAGAGGATCCCCGTGTCCTGCAGAATACCGCCTCTTCAGCCGGGCAACGTCGGCGTGAAAAACCAAAGCAGTTCAGGTGGGTAGCTGCGTCAGCATGCGTAGGCTGCCGAGGAACAAGTAATAGGATTATTCTATGCTGGGGGGGAGAAGAGAGAAAACGCAACGTTTCGGCGGTGGAGACTTCTTCAGGTGTGAGGAAGAATTAAAAACCAAAGTCTGGCGAGAGGTAAGGCGCAAAACTGTTCTCGTTTGCTCCGTAGTATCCTCTTCTGTGCTCCTTTAAACGCGAAAGGAAAGGTGTAGTATTACTTTTTTTATGATGATGTTGAATGAAGTTATACGCCTTGGTTTAATGGTAGAAGAGACTTTCGTGTAATGAGTACCCTGTTCTTAAGAATCTGCTTTCTTAAATGTCTTCCCCCCACCCCCCCCTCTGGCTTCATTGACTTGGGGTATATTCTTTCCCCACAGCAAAATCCTAGGGTATGGACTTCAGACACCCAATGCTTTGAATTCTGAGGAAATGTAAAGAACAGGATTTTGAATCAGATTATAGATTCCTGGGGGGGGGTGTATCTTCCCATTCTGAGTGTTGGGGTGTGGGTAGGGTTCTTTGGCACCAGTGTCCATGAGGGGTCATCAAGAGGTTGTGACTTGGCTTGCAGAGGGGGTCCCCCATCAGCATTGCGATAAGGACGGGTTCTTCAACATCGTTGTTCACCGCAATGCGACGGTCCCAGACCTGCTCCTGGAGACTGTGCAGGTGGCAGAAGGCAGGGGTGCTGGCTGTACCCCCACACGGATGTCCCCCGAGTCTGTGGCATTCCGGTTCCCCCTCACTTCGTGCGGATCGCGGATAAGGGTAAGGCCGTTCCCCGACCGTAGACGAGCGTCCGACAGACACCTGCGTAACCCTACGGATGGATGCTTTCGTTGACCTGTGAAACGGTAAGTCGATTTTGATAACCTTGCAGTTCTCCAACGGCAAAATGATCTATTCGGTGGACATCAAGGCCGAAAAAAAGATTCTGAGTGGAAGAAGGGGATCTATACTTCGGGATAGTTCTTTCAAGTAAGGTCAATCCAACCACCTTGCACATCATTTTTAATTGTTTGTTTGTCCTAGTTCCTAGAAACTTCTTTTTCGCTCTGCTACCTGTGATGTGGGTAGAAGTCTTACTTGAAACTTTTTTTTTTTCAAGCCACTCAAGTGATATTGGAGCATTGTAATCTTCTCTGGCCTCCCACAGGCTTACCGTCAGCTGCATGTTCTTGTTAATTGGTTCAGCCCAATTAAACACAGATGTGCAGAAGAAGACGCAGGCAGAGACTGCTGTGATGAAAAGTGAGGGAGCACTCCAGCTGGAACTAAGACTGGCTAAAGGTAGATGCTGTCTGACACAGTACTGGTACATGATGTAATATTTTTAAGTGAGATAGTATGCTATACTGGGCAAGTTTTAGAAAGGATTTGTGAGGGATCACGGCGTTAAACAGTTGCTGTAGCATGTTGGCCTGAAGCTTATTGGCTTTAATCAGGGACAGTGGCCTTAACTTCTGATTTTCTCACTGCTTCATCCAGTTCTGGGGTTGTGGGCGATGCCAGTCCATCGCAGGGCACACACAGATTCACACATGCACACACTCGCACCAGGGCTGGCTTTCCCAGAAGCCACTTAACCTTCCAGTATGCTTTTGGACGCAGGGGAGGGGGACAGAGCACCCAGAGGGAACCCGTGTGAACATGGGGAGAACATCCCAGGGCTCCAGGGCTGCTAAACCGCGATATTATGCACGGTGCAATGTAAACAGTAGATTAAAAACATTAGTAATTATCCATAAGAATGATAAATGTGGTTGGTGGGGGGAACATGGTAGTCCAAGTCAAAAGTGCCTAGTGCAGAGGTGCACTGAGTTCTGAGTCCTTGCGGTTACAGCAGCTGTTGAGGATGTGCCTGCAGTAGAGTGGAAGCTGTTCTTAAGCCTAGGGGCCTGTGCTTTAATGGTGCAGTACTGCCTGCTGGAGTGCAGGGGGGGGGAACAGTTTGTAGCCGGGACCGTTGGGATCCTGAGTGATGAATTGTGTTTCAATGCGACAGCGGATGGCGTGAATCTCGGAGATCTGGTGGTAAAACGCATCCTATAATTCTCTGTGCGTTTGCCAAAACCCCTTAGTAGTGCGTCTTTGTCATGCATGGTGGGATTGCTGTATCGTATAGCGGGGACGCTTTCTCTTAATGCTGGGAGAACTGTGACCACATGGCTGTTTCTGCACCTCCAGATTCCTCCTACGGCGCCTATTACTCCCCCCGGGACCACCCTGTGGTGCGCGTGCTACGCCAGCCTGTGTTCGCCGAGGTGCGAGTCCTCAACCGGGAGGATCCAGATCTCGTGCTCCAGCTGGGCGACTGCTGGGCCACTCCCAGCAGAGATCCGGGTGATCCCCGCCGATGGACCCTGCTGCAGAAAGGGTTAGAGAAGCCTAGCTGTACTGTATGGGAGGTTTGCAGATATCCCAAGTCTCTTTTTAAAGAGCTGGGAGAAGGCGATTAATCCGTTCTGTTAAGGCAGTAGCCTTAACAAGCTAAACTGGTTTAGCTTGTTAAGAGCCGAGTTGGACAGAAACACCTTCAGCCCTCCAGGGAGAGACGTGGACAGCCTTGTTTGATACCTTCTTTCCGATTTCCTGCCATATACAAGAGATCATGCTGTGCTAGTGCACTGTACCCCATTGCACAATTGTACAAGAGAATAGTTCAACACTATGGTAGTCTGCAATCAATCAGTTCTTCTGGGTTTCAAATCAAATATTCGATTAATAATGCAGACTGGACCAAAGTGAACTGCCTTTTTCTGTAACTGTGGCCTTCTTCCATCTATGATTACTGAAGAGCTGCATTTTAAGAAGATATTTTGGGAGAATGCGAGTGTTGTTCAGTGCTGGGTAAGAATATTTGACACTTGCATTGCATGTAAAATGGTGGGTTTAATGACCTGTTTTTTTTTTTTTTTAAATGCAGGTGTCCTTATACTGGTGATAACTATAAGACGGAACTTCAGCCTGTCTTAGCAGGTCCAAGTTCCAAGTTTCCAAACCACCGGAAGAGGTTTCGAGTCACCATGTTCAGTTTTGTGGACTCGCAGTCAACGCGAAATTTCCATGGTTCGGTAAGCTATCAGCCTACCGGTTATTAATGGAAACTCACCTTGCCTTTCCATCCCCATTGAACTAAAGATAGGCCATCTGTACCAGCTCCTGACATGACATGACATGGCGTTATTGTAGGCCACAGTATGAATGGCAGAGTCCTTGATCCTTAATTAAATGGAAATGATTTTATTCATTGCGACCCCTCTTCTGCAACGGCAAACTAGGAAATGGTTTGCATTGCATGAGGGTTGCTCCCTGTTTTGATTGAGTACTACCGAGTGGTTCTCTTCTTCAGCCCGTGAAAGTTGGCTTGAAATGCCTCGTTGCCGCCTACCGTATCGGAGGGCAAAAACCATCTTTTTCTGCTTTCGATCAGGTCTACTTTCACTGTGAGGCGGAGGTGTGTAAAGGTGGAACAGGCTGCACCCTATCCTGTACTAGTAGTGAGTATCAGGCTATTTCTATGCTCTTTTTTTTTTGTTTGTTTTTTTGCTCGCAGACATAATTGAAGGCTTTGGGCTAACATCCAGCTGTTCGTGTTTAGGAAAGAGGAGAGCCAGGGATCGGTGGAATGGGCGAATCTCCTCTCGTCACAGTGTCGTTTCAGGAGGTCCCTTTTTCATCCTTTAAAAAATAAAACCCCAAGCTGCAGGTACAGCTTTACTGTATAACGGGAGATCAGGAGATACCCCATGTCTGTATTTTTACTTAAATACAACCCCCATGGGGAAAAATAACTGGAACTTTGTTTCCCAAGATGATGGATATCGAAGGAACTTTGCTGTGTCAGAATCCTGCAAATTCCTGCAATTGTAAAGGTTTAACTGGAATCTGCGAAGCCAAAAAAAAAGGTTCTTTGTACAGTAGGTCCCTCTGCGACTGCAGTATACAAGCACTGCTTTAAAATCTGTGTGAACTTTTTTTTTCTAAATCTTAAGCAATGGATTTGTACACTTTCAAGGGAAACTTAATGCTGTTGGATCCCCTGTGAATAAATTAAAATGCACTCCCAGTAGAGAAGTAAAAGTCCAATTTCTGCTCTGGCCATTAGCCTTGTTCACCTGAACAATAAATGGCTTTACGAGGAAGTTCAGTCTCTCTGGAAGTAAAAAATATAGAGGGCGCTTTCTGCCTTATTAATAGAGGAAATTCATGTTTTGTTTTTTTTCTTGAGAGGTACTCCACAAGGCCTTTGTGCAGATTGGAAATGGTTACCTCTGTGCAAACCATTAAAATCTACAGCCTACTACAAAGT
Source organism: Lepisosteus platostomus (assembly GCF_059453375.1). Taxonomy (NCBI): domain Eukaryota; kingdom Metazoa; phylum Chordata; class Actinopteri; order Semionotiformes; family Lepisosteidae; genus Lepisosteus; species Lepisosteus platostomus. The sequence continues at coordinate 13,786,719 of NC_142632.1, forward strand.
ATCAAGTGGTGGAAATGATTATTTTCTTGCTGTCTTCTTTGCAGCATCTAATGCGGGGGTGTGAGGGGAGTTCTTTACTGTCTGCTTTGTAAAGACATGTGAAGGTGGACCCATCGTTCAGAGGACTGTTTTGTATGCTAAGGTGTGGAGCAGGGAGAGGGGCTGTAGGGTGATGCGAAGAGATTCTCGATGTATTAACCGATCCCATGTCGGAACGTGAAACCAGAGGTGGTGCATTGAAATTAAGAAGTTAAACAAAAAAAAAAACTGTAAACAGCCTTTAAGATAGGTTTTTAACCTGAAGTATGTATTGTGTGACCGTGTAACGAGGTCTTTCCCTCTCGAAGAGGCTGCAGCCCTTCTAAACTGCGGGAATGAAACGGTTCTGCCTGTGGTTATACCTGCACGGTACCACCAGGGGTCACTGTCGGCTAAATATACCGGAGAGTTTAGGGGTTCAGTAAAACTGACAATTAGCTGCGACTATTACACCAACCGTTCTCCAAAGCAGTTTTTATTCCGTGTCTGACTTTTTTTTTTTAATGCTTAATGGATGCAGCCCTGGCGCCTTACCACCACTGAACAGCCGGGGGCTAACTCGGGCTACGGTTTTTGCAAGCAAACGCATCAAACATGTAACCCCCGAACGTAATATTTAAAGCGTAAGCAGGTTATCTGCATCAGGCTAAAAACTGTACGGCATCCCTGGACATTTACTTTTGGGATAAAACCCACAGTCCCCAATGCCGACCTGTTTCTGTCAAGGCTCTAGCCGAGTGTGTTGTCCCAGCGGCCTGACGTCTGCGCTGCCACACACACTCTCAAGTCAAGCCGAGCTCGCCTGGCGAGGAGAAACGCCCTAACTGTGGCTTGGCCACTTGCTGTTGGGAAATGTTTTCCCTCTCCACCTCCCCCGCCCTTCTCTGCTCGCGTACAAATGAGCAGCAAAGCGTCCAGAGCAGCGTTTGAGGACGGACTCTGGGGCTGGAGCAGCGAGCGCTCCGGCGTCCTTGATCACGGCGAGTGGGGCTGCGCACCTTGGAGAGGAGAGGCGGCGGGCGAATCGGGAGAGGAGACGCCCTCCTCCTCCTCCTCCTCCTGCGGCTCCGCACCTGTCTGCCACCCCGGCGTTACCTAGACGAGCGCAGGGCTGCCTGCTACCCGCACCCCCCCCAGACAGGGAGTTATTTCACTCGAAAGCGGAATAGGGGATGAGGACGAAACTGTAGCGCTCAGGCTCTCCCTCTCTTCTCCCCCCGCCCCTGCGAGGAAGGCTGGACCCGGAGGAATGGGAGACTTGTTTTAGACGGCGCTCCAGCGGGATGTCGGATGCTCGGGGGTCCGCGGTGTCTTGTTACCAGTTTCGTTGTGCGGGTGCGACAGCTGTCACCTGTTTCTCCCCGGTCTTTTTGTAAACTTTTTATTTGATTTGTTTCTCCCCCCCGCTTCCCTGAACCCGAACTCACGCGTCAAGAGGGGGACAGTGGAAGACGAGCCGAGCCGAGCCGGGGCGAGCGGTTTTGTTCTCGTTTGGCCGAAGTTAAATGTCGTCTGACGTCTTGTTTCAGTTTCCTCTCTCTCTCACGGTCGTAGCGTGATGTGTGGGTTTGTCCCTGGGTTGTGGATTCTGATGTAATATTTGGGGAGGTGATATTTTTCATCGTCGTCCCCCCCACCCCCATCTTTTGCGCGGTGACTGAACTCCCCAATGCATTCGCTGCTGGATCGGAAGAAGAAGAAAGCTGGGGTAGCGATCGACCTGTCTCCGGGCTCCGCGCCCCACGGTCCGAGGATGTTCAGTTGCGTGGGATGTTTCTGGGTCCTCTTGTCTTCGGCTTTGGTTGCGATTTGCAGTTTTAGTTTCATATCCCCCGCATGGATTGTCAAGGAGCACCTGAAAAATAAAGACTCGGTGAGCTTCGGGCTGCTTTGGCATTGCTCTGAATCCCTGGACCACATGTACAGCTGTTACACGTTTGGTGGGCTGGGGCGGTTTGCCGAAATTCCTTCCAGCTCCTGGCAGGTGAGTGAAATCTTTCCGGTGTCGCGGGTTTTGAATCCCCAGTGAAACTCCCTGAAGGGGGTCTGTCAGATTCCTGCGGGATAAACTCGTTGGGAGAGGACGGGGAAGTTGGCCTCTGTGTTGCCTTTGCCGAAATCCGAAAGGGTCCCGCGTTTGTGTACTAAATTCGGGGCAGCGTGTGAACTCATTTTTGCCTTGTTGTTGCCGAGAAGTCAGAAGGGTCTTGAAACCCTTTAAAAGTTGCAAGCACCTTTTTTTTTTTTTAGCTCTTAGTATGAGCTTCGGCTTCTGGCGCTGTGCGTAATTAATTCTTTAAAGGTTTTACAGCTCTTTTCCACCGAGTGAAAGATGTTTTAAGTGCCCTGCAGTTTAAATGTCAGACCCTACTGTACCTGCGCCTGGATAGAAGCGAGGGCGCCTTGCGTTCAGCCTGGAGAGAAAGTGGACGGTTTACTATACGAGGGAGACTTCGCATGCTCTAGGTTGAGGTTACAGGCTTCGTGTATAATTGATTAAAAGTGTGAAACGTTTTGTGCGCGCATTAAATCGGAAGCAGACATTCTGCTTTTCATCAATTTTAAGGACACTTGACGTAAATTTGCCACCGAAGCAGGCTCGGGAACACAAATTTGTAGAAGGTAGAGGTCTGAATTCACCGAAGAAGTACACTGTTCTATACAGAATATCTGGTTTGAGAAAAATCCTGACATTATTTCGGCAAGTAATTTTAATAAACAAGTGCAGGCTGGCGTCGAACAATATTCATGTTAATTTGCAATGTTTTCCTTTTTTTTTTCTTGGTGATTTGTTTGGTTAGCCCGTTACATCCTGAACAGATTCACCCCCCAAACGACTGGAGAATGGTTCTTCAAGTACAAATTGCTTAGAGCACGGAATACTAGAACAGGTGTTTCTCCAATGTGCCCTGGAGACGGGTTATTGCGGGGAAGTGACATTTCTATAGTACTCGTTTACCATAAAGTTCATGTTGCCATGACCGAAGTGGCGATATCCATCGTTTTTTTTGAATCTGTGCCGAAATCATGTCAGAATTTCTGTACGCGAACAAAAGTCAACAACCTGGAACACACTGGTGTATATTTAAGCACCAGCAGAGTGCAGCGTTTCCACCTGAGCCCCAATGTTTTCTCCGTGAGCTGTTCACAATTCAATAGGTATCCTCTTTAAATAAATCTGTTTTATTAATATGCAATATTCTACATACTGCTAATGTGGTACAAATCTGATCATGTTTTTCTTGATGCACACGTGTAAGAAACTAGCTTGCTGATTTGTTCAGCTCAGTTTTGTGCCTGGTGTTTTGTAGAAGCTTTAAGGATATTCAGTTTTGAGTCCTGAGGTCAATGCTTTGCCAATTATGGTTGGCAATGTTTTACAAAAGGAAAAGGTGCTCATAGTACATGTTGAGTTTCTGAAAAGAGTGTGTTTGTTACAAATTGATGATATGATAGAAATTGTATTGGCTGAGCTAAGGAATGGAGCATGAAGCAGTTACTAGTGCATGAGATGGATTATTTTTCTTTGAAGCAGAAACTTGTGTACCAGCTTGTTAAGGAAACGGTGACTGGGGTAAGACCAGAGGTAACCAATCAGAAACAGCCCTGACTTTTCTGTGCACTCGGATAACTAAGCCAGGGTTTCCTTCCATTTAACCAGGTGAGAACACCACCTACAGCATCTTGCAAGAAGAACAAATGTTGAGCAATGTTCATTCTCCACTAGGCCCTTTTCAACCAGTGGAAGCCTTTCTGAGCCCTGAGTCACTGATAGCTGGAGGACAGTCTCTGTGAGGTGTGGTGAAGATAGCCTTTCTGTCAGTGGAACAGCAGTGTAAACACATCGGACTCTGGAGTGCTTGCCATTAAGCACACACTGCTCAAAGGACACAAAGAACAAGTATGAAGTAGACTGGTGACCTTGACTGGGTGTTGCAGCCAGGCTCTTGTCAGAAACACGGTTATCTTTCGTGCCAGACACAACATTTTCAATTTTATAGCTTTTAAGTGATTGTCGTCTACTTCACCTCTGGCAGTTCTGCAGGCCTTGGTCAAGAGTGAACATCAAGATGCTTCCTTCCTTGTGTCACCCCTTCATGGTCATTGCTAGTAGTAGGTAATGTGGTTTTTTTTGTAAAATTACCAGGACCATTCATGTACCTGGGCACAAGTATTGCTGTACACTCTGGTCCTGGAGTTTGTATTCCAGCTGTAGAGTGCTATTAGCTATGAGCTTACACTGGTTAGTTACTGGTTTAAGTTTAATTTATGTGCTGAGAGCAGAGGGATAAAGAGTACAGCTGTGATGAAGAAGAAATAAACACATCTCTGATGCAACTATTTGTTTTGCTTTGGGGTCCCCAATCCTATTCGTGGGTACCCCCCAAACCTGCTATTTTTCATTGCAGCTGAGCTCTTTACTTAAACATGTCATTACTGGAACCAACAAGTTGCTTCTTACCTTCACAAGTGTTTTTAGTCTCCACTCAAAGGTTGGGTATGTTATTTATAAATCACATTCGTTTGAAAGGCCAAACTCCTACATGTTTAGAAACTGAAAACGAAGTTGCACTCATTATGAGGCCTGTTAAAGGGTCCATTCATGTAACTGAGTCCCAGGAAGCATTACTGGGTCTCCAGGACCTGGATTATGAATCCTTGGTGTGTGCTATGGAGACATGCGTCCAGCTGGCTGTGAATTATTTCGAATCCCCTACTGTGCAAAAGCTCCTGTCCTCATAAAAAAACTCAATTACCTTTAAAAAAGATGTAGCCAATATTTCAGCAGGTATTCAGAGTTCTCGTTAAAAATCAAACCGATATTCCTCCTCCCCTAAGACCATTTTGGCTCCTAGAAGAAAAAACAATCTCCTCACTGATGATTTATTTATACTGGAAATTTGCATTTAAAAAGCGATATTAATAACAGTCCTTCTCACCAAGAGGGTGATAAACATTGCCCTTATTTTCTATTTCCTTTAATTAGTGCAGGGTTAGAATGCTTTAATCTCAGAGGCGGTGAAGTTACTGTGCTAGTGTGTGCGCAGTCCATACAATCATAACCAAACAGTTATTGATTCAGCAGTTTTATTCATGCTCAGCTCACTAATTTCGCTTGTTCTCTTGGTGAGAGTCGTGACCGTGACTAATTGCGTGACTAAATGCAAGACCGACTTGATAATCTTTCTGGTTATTGACAAGTACCTACAGTATCTTTCGCTTTGCTTCCTGTCCACAGACTGCATGTGGTCCAGGACTGCCTTCACTACTGGTGCAGAACATCTCTGACTGTAGCAGGGGGACCCCTCTTACCATACTGGGAATATCTGAACTCTTAGAACAGTATGTGCTCACAGAGATCCAACAGCTGCCCATCGGTAAAGGTGTAGGCCCCATTAAGGCCTTGCAGTGATAACCACGGTATCCTCTATTATGTGCTGGTTATTTAACGTCTGTCTCCACCTACTGGTCTGGACACTGTCCATCACACACACACACACACACACACACACAGCAAGGGGAAGAGAACAGAAGCCACACAGACTCTTCTGTTGCCTTTGGATTTACGTTTCTGTTCAGAAACCTATGAGATCTCAAAAGAAAGGCCAAGAAAAAGGATTGCTGGAAAAGCTAAAGCCTTCCAGCTGTTTTCCGTCCTGGGGACTTGGATGAAAGTGGTCTGCGCTTGGCCTAGTCTGCTCTTTGTCTGGCAGGCTCTCCGTGGGTCTTTGGCTTCTGCTCTTGGGTTGGGGGTTCCAGTGAATGTTCCTTGGTGCCCAGCCAAGCAGATATTGGGGAGCCTGATGTGGTTTCTTTGTGGGGTTTGCCCCGTCGCCCCGCTATCCTACAGGCGGTTCACTCCAGCTCGGAGAAGTAGCCCCTCTCTCTCTCCCCCTCTGGGGCCGAACCTTCAGGAAAGGAAACTGAACTGTGCGGGACTCTGCCCCTCCCCATCTCACGCCAGGCATACAGGTTCATCGTAATTCTGGTCAGTGCGTTCTGGAAAATTGTGATCAAATGTGAACTAAAAATAACTAAATGGCAGGCTGGAGGACATCTTCCTGCCCAGACTAAGCTGTATTGAGCTAACATCCAGAATTGTTGAAGAGGTTATTAGAGGCTTTGAGTCAATTCTACTGGGGAGCCAGCGTGGAGATCTGGGGTTTGTATTTATTTCTTAGGACCAGTGTAAAAGACTGCCGCCTTTACAGCAGGTTCGGGATGGCTTTCACTGTAATCCGATTAATGAAAAGTCGATTGCACTCAATCTTTGCCCAACAAAGCGCAACGTGCCGGATTTCCTTATTTCCGTATTGGCTTGCTCCTGGGTTTATCTGATAACGTCAGCTGCAGCTCGCCTGGGCACAGATGCCTTTGTCAAGTTCACATGCTGTCGTGGAATGGCGTGGGGGGGGACAGGAGGGGTATATTGCATTTCAGATGGGTTTGAATTTCTCCTGGTCTTTCTTCCATGCGGGGTCTGACCTTTGTATTAATAAGCAATCGAAGGAAAAAGAGCTCGGCATCATCTGAGGCGCGCTCCTCCTCCTCTCGCAGTCCCCACTGCGTCCCTCGCTGGCTGTCCACTCCGTCTCAACGTACTTAACGTCCTGCTGCCGTCGAAACAAAACCTGAAGCCTAACGTGTGTGTGTGTGTGTGTGTGTGTGTGTGATCACAGCTGCCAGCTAATGAAATGATGGATGGACTGGTTTTATCTTCGATTTGACTAGAAATAAGGAAATAAGAGAGTGTAGATGAGATGTGTTATGGACTGCATCCCCAGGAGACGCTGAAGGGGTTAGGAGAGACTGCTGCGACAGCTCTTCTGTGAAAGAGGTACATGTGATGCGTTCCTCCTCTGTACTCATTTCAAATCCTTTTATCTCTATGGCCAGTGGACCATCTGATTCGTTTACAATGGAGCAGACAGCTTTCCAGCGTGGGTAATATGGGGAGTGATTTCAGCACAATAGTGTTTTTTTTTTTTTTTTAGCGTCAAACTACCTCCTCTCCAGCTACACTGATGAAGTCGAAGTGGTACAAGCCATTGGAAAGTGCCGCTCTGCAGCCCGGGTGAATGCAAGAGCTGTGCAGCGCAGGCCACGGTGTCTTGAGAGGTGTTGTCGCAGGGCTCCCAGTGTGTGTGCTGACCTGTTTTTTTCTCGTTTGAACTCGCCGTGTTGCTCCTGGGGCAGAGTTATGACTCGATAGAGAGTGACGCGGTGATGTGAGTGATAGTGGCCGTCTTCGTCGCCGCTAATAAAGTGATTAGAGGCTGGGCGCTCTGAGCGCGTGATCGGGGAGCCTGGCGGAGACCCCAGGGCTAATCGGGGCAGGCCGGGGGAATGGATCTTCCTGACAGCACGGTCGCTGGATGGATTCATTTGGCAGGAGATGAAGATGAATAGAGAAGTGTCTTTGGCACTCGTGCTGTGTTTCTTAGATGATATTGGCCTGGGGGGGAGTGAATTCTACATGCTGTTGCATCTACGATGGTCGCCCAGACAGCAGTGCCCCACTTTTATTTCGGTCAAGCTGTGTTTGCTGGCTGACTTCTGTGAGGCTGTAAATCTGTAACGAGAAGTGGGCTGGCCAGGCGGCGCAGTGATTGGCGTTTGCAGCACCGGGGCCCTGAGTTCAATTGTGGATCTGGGGTGCTGTCTGTGTGGAGTTTGCATGTTCTCCCGGTGTTCTTGTGGGTCTCCTCCGGGTGCTCCGGTTTCCTCCCACAGTCCAAAGGCATGCTGGTAGGTTCATGGGCTTCTGGGAGGTTTGGCCCTGGTTTGAGTGTGTGCGTGTCTGTGCGCCCTACGATGGGCACCCATGGGGTCGCTTGCTAATGTAATTGATAGATTAAGCAATGAAGGGAACACTGATCCTGGAGGGATATTCTGAGTTTTGTCTCAGATGGTCTTTAAACTACTTAATTGAAGAAACCCCCGGCTTCACTGATCACGTTGAAATTGTTTCAGGTCTTTAGGAATCGATGATGTGAAAGATGGCATTTCTGTCCCATTAGCAGTGTAGCTCAAAGTTGTCCCCTGCCTGCTGCAAGGGTTGATTCGTTTAATATGCGAGTTGAAGGGGATTTAGGGAACACCACTGCTCCCTCTGGACTTGTGTGCCACAGGTTTTGATGAGTCTTTAATCCTGATTAGTGTTTGAATTGTGAAAACTGTACCAGAGAATCCCAGCACACAGGGTTTCCCCTGCTCTCGGCTGCAGCAGGCTTCCATTTTTATCATGGGTGACTTTATAAAGAGAAACGATAATTGGCTGATAGAAAATTATTTTAAATGGTAGATGTCAGAAAATCTAAACAAAGACATAAAATGAGAGAGAGAATTGAAGGGAAGAATGAGAAGAGATAACTTGCCAAACCATCGGTCCTTGTTGTGCAGAGTTTCTCAGGCAAATTGTATTATTAATGATTTTCTACCTCTGGGACATAAGTGAAGAGCTGGACCACAGCAGCTGTGTCAGTGGTTTAAATCCCTGGGGACAGACAGCTGTGCCTATCTGAGATGAGGTTGGTACTCAAATCGAAGAAGATGACCATTCATCGTGTGAGAATGAGAGAAGCTGTAATATCCCTCATGGCTGTCCTGACCTGGGTATGAACTGGCCCAGAGTGACCTTGGACTGGTCCAGACTGCCATGTGCTTGGCCTGTGCAGGTCCTTTACTGACACCTACAGACACGGATTGCGTCTGGGAAAAGAATGGCCGCCCATTCATCATCAGTGGAGTTAAGGGCTGGATTTTGACAGCACATCCGTGGAACAAAATCTTCCAATGGGCTTGAAGGGCAGTGGAGAGAGAGGATAGCACTGTAGTAGTCATAAATAACTACTGTAGGTGAATAGAGTTTATGGCCTTGGTGAACCCGAAGATTCAGCAGTTTGGAGAGCAAAGCATTTCCTTTTCCAGCCATGATGATGAAAGCTGCGCATACCCAGCTGTGGAGCCCTTTCTGTAACAGGTTGCCTCCATCACCTAGCATTGACCAGTATGTGTGTTTTTACCTGGGTTTGTGCAAACTGATGGGTTCAAAGAGAGGAGAAGTGAAGCATGTAAAAAAAAAAAGGTCACAAATGGAATTTTTCTATACGAATCCAAGGGTCAGTCCAAAATAAGATAACTCTAGTGTCAACATTAAAACATCCCACCAAACTACAGGGTCTCATCTTAGTCGTGTTAAATGTTCTGGAGGCGTCTTGAATTTCCTGCTTCTTCTCACCTGGTTGCATTTATGCAATTTTATTTTACTTTGATGTTTTGTGATTAAAAATGAATATGCACATGGTATAGATTTCTAAGGCCAAACTATAGTTTCCCTAAACCTAGAATTGCCAGTCGCCAACTCGGTGGACAGCTTATTTTCACAGACCCGAATACAGAACGATTACCTCTGCAGGCCAGAGCTTGCTCCCTGACACATGCCGATAGCCTCCTCCCAGCCCGCAGCCCAGCAGCAGGGGACTCTACTGTTCTCCTCATCCCTGTGTCCAGCAGAGAAAAATCCAGTACTGCTTTCTTCTACATTTGAATATTGAATGTGGATGGTAGGAGGTGTGTATATAGTATGCAATTGTTTTTGAAGTTACGGTGTAAGGCCCACTTATTTTTATTATTCTATTTTATAATTAGGATGTTTTTTTTGTTTTTTTTACAAGAGAAGAAATTGGAGTGGAGCTGCTCATAAAAGCTTAGGAGCTGATTAACATGAACAGTAACCTTATGAGTTGAATCAGATGGCAGAAATCAGCCTATCACCTGTTGGGGAAAAAATGTGCTGGAGACTCACTGTGCATCGTGTGGTTCTAGCTGACTTAATTTGAGTTTATTTTATAGTATATTCTAGTTTTTTTTTTTTTACAATTTTGGTCACCTTGTGATAGTGGAAACTATGTGAAATGGCATTTATAACCGAGAACAGGAGGCTCTTCTTTACCCAAAGAGTTGTGGGAGTAGGGGACAAGCTACCCCAGCTATGTTGAAGCTCATACCCTGGCTTCTTTCAAGAAACGGAGGGATGAGATAATATTCAATAACAATTCCCTACACTTCTATAGCGCTTTTCTGGACACTCCACTCAAAGTGCTGTACAGGTAACGGGGATCCCTTCCACCACCAGTGTGCAGCCCCACCTGGATGATGTGACGGCAGCTATAGTGCGCCAGTACTCTCCCCACACACCAGCTCTCAGTAGGGAGGAGAACAGAGTGATGAAGCCAGTTCAGAGATGGGGATTATGAGGAGGCCATGATGGGTAAAGGCCAGGGGGAAATGAGTTAACACCCCTACTCTTTGTGAAAAACACCCTGGGATTTTTAATGACCACACAGAGTCGGGAAGGACGGCACCTTTTTACAGTATGGTGTCCCCATCACTATTCTGGGGCATAAGGACCCACACAGACTGCAGTGACAGCACCCCTATTGGCCAAACTAACAACTCTTCCAGCAGCAACCTTCGCTTAAGTAGTTCAAGTAGGGAGCCGCGTCAGCATGCGTAGTTTCTTTTCAGCATGGAATAAACCTTTACTTGTTCCCTGGTGGTGGTCATGGCAAGCTGGGGCCTAACCCCACAACACAGGGGACTCCTTCCCTGGACAGGCCTCTGAGACCTAGACAGCATGTCTTTGGGAGGTGCGGAAAACCGAAACCCAGGGCCCTGTGGGGGGCCTGTGGGGCAGGTGCTCTCCCTGGGCTGTCACTGCCCTGCCACTGTGCCTCCACGTGAGGACACTCACCTCTCCGGAATACGGTTTTGCTTCTGGGAGCAGGAAACGCACAAAGGCAAGAGGCTGGTGTGTATGAACCCTGCTGTCACAGCATTCATGAAGCCTTCTTCCAAAAGGCTCCTCTCTGGGACCGATGGGACGGTGCTGCAGGAATTTCTGACCCCGTCTCGGAAAGATCGTTCTGGTTAAATGTCCATCTGTTATCTAAATTGCCTGTGGCGCTAACTCCCATTGACTCCTAATTAGGAGACATCGGCTGTACAGAACGGTGGAATACAGCCGTTTGTTATGGAGCTCTACAGTTTCATACGCAGACATGCAGTTTGAAACTGGTGGTTGTGCTCACAAATACAAGGATTCGTTGGCATGTGCACTATGCTCGGCCATGAATCTTGGCTACTATTCCCACGGACGGGAAACGTCTCCCTGAAGGGTGATCCGTCTTGTTTACCCTGCATTTTGTTTTGCAAGAAGTACATTAAAACGAGAGGTAAACATTTTTTAATGCATTTCAAGGCACTTGATTTGTTTCTCCTAATTAAGCAGGTAATCGCTGTTCTTGAAAGCACTCCCCCTAGTAACCTGAAACCCAAATTCCCTGTTATGAAACTGTCAATAAAAGGCAGACGTGCATTAATTGAATCCTATGTGCTCTACACAGTTTTGCACACTTGTTTAGCATAATAAGTAGATTCCTGTCTTGCCAATCAGGTACGCTTATTGTCGACTTTGCAGAAAGTGTGACGGTAATTTATTCATCTGGTTTTTTTTTTATGCTTCATGGCTTTAGTACAAACCAGTCCTCACTGATTAATTAATGTTGTTTTCTCTGTGACAAACAGTTTGTGGAGAACAGATTTAAGCCAAGAATGGTTTGGCTTGCTTTGTTTTCCAGTGTCATTTTCGGTTCATGTATGTGACTGAAGTCTCACCACACATTAGGGGCTGTGTTTCTAAAAATAAATACTACTTTGAAATTGGGGATGTGTTTCTGGAGGACCCTGGAACTGTTTAAGTAATTGCACAAAACCCAGTCAATTATTTAGCGATCATCAGTTTCAGTTTTCTGACTTCTGCCAGATACTGTACGATCAGTTAGAAGCTGAGCTCATCCCCAGCAGACGCTGCTGTGTAAATAACACACTGGCTGCACAGACAGACGGCATGCCCTCTCTGAAAATTGAACTGCTCTGGAGGAGAGGAAGGAGAGTGTTTTAAGGCTGTTTTTTTGTAAAAATGTTCACTGCTGATGTTACCCTTTTACTGGGATGAAAGATAGAGAAAAACGTGATGTGTAGATATGTAGCTGTTCTCTCGTGAACTTTTGTGTTTTTTTTTTTTTAATTGAAAACTTTCATGCATCTCTACCTTCAGGTAAAAGAAAAACCATCTCAACTGTAGTGCACACACAAGGCTTGAAGGGAGAATTTCTAAGAGATTAGTGACTATTCTTTCCCTGTGGGACATGCTGAACTCAGCAGTATCGAGGAAAGGTAATATTGCAGCATTTTCCAGTGGCTGTACATGAATTATGAAATCCACACAAAGGGATTTTCATAAGGCAGATCATGCAGAAATGCAGCAGATAGGAAAGTATGTTTTGGTAGTGAGCTTAGCACAGTCGAGGACAACTTTCTCTTCGTACTGCAGCTTTTTCTTAACTCTTTATATGCTAAATTATTTGTGATTCACTATCGCAAACTGGGAGGCTTGGTGGTACAGTTGTTAGCATTACTGCCTTGTCGCACTGGGGATCTCAGTTCAGTTCCTGGAGTGCTGTCTGTGTGGAGTTTGTATGTTCTCACCCCATGTTCATGTGGTTTTCCTCCAAGTTTACTCCCACAGTTCAAAGACACACTGGTAGGTTCATTAGCTCCTGGAAAAATTGGCCCTGGTGTGAGTGAGTATGTGTCTGTGTCTGTGTGCCCTGTGATGGACTAGTGTCCTATCAAGGTTGTATCCTGCCTTGCGCCTGTTGCTTGCCGGGATAGGAGAGGCTCTGGCTCCCCTGCATCTCTGAATTAGATGAAGCAGTTTGAAAATGGATGGATGGAATAGAAGAAAAACAGAAAATGATCTAGTCTGTTAAAAAGGTCGTCTGCACAGCAGTGGGAGTGTTGGATGCTTCAGTGAAGGCACAACACCGGTGCTTTCTTTCTGTGTCGGAGGGTGTTAACACAGTAGAAGTGATTGACAGTAGAAGCATTCTCCCATTGTAAATGTGCCGTTAATTAAAATAAACGGGATCCTAAGACCCTAGCCATAAACATTTTGTTACAGAGAGACATCTGATGCTAAAAATTGCTGTTGGCTTTGGGCCAAATGTGTCTCTGTACAAAGCTGACATGAATGATTTATTGACTGGAGTGAAATTAAAAGCTCAACCTTCTCAAAACAAGGTGCCAGTGATGCAGTATGTACTGAATGATGGGGGGGGTCACTTTCCAGAGACTATTCTGCTTAATTCTGGGGAAGGTCCCCAAATACTGCGCATACTGCGTTACCCCAAAGCGAAGTGGTATCTCTTGTGTGGAGAATATTGTAATTGTATCCGAAAAGGAAAGTTTCTCCTGAATTTCCCGCAGAAATGACGTTTACAGAGCTAAAATACATCCAAAGTATGTATTTGACTCTTTTATTAGCAGACCATTCTTGCAATTAAAGGAACGATGAATTGGTTAGCACTGTAATGCGACTGTAACAATTCAGTTAAGTCTTGTGGGAAGTCGCGAGTTTCCAAATTAGGTTTTGCATCGAAAATAGAATGCTAATTTCGTGGGTTTCATACAAGTTTAAAAGCATCATGAACCATCAAACAAGATCTTTAGAACTTATTGTAATACCTTCGCAGTTTTTATTCTCATGGCACCTCACTCGATATTACCCTTTTGGCGATGCATTTACTCCACCCTCTGAAACCCAGCCTATTTAAAGGCAAGGTAAAAGCTCCGTGAAGTTGCCCCCCCCTACAGACAGCACAAACGATGAAACCCAACACATTCGGTAGTGCTAAGTTTGTGCTTTAAAAGTATCGTTTGTGCTGATTTCGTTCCCGAGATATAACGCCCCCCCCCCCCCCCCCCGGTGATCACGTGACCGTGCACGGCGACTTTAACCCCGTCTGCGTCTGTTACAGTTTAGCTCGTCACAATCAATATCCATAAACATATGAGCCGCCTTAAATGTGAATAATGACGCATGCCAACAAGTTAACCATCTATGACATAAACCTGTGGTTGTAATGTATGTAAAATCACCGTGATTGTAAGATCTATGGTTTTTATTTTCTAAGGCACGTTTTCCTTTACTTTCCCTACCCTAACAATTGCCAAATGCGTAATTGTGGGATACCATCGCGACAAGACCGCTGCATGTCATGATAGGGAACCCATGTATATCGCGGCAGTATATATCAGGACTGGCACCTTGCTTCCATGCCACCCTGGCACCGCTGTTGCAACAAAAGTCTCGTATCAGGATATGATATACACAGATAGGACATGTCGCAATATATTGTCTTATCGCAATAATAATATGTCATGTCGCAACATATGGACTCCATGTCGCGACATGGGGGCGGGGCATTTTGTTGGGGTATGTCATATCGCGATATATGGGCTTCATGTCGCGACATGGGTGAGACAGGATTTTGTCATATCGCGATATATGGACTCCATGTCGCGATATGGGGGGGCGGGCGTTTTGTCTGGGCATGTCATATCGCGATATGCGGGCTTCATGTCGCGACATGGGCGTGACAGGTTTTTGTCATATCGCGATATATGGACTCCATGTTGCGATATGGGGGGGGTGGTGTTTTTGCCAGGGTATGTCATATCGCGATATATGTACTCCATCTCAGTTTGCGTTTGGTCGGGGGGGGGGGGGGGTACGTTATATCGCGATATGCGGGCTCCATATCGCAACACTTGGGCGGGGCGTTTTTGTCATTGAGATATATGGACTTAATGTGCCAGTTGCAATGGGTATCGCGATGTGATGCGGGCACTCCTATCGTGACATGCTATCGGAGTCGTGAACGCGCTGTGGATGGCGTGACATTCTTTGTCTGCTATTCAGTTCTGACCTCAGTGCGACTTCTCTTGGATTGATCAGTAATTGGAAACCAATGGATGTGTTACTGTATATCCAGCGTGCTCATAGAGCACACACGGTTAACCGGGGCTACAGTGTTTGGACCAAGAAGAACATCCATCACCTGTGTATCTACATGTTCTCGGAACTTCCGCTGTGGCGCTTTGCCCAATCAGAGTGTCGATTCTCACTCTTCACCCAATCGCGGCCCGACCTGTTCGAGGGTTTAGCCAATCACGGCTCTGGGATCTGTTCAAGCCAGCAGCGGCAGGTGGATCGGCTTGTTTACTGTCAATGAGAATCTATTTTTAAAATGCTTTACTTATTTGCAAAATAACTACATCGGCTCATTTTTTTAACGTCTTTATTTATCCACAATGTCCCGCACTCTTCGAAATAAATACGTTTTTATTTGCAACATAACTGTCTCCGCTGCTTTCTGTAATGAATACATAGCATTTGAACAATATTAATCGTATATTTAAGGTAGTTTTGTACTAAATGAATAGAAATGTAAAGTCTATGATCATTATATTATTATGCTCGTGCTTTCAATTTTTGTATTATTAAATTATATCGATCTTGAAACTAATACCTAAAAAAGCGAATATGGGCTCTCGTGTTGCACCAGCGGTTATTTGGAAACTGGTGTCTCTTCACCAATGAAAGGAGTACACAAGCAATACATTTTCGAGAACATGGTTAAAAATTTAAATAAAACACCTAACCCAATGAACTAACATAATAACGTCTCCCTAAATGTAAGACTGTTTATTCGCGTGAAGGCTGCAAAGTCTGGGGTCAACTGATCAAAAGATCACAACTGAAAGATCGGGGGGTCGTGAAGTTGCAGATTCAAGCCTTTTTGAACACTTTTTTTTTACACGTCCCTTGGCGCGCGTGTTTATTTAAGAAGGTGACAGTGAGAAACTGATCACTTCTTCAGATTGTTTAAAAAAAACACACTGCTACGAATTATTAGGACGTGCTCGCTAAAGCCTCTTAGTAAGAACATGCAATTGTTTGCTAGTGTTCGCTTTTTGAGACTACACCCGCAACTCTTCTGATTAGGGTATGCGATATTCGTGACAAATGTAATTTTCCTGCTCACAGAAACGCACAGAAGACACTGGTATTAAATGCAAAACCCACCGCCGCCGCCCCCACCCGGGCAAACAGAGGAACACAATTGCAGAGCTGATAAGGTAACAGACGCTTGAACTCGCCAGACGGGGTCACTGGAGGTCAAAGTCAACGCGCACGGTCACGTGATCACCGGGAAAACAAGGTGCTAGATCTCGGGTCCGAAAGCAGCACAAACGATTGAGACCGGTCCGGTTCCCCTACGACGTCTTAGGGGGGGCTGGGCAAGGTCACCCCCTGAAAAAGAAGACCTATCTAAGGAACGAAAGCAGCTGGGAAGTCGCTTTCAACGCCACAAAACGCAGCACTAACGAATGAGGTGGGTTTCATCGTTTGTGGTGTCTGTCGGGGGGGCCCAACGTCACGGAGCTCAAGGACAACCCTGCGTGGTATTTTAAATACAATGTTTCGGACGGAGTTTGAGTCTTGCGTTTTGCGTTGTGTTCACTGAAGTTAATATTTTATTGCAAAGCGCGGAGTAACCCGTAAAACTACTGAACAACCTAAAAGTACGCTGGGCAAACGTCCCGAGATCGAATTCTTCCGCGACGGGGGTACCTTTAAAGCGGAGACGACGGCACCGAAAATTTTTGGCGCGCCCTCTCTTTAAAGCCCTGGCCAAATACGAAGACAGTACGTACAGTTATAATTCAAACGGAATTAAAAACTACACATCCCAGTTACCATGGTGGTGCTTGTGATCATTGCGTTTAACCAACGAAACAGGGCGAAAAATCAGTCACATGACTTTGGGGCAGAGTTTCGAAAGCTTAACCTATCAGCAACAAAGCGAAATTTACACGATAGGCTACCTCAAACTGTCAGTTACACGACTGTGTATGTCGCTTAAGCCACTCCTATTTGGCATTTTAGTTATGGAGGCGAGAAAACGCCCCCCCCCCCCCCCCTTCTGGGTGCCTGATTTGCCGCCATGTTTAACCGTCCGTGTCCGAATCGCAGTAGCTACGCGTATGAAATAAAGTTCATCCCAGCTACAAAACATATATATTTTTGTGGTAAGAGGGCGCAAAACATCAGTATTTACTGCTATTAATTACTGTACGATTTATAGTTGAAATCTGAGCCTAGATATAAAGTTAAAATCTCGACAAAGCAATGTAGGAAATACAGAGAAAAGAAATCCTTTCTGACATCTAAAATCAGTTTCGATCAAGGTCTCTAAAACGAACAAGAAAAAGAGGATTTTCGGAGGGCAATTACGCTGTGTTTATATAGGATAAGTGATCTATGAGCAATCTAATTTCTTGTTCGTTTAAAACAGTGAAATGTCAGCAGCAAAAGATCGCACCAGAAACAGCACTCTCTCTGCCTGTCATAGACGTTCAGGAAAGGCTGAATGAAGTCATGTTAAGAACAATAATTCGGTGATCAATAATAACAGTTGTAGGACAAGAAACAAAAGATAATGAAAACTTCTTTAGGCTAAAACTCAAGTTCATTCTACAAATTAAGGCAAATGAAAATTCAGGATGTTAAAGTGCTAGAGGTGTAAAAAATACAAAAATGCACATGAGTAAAAAGTTTTAGAAATGGAGCAGGTGTTGCTTTGAAATAAGCAAACAGAAAAAAAGCCATGACTAAAGTGCAGAAGAGGGATGCAGGAACACTTGCTTAGATATACAAAAAAAATCACAAAAAGGTGTATGTTACAAAAGAACATGCAAACATGTTCATCATGTACATCAATTTCCCTTCACGATCAATAAAGTCTTATCTATAAACATGAAACAGAGTGAGGAATCAGAAAATTAGCATGCATAAAAAACAGCAATTCTGTCAATAAGCCCTAAATGAATTAATAGCAACCATGGTTTCATGGAGGGCTTCTCAGATAGTTGGGCATTCAGGTAGATTGCCAGGTGAAAGGATTTGTAAACATACTTTGTTAAAGCAAGTCAGTTTTTTCTGCAACACATAAAAGACATTTTTCCAAGAAAGTTTAGCCTTTGTCACTAATGAAACCACTAAATAAAGACATAAATATAGAAATCTTAAGATTTTGTTATTCAATGTTGGTAGCAGGATGAACTGTGCTAAGTGTATATTTTGTCGCAGCTTTGCTGCAAGATGTTAACAGTGAAAAAAGGTATTTAGAAATGAGTTATTTCAAGAAGAAAATGTTCAGAATAATTGCAAATCTAGCAGGATAGAGAAAGCACAGAAAACAGGCAGTTAGATTGATCAGATTAGTATGAAAAGTTATTTAGCAAAGGGAATGAGAAGAGTGACAAACTAGTATGCTTTAGATCTTTTTATCTGGACCAGGGAAAACTGATCATGTTTCTCTATAACAATAATAAAAAACTTTATTTGATATATCAACATTAAAGGTGGCATCTCAAAGCAATACAGTAGATGTAAAAACAGATAAAAGGACCACAGATTACAAAGTAAATACATATAAGAAAGACAAGCAGTTAGAGGTGCTACCAAAATTAGAAAATGAAGCAGATACAGACACTAAGTCTTCTGAAAAGAAAGGTTCTGAGGTTAGATTTAAATGCACTCAGGGTACGTGACTGATATCACTGGGAATACAAATTGAGAGCTCTGGGGTGCAGCTAGAGAAGACCCTGTCACCCACAGAATGTAGATGTTCTTGAGGACAGCTAGAAGACCAGAGTCAGACGGACAAAGGTGGGGAGTAGACAGATAATAAGCCATATACTGTAGGTACTGAATGAGGATGAGGATTTTGAAGTTGACTCGAAACCTGATAGGTAACCAATGCAAGGACTTGAAAACAGGTGTAATGCATCCCTGATAGGATTCTCGCTGTCATATTCTGAACATATTGAAGATTGCTCAGTGTGGATTTAATTTCCCCAGTGAACAGGATGTGCATTTATTAATTCTAGAAAAAAAAGCCTTTCTTGATTTCTCTAGTTCTTAGTTTCACTAGTTCCCTTTAAAATAAACTATTATGCCACAATGCAGAGTATTATATGGACAGTATTTACACATGATATTGTGATTTAAAGAAATGAACACAAGCAGCTTTTCGAGATTTAAGTGTTGGCTGAGTTATTGCAGGATAAAAAACTAGAGATGTTGGTAAGAAGATAATTTTGGGATAGCTGAGGAATACACTGATAACAAGAACACTTCCTAATGGGGTTAGGCATACTTTTGATGAAGATGATGAAGTTAACAGACTGTATGTTTACATAGATACTGAAATGAGGATTGTATTTTAGATTTTGTGTAGTTGCTAGCATTGAACTGTGTGTTGGATGCACATGAATTGAAGGAATGGGCAAACATCGCTGATGCGGATCCACAGAGCCAGCATATTAAGATGTTTATAATTAGAGGCAATTTGTTTAAATAACTAGGTATGGATACTGATGTGCAAGAGAGGTGGAAAGGCTGTTTACTTAAGCCAGCAATATAAAATATTTTATTCTCAGTGAGATGCTGCCATTTCATAGTGGGTTTCTAACACTGAGTATAGTTCAATCCACACAGTGCCTTTACTTCCATCCATTTCTAATCTCTTTATCCAGTACAGAGGATTAGGAGCCTATCCCAGTAAGCAACGGACACAAGGCAGAATACACCCTGGACATAGCGCCAGTCCATCACAGGACAGACAGACACAAACACACACACACCAGGGCCAGTTTTCCCATAAACCAATTAACTTACCAGTATGTTTTGGAGTGCGAGAGGGAGTCATATCACACATATGGAGAAAAACCATGTAACCCAGAGAGAACATGCAAACCCCACACACACAGGATGGCAGGAATTGAATCTAGGACCCCAGTGCTCCAAGATAGCAATGCTAACCACTTTGCCACCATTATAAATGGATGGATATCTTAGTTATCTTTCTAGTTCACAGGTTTGCATGCATAATTTAATTTTGAAAGGCGCTGAGACATCAGGTACTACTGTTGTATTTATGAAAAAGAAACAAAACAAAAAGCATACTAACAACTGTGCCATCCTACTCTTTAGTTAATACATTTTATTATTTATAAACAGTTAACATTGTTAGCAAAATATTTTGAATTATATTTAATTAGTCAGATTTAATGTATATTTGAACAATGAAAATATATTTTTACAAGATGCGGGGGAAAGTGCAACAACTTATTACAGTGCTAAATTTAATATTGATTGCTAATAGTTTATGCTAACACCTAACTTTCTTAATTAGGTGTAATTAAAACAGTGAACTAAGTGTAACATACCATTCAGAAATACAATCGAGAATAGTTTTGTGGTGTTTGTATGGATGAAACGTTTCTAAAATGTATAACGTAACAAATTTAAAGACGATTAAATTCTGTAATCTTTCCACTTGTAATGTCATTAGACAGAACAAGAAGTTTCTGCTTTGTCTAAGGATGGTATCAAAAAGTAGTCTAGGTGGTGAGAAAGCTGTGCTTAATGATAATTAAGTGACTTAAAAGTAAAAAGAGATGCTTCATATTGCTTGATTAATTTTAAAAACTAAGTTATAAATGCAGACGCGATCGCTGCCATAAGCGCTCCAGGCAGTAGAACGTTCGTTCTGTGCTGCTGCGCTCCGCGCCTCCTCCATCTCTCGGTGCCGCGCCCCTCTCTGACGGAGCGCAGTGGGCGGTACGCTATTTTCAGAGCCTCTGATTGGGAAAAAAAGACCTGCTGATGAGTTTCACACACCAGGAAGAGAAAAGAATGGGATTTTTTCTCTTCGAAACGTGTGTTGTCTTTATGAAATTCGTGTATTTTAAACGTTTAATTAAGAAGTAAAAACCTTACAGCGTACACAGAGATTCTGAGCTGATCACGAGGAAGAAAAATCACCCATTTTTCGCGCATAAAAAGTGGTTTTTAACTCTCGTAACCCATTTTTATAGGTTTTAAAGTCGTGCAATGTCTAAGTTAAGCAGGAACACATCATTATATCTCATTTTTTATTTCTTTTTAAAAAAATTTAAAAATCGTTTGCCCAGCCTACTAAAAGCAGGCATACGAAATACTTAGAGCTGTTACAAGCAAGAAGTGAAAATGAGCTCTCGCAGCCTTTCTTTTAGCTAAAGACAAAGTCCTCGTATGAAAGAGATTTGCAAACTGGCTGTCATTTGAACGGGAATTTGCCGACTCTGTAGACAGGGACGAGATGATCGCCATATTCAATTCCAAGCCCCGACGCCTGCGTCTGGTCTAGAAGGCCAGAACCTCACAAGTTTTTGTGTGTGTCCGGCAGCCTAGCTAATTAACGTGTGTGTGTGAGTGAGAGAGAGAGTATGTATATATAAGGTTCCGCTAATTCTGCTGTTTGATTAGACTGATGTGTTGCTCAGACGTTCGCGTTTTTTTTTTTCCCACCACGTCCGTTAAATTTGAAAAACGGAATCCGGCGCCACGCGCGATTCCCCAGCGTGCAGTCTGGCAAGACACGTGGCCCGGCGGCTCGCGCGTGCGCACGCCAAAACCTAACCAACACGCTGCCTTGGTTACTCTAACCTGTATAGCAACGACGTTTGATTTATTCATTTTTATGACGATGATGATGATGATGATTATTATTTTCTCCCATACGGGACGGGCGGGACTCGCTCACATTTGAAGGGTCGCCGGTCTAAGTCGTTCCCAGTAACTGTCGCGGGTCGTGCGCTCCTGCGATGGCGGAAGTTTTGCGGTTTTCTGAGAAAAAAATATATATATATACCCCCCTCTGTCAGTCTCAGCCACGGCCTGTCTCCAGGAGTTTAGAAAAGACACGATTCCTTGTACTCCTGACCTTTCAGCCCGTCTCCCGTAATCTGTCATGACAGCTGTGCGCCGGGGGCTGGGAAACTCAAGTTTAGTGGGACAGGAGATCTCTTATTAAACATTTATCTATACACTGCCTACACTAAAGAAATTCTACCGTGTTAGTGAGTATGAGAAGCGCTGTCAATGTTTAATATCGGTATTGACTATGCCATGTTAATTTTTAAAGTTTTTTGGGGGTTATAGTATAGATCTGTTTCATGACAAAACAGGATAGTAATGGGAAGTTTTAGAAACAGCAAGTGCAAATTGTTGGCTCTCTCCTCAATATACTGTAATGTCTTAATGGAAAGGCCTGCTTTAGAATTTCAAACCCCTTTTCATTGTATTCATTTAGGTCCGAGCAGAAGTCACAAATACTGAATGCTGGTAAATAAATGGCTGAATGCTGGTAAATACTGAATTGGTGACGAGGGAATTGGTGTGTTAGAGATCCTAGACTGAGTGATAGGAGGATGTGTTATCTGAATACAGCCACAGTGCTTTCTCTCTTTGTCGAAGCTTGTAGAAATCAGAATAAATAAGAAGCTTGTTTCATGGTATTCAAATGTATGTAGTTGTTTATTAAAACCCATGGTTTCCTCATGTTATGTGAAGTCTTTAGTGTACCATCATTTTCTTTCTAAAAAGATTTTGGCTTGAATATTTAGGGTATGACAGAGCTCCAACTGATGAACAACTGTAAAAAAAACCCAAAAGGTAATTTTGGGAAAAGAAACAGTGAGCTGAGTGCTGTAATTAAATATACTAACTATCCCCCCCCCCAACAAAAATGATTTCTAATTTTCACAAAATAGAAGCATCCATCGCAGGTGATCAATCTTGCAGCCCCAGCCCATGACAGGGGGCTATTATTAATAGGCACCACACAACCATCCAAACAGTTCAAATGATGATTTCATCTCTGAGCTGCCATTGTGATGTATTATTTACTGGAGAGCGTGGGGAGGGTGATGCTAGCTCCTGTTCCTGCTTCCTTGCACAATGAAAACCCTCCCCTGGGACATTAACATCTATTTAATAGCAAGAGTGACTGCCGAGCATGGCAGTTAGGACTTGCTTCTTAAGTGGCTTGGCTGATTGTGATAATAACGTAATGATGGTTCTGAAGGTGGTCCAAGGTCTGGGCTCAAATGTAGGGCTCATCGTGTTCTGCAGAGGTACCGTATCAGCCGCACAGCGCAGGGCGGGGGCTGTAACCTGTGGTGAGGGGTCGATGATGCTCCTGTGAGTGTCCGTGAAGACAAACGCAACGTTCTTGGCCAAAGACTTGTGAAACTGTAAATGGCGACACAAAGTTGCTCGACCAAATGGAGATGGAAAACAATACTCTACTTGTCTTCCCATTCAAGTAGATATAACCGGGTGATGAGGTGTGGGGCACTGGTGTCAGGAATAGCACCCCATGCAGGGTAGTCCGACCCTCGCTACCAGCCTGCTTGTACATATCTCTAGAAACTCCCATGGGTTTTTCTTGTTTTTTAGAAAATAAACTTTAAAAGGGACTCCAGTGTGAGGTTCATTCTGCTACCATGGCCATTAATCCTTTATTGATAATTGAGCCCCTTTGGGCCTCTTCTGTAAGGGTTCAAGTGAAAGCTCAACCAGAATATGGCCTGACAGTTTGTTCTGCTCCTGCGAAAAAGGCACAGGGCCTTGATGAAGGAGAGCTGGGCTGCCTGTTCTTGTTTCGACACCAAGAAAGTTTAAGCTTAATAATGATCCTCTGTGCCAATCAGTGTCATCTTCATACAATGGAAAAATAAAATCAGGCAAAATAAATGGAACCCGTTTGATCCGCTGTTAGTCCCCGAAGAACATTTACATTGAAAAACCACTGCACGCGAAAGTAAGAGTTGCTCTCCTTCATGACCATGGCCTTGAGAAACCCGTCCCAGCCTCTTGTCGTGCGAGAGATAAGTAGAGGCATTGATCTCGGCCATACCTGCTCCGCGGTCTGAAGCACTATTAGGTGAAATCGGATGCTGAGGAACATTGATTTCTGCCTCCGTTAAAGGGACATCTGTAATGAAATATGTTTTTTGTAGATCAGTGATGGGCCACTTTTAATATTTCTGTGTTCAGCACTTGTGATGGAACTCATCTTGGTGTCAGCTTAACTGTATTTGTCACGGTTCTTATGCACTGTGGGCTACATGCATATAACTGTGCTGAATCCTCCTCTTTCTAGAAGAAGAATAAATGCAAAAAGGCTGTTTCTGCTCTATTTTTGTCTTATATCCACAAATTCGATGATGGAAAGATTTCCTCTACTATTTCATAAGCTGCTGCTGCTGAAATCTGAAGTATGGGTTGGTTCTAAAATTACTGAGTGTTTTTCCAGGTCATGAAAACCTTTGTACTTACGGGCATGTCGGTCCTCTTAAATAATACATGCTGCTTTCTCTGCCTGAAAATAAAAAAAATGAATTTATACATCTTTCCCAAGGAGTATATCGATTTAATATTGAATGTCTTAAAGCATTCACAATAGATCATAGCTGGGAATGCAGAGCTAATTAAATTGATTAGTTCTTCCAATTTCTGGTTACAACCAGATTTATTTTCTGTCTTTTTGTTTCGGTGCAAAATGTAATCTATTGCTGCACTATGAACAGCATGTTGGCGAAGTGATTTTGTGCTGCTGCTTCACATATCTTGAGTCCTTCTGTGTGAAGTTTACATTTCTCCCTGTATTCACATGGTTTCCTTCAGACCTCCAATGATTATACAGTAGCTATTTCACCCTGCAGCTCACAACTGGCAGTGCAGTGAAGCCCACCAGGTGTGAGCCTGGTCAGTATGTGGAGGTAAGACCTCCTGGGAAAAACTAAGGTTGCTACTGGAAAAGGTGGTATTGGGACACGTAGGTGTTGCTCTCACTGCAGTCTGTGTTGGTTCTAATGCACCAGTACAGCAACAGAGACACTATACTGTTAAAAAAAAAAAGTCACCCCCTTTGAGACATAAAAACGAGGTCCTGACTCTCTGTGTCAGAGTGTTTCTCAAAAAGAGCAGGGGTGTTACCCCGACGTCCTGGCAAAAAAACACATCGGTGGTGGAGGAGGGGAGTCCTCATTACCTGTAAAGTGCTTTGAGTGGAGTGTCCAGAAAAGCACTATATAAGTGTAAGGTGTTATTATGAATCATTTGCCTGCTAGGTTGATTGGTATCATCAAGTTGTCCCTGCATGTGCTTTCCTGCAGTGAACTGAATTCTTGTTCAGAATCTAATCTGGACTTTCTCCCACTGTCTGCTGGGATATTCCATACTATTAACTGACTCTGAATCATAGATGGGTGGATGCTATACTCCTTCCAGATTAAACATGCAAGTTTTCCAGTGGAAATTTTTTCTCTGGCTGTACTTGCAGCTTTTAAGCTGTTACAAAACTCACTTGCAGATGATAGTTTCTGCTGGGAGGGAGTGGTGGTTGTGGACAGTGACTCCGTTTACCATGGCAATACGAGATTTTGCCAGCCACTTGGCTCTCCAGGTCTTTGTGCGATTCTGATGTCTTTTAAAAAGCAAGAGAATGTCGTTCCAGCCATGGAAAAAGGTGCACAGCAGCAGCTGTTTGTCCCCAGCGGTGAGGGTGGCACTGGTAAGCGATTCTAATGGGGAAACGGCTGCACTGCTTGTATTCCCGTGGACAGAGTCCAGCAGACGTGGAGTCGAGGGCAGGGCATCGAGACTCGCTCTGCACTGCCATGTCCTGTGTAGCTCTGTGGGGATCTCTGCAGCAGCCAGGAGGGGAGGGAGGAGGTTCATGGAGAAGTCACGCTGCCTGAGCGCTCCGTCTATCCAGCTGGGCCCCCACTGCGTCAGCTGCTCCACGCTTCAAGTCGGAGCAGATTAAGAAAACCGACGGCCCGCCCCCAGAGTGTTGGCAGAATGTGGCAAAAGCAGGCTCTCGAGCGCTGGAAGCACAGCACCATGTCTTTTCAAGTGCCTTCCTGCCCCCCCCGGCTGCGTTTCTTCAGAAAGCACATCCCTGCACCTGCAGGGAAGAGAAGGCTTTTCTGTGAAATTCCACTGAGGAGAAGGCCCGAACAGCTCATTTCAGCTTGTTTTCTTCGGGCAAAAGCTGGGGTTCAAAGCTGACGGCACCTAACTTGTCAGGATTTATGTGGAAGTAATGGGAATTTATAACCGGCAATTCCTCACAGAGCGTGGAATTGTAAAAGGTCATGGACTGCTGGTTGTGTAATAATAATTATATTAATGAATCTCAGATGTACATCGCTTTTCATCTCAGAAGTGCTTTACAGAGGGGAGGTTGTCCACTTCATCCTCCACTGAGTTTCATCACCCAGCAGTCCCACTGCACACCAGATCGGGCGGAGGAGTAAGAAATCACTTGACCTGTGTTAACTCCCACCCCTGCTCTCCTGAACTGGGCTCTGGGATCTTTCAATGACCGAGGACTCTGGACCTTGGTTTAACGTGTCATCTCCAGGATGGCACCCCCTGTCCATTGCCTCCATGCGCACCGCTTCGCCAACACCACTTACAGCAGCAGCTGGGTTCGTTTTGGAGGTCTCCTATAGACCTGCATTGGTGCAAATGTATCCCAAAAGAATTAAGGCCATAATTCAAACAAATAAATACTTTCACCAGATCCTAACTCAGGTGTGTGTACATTTATTCAGCCCATTTTTCTAGGCTTTCATTTGTGATTCCTTTCCAGAATGTTTTTTTTCACTTGGAGGTTGTGTGTTACAGTATGTAGATAAAGGTAAAATCTGTTCTGATTTAATTCCACCTTGATTTCACGCCGTTAGGCCATGAAATGTGTTACTTTGGAAAGGGAGTGCAGATTTTCAGTAGGCACTGTATATGTAATCCTCCGAACAGTGTGGTATTTGTTCATGTTTACCCCTTTCTGCAAAGCAGTGCTTGTTTACCGGGGTGAAAGTTTTTTTTTCTCAACAAAAGAGGGTGCTCTTTAGCAGGAAGGAGAAATCTGGTGCGAATGTACACAAGGAGCACTGGCTGGCTTTATCGTAGCTGTGGAAAGGGAAAAGCCTCTCGCCTGCAGTGGGACTGGGCTGCTGCTGTTGGCCCTTGTCGTTCTCGGAGAGCCCGGCGAGACTGAAAATAAAATTGGCACTTCTCTAGATGGCGTTTCTCGGAGTGGTGCAGCTCTTGGGGTTTGCACGCAGGGAGGATGTGGCAGCGCGCAGTTTCGCACTCATCCACGCAGTCTGGGGGGTACTGGTGAGGGGTGCTACTTATTGCACAGCTGGGGCTGCACTTCAGCAGAGGATGAAGAGGGTCCCCTCTTATACATGCTGGGATCATTGGGGATGAAGTAAGCTCTCCAAATGCAAGCAATTATTATTAATTACTTGCATGGGATGCAGTGGTGTCGCTGCCCCCAGAGTGCTGAAGAACTGGGCAGGAAAAAAACATGACAAAGTGAAACCCTTAATTGTTATTGGTGTTGTATTACCTCACTGTCTACAGAATATGTGAGGGTCAAGTAGTTAGGATGGGGGTACTAAAAGCAGTGCTAGATTCTGCTGATTAAGCTTGCCTTTATTTTTAGTTATTCTGTTTCCAAGGGGTTTGTACTGCAGTATATGATACATCCTCACTCAGCTGTTTGTAGGCTTTATTTATACGGTGCTGCCAGTTATTCTCTTGTTTGTTTTTTGACTTCCCAGCAGGATGTCCCCTGACGTACCTGTCACTTTTCTGGGGGGGTGCGGGTCTGGGGCTCACCCCTGCCACCCCGCCACCACTCCTCGCTCCGTTTTGTTAAAGCTGGGCTTGTGGGCCATCGTGTCCTGACACTGGTCCTGTCTGAAGATCCAGGACGTTTGTTTAAAAAAAAGATCAATCACAGCAGCAGACTATTATGTTGCTTGTGCATGGGAGAGGAGAAATCGAAAAGTTCGTTAGAACTCACAGCACTCAGCCCGTCTTCCAAAACTTGCACAGAAAAAAGAAAACGTACAAAAATGCCAATTTGAGTCAGGATAAGTTGTCTGTTTCCTCTATTGTTTTATATATATATATTTAAAAAAAAACTTAATTAATTTTCATGTCAAGTTTGTGTTTTGGCAGTGCAGTACCCTTTGGTTGTGCATATTACTGTTTGTGAGGGTTTTGCTTTGGGGCTGGTGGGGGGGCTGTTATGCAACTCCACTTGATTACTGCGATGTGTTGTTGTGATGGAACTGATTTCTGACTGATTTGTTTCAGAGAGAAATCTGGTGATAATTTTACAAGAAGCTTGCTTAATTGATTCATCTGTAATGTAGAAATGTAGTCCTTTGCTGTATTAAGAATCAAGGACCCGTCATGGCTTATTTAACTGGTAGAAGAAAGTTCTGTTTCCTTCCCTGCCTATAGAATTCAGTTCAAGTAATATAATAGTCTGCTGCTATGAATGATTGAATTTTAAGCTATGAACATTAAGGTATGGTCTTCATTTTGGTGAAAAAAACATTATTCTTGCAGATGGTGGTGGTTGGCCATTAATTCAGTTCCATAAAATGGGGACTCCTTAATCCTTTGCAAAAGCCCTGTTGCTACAGTTAGTAAAATGCAGACAGCTACAATATTTTACAGGGTTTTGACCTTCTGCTTTCTATTCCTGTCTTTCCCCAGAAACATTAACAATGATTTGAAGATTACTGGGGTTCCAATAGGTTCAGCCTTTTGTGGTGTGAAAATTATTGCTTGAATGCCAAGTTTTACTTCCATGCATCAGCTCATTTATTGTTCTCAGTTTGCTCTGTTATATTAAATGGATTCCACCCGAAAAACCTATAAAATATTACTTCATAACACAAACTCTCTCCTGCCTCATCCCAGTTCAATATTTATAGGACTGGAAAGCTGTTTTTCATTAGCAGGGACTATTGTAAAGTATTTGATATGCAGGTGTTGGGAGTTTCTCTTCTGTTGCTGTTTGAGTGGCAGCCACTGAATCATTTTATGGGGACAGCTTATAAAACTTTTTACATTTTCAGAAGAGTTTTTTTTCCAGCAGGGAAGAAGGCGATCCTTGATTCTCTATATAAATCCCAAATAAACATTTTAGAGCATGAAGGCATAAAATCTTCTTTACATAACATACACTATTGATGACCAAAGTGTACGCTGAACATAATATGCTGATATCATTACTGGAGTCATCTGCTGTAATTATTACAGTTATTCCAGTATTAATTTGCAACTTATTACACAAGAAGAATAATCAATTTTTGTTTGTATGTTTTTAAAAAGTAAAATGGCATCATAAAATTTTGGCATCAATTTGATTAATTGATCATTAATGATTGACTATGATGCACCCTAGCGCCTGTTATTTAAGCTCTAAATTGACTAATTTGTGAGAGTTGGTGATTCAATGTATTTAATGCCAGGCTTGGTGTAAATCAAGAATGAAAAACACAGGAAGCAACCAGTAAGTGTTATTCATCAAAAGATCAGCACCTTTTTGCCTTCATTGGGTTGGGAGCCACAGTACTTAATCCCAAAAAACTGTCTCCCTCTTTCTGGGCTGTTGACAGCTGGAAATGTCTAATTTGGCAAAATGTTGCTGTCAAATGCAGCCCGTCAGTGACCTCACCAAGATCGATGGCCGTGCCCAGGAGCAGTGGTCTGGACAGGAGTGTCTCACTGCTAGGACTCCACGTGCCATGAATGACAGCAGCCTGACTGCAGAGCACCGCGTCGATCAGGTTCTGCGACCTCAAGCGCTGCCCTTCCCACGATTTCACCCTGACATGACAACATGACAGCATTCCCACGGGACGCTGCAGATCCTCATGCTGCCTGTGAAACAACAGCTTTCTTCCAAGAGAATGTCGCAGTTCTGCCCTGCTTGTCCTCAGTTGCCATACGTGAGCCCAGATGAGTATTTGTAGGATGACGTGTGGCCTTTAGGGCTCAGAGACCAGTGACCAGGCACACGTTCTGGCTGTAAATGAGGAATGGGACTGAGTCCCACAAGACAGCATCCGCAGCCTTGCGTGAAGTGTGCTTCACAGATGTAAATCTTGCTCCCAGCTGTGACCGTGTACACTATTAGCATTTGACGTCCACTGTAGACACCCTGTTGATTGCAAGTGATAATCGGCATATGTCAGCGCACCTGCTACAAAACAAGCATGTGATTTTCCTGATACTGTACCTTTCTAGCACTGTTGCAGTTTTACATCTCATTTGATGGTCGGCATATATTATAATGTATTTTATTTCCATCCTGGAGAGTTCTGTGCAGAGTCGGCCTGTAGCCAATTCAGCTATATTTGACAGTGGGCAGATCTGTTCTCAGTTAAATCATTTAAGTCTGACCTCTTATGCCACCCTCTGAGGGAAGACCGGATAAAAAGAACAGAAGAGACTGTGAGAGAGCACATCTTTCAACAAACCAAGAGACGAGAATCTTTCCTGATCTTCTGAATCCTAAAAAAAGACGGCACCTTAGACCTTCAGAGAGGAAATGTTTCATATCTGTTGGCAATACTGATTTCCTATCCACAGGCTAACATGTCCTTATTTAGTGATGCATTAATTAGGTTCCCAGTTTTTTAAAATTTATTTATGATTTAGTTCTGAGTGGGTTCTTTTATTCCTTCTCTCTTTTTTTATGCGGCTTTTGTTCTTGAGTGACAGGAAGAGTTCTGTTTTTTCTGTGTCTGTGAAAGGCAGGACCTGTAACTGCAGGACTGTAAATAATTGTAAATGATTTGTTTGATGTGTATTTGTGATGTATTGTAATAAAGACCTGTAACTTTTAAGCTTGCCTCCTGGTAATTACTTTGTAACCACACTGTACCGCAGAACAAAAGAAAAGACCTTCCACATATTCCCTGACGACAGGGGGTGTATAATTGTTAATATTTATAAATTTGCTTGCAAAGCAAGCTCTTGTCAGGAACTTATATGGATAAGATTTTTACCTGCCTTAATTCAATTATTCATACTCTCTAACTCATTACATTGTTATTAAGCAGTAAAAGCTCAAAATATTTAAGGTGTTTAGTACCATGTACATTTTTACACTTTTTTTCAGTCCATTTTAATCAGGTCCTGCTAATTTTCAATGGACCCATGTTGGTAACAAAAGACTAATTATATTGCTTCTTTTCCCATTCATGTATTGTGTCATTGCTGTGCAGCTTGTGCAGTAGTACAGATTGTTTTGAATCTGATGTCATCATTGAATAGATTAAGAATTTCTCCTGCCGGTATATTTTGACAGCTCTAAAATGGCTCAGAAGTAGTTTACAACCCGATGTCAAAATGACAGGGAATGGCTTGTTTATTTTGCTGTGCTGTATTTCAGGAGCATTAAAACAAAAGTACAGCAGGACCTTTTCTGATTTCACTGCAGTGCAAACAAGAAAAAAAAAAGCCCTTACTCTAAAAATCTATTTCCTTTGTTGTGACACATAACAGCAGAATAAAGGATGAGATTACATCTTGGAATATAGTAAATGTCTGTGTGTGCGCGTGGCTTTAATGTGAGATGTTGCCTTCTGTGTGCAATATACTTAAGTAGCTTCTTAATTAAACAGTTATTACTTTCGTAATCTGTGTGAAATCAGTATTTGACCATTGGCTTTTTGTTTTAGTGTGTATTGCATGCTGAACAGTCAGACATTGTAAGGAGCTAATTAAAGTCAGACTATTTTTTAAAGCTCCAGGTTGTTTGATCCTACTTCTTTTTACCAATTCCAAACCCAAGATGGCACAATTCTTTCATGTCTGATTTCTTATTTTTTTTTTCTCTTTTGCCCTGTAGTATTTCTCCTTAATGGATAGAAATTTGTCTTGACCAATATTTTTCAACAGTGATCTGTGCACTCAGTGGAGTCTTTTTGAACAAAATTAGTATAATAAGCTGTATTCTATTAGAGTAGCTTAACATGTCTTACTGAATATAGTGAGCTATGCATAAGTTTACCCATGGTAAGGTAAGGGCTGTTCTGTGTGAGTACTTGTGAAGGTTCCAGGAGATATTAAATGCTAATTAAATCTTGAAGGAATTGTTTGTGCCTGACATAGAAATGATGGAAACTCCAGTAAACAAGCTTTTGTACCCTATGGTGTAATATTGATATTATTTTTTGAAAAGAGTGTCAGTCTCCGAGCTCAATATTTACGGCAGGTTGATAGCAGACAAGAATGC
Source organism: Lepisosteus platostomus (assembly GCF_059453375.1). Taxonomy (NCBI): domain Eukaryota; kingdom Metazoa; phylum Chordata; class Actinopteri; order Semionotiformes; family Lepisosteidae; genus Lepisosteus; species Lepisosteus platostomus. The sequence goes on from NC_142632.1 coordinate 13,818,686, forward strand.
TTTCTAGTATGAAGTATGCCCAGATTACTGAACTAGAAAGAGACGTACACATGAATATATGAATGCTGAGACGAAATCCCTCATTATTGTGTTTCCACGGCCTCTTTTCATCTTGCAAACCTTGTCTCAGTTTTCAATTTCTGATCTTTTTTGAACGATCTCTCATCATCATTAGCTGGCTCTCTGCTGTGAAATGGCACATTACTAGTCATTTTGCATTTTCCACCCTCAGCTCCTTTCTGCGTTCCCCAATGCAATTATGTTTATGAGAGTGTAACCTTCTTTCTTCTAATGGGGCGGGGACTGGGGTTGGTGGGGGGTGGGGTGGGGTGGGGGCAGTTCCGTGGTATAATTGTGCTAGAAATTAGACAGTGGTGGGGAGAAGCCAAGTGAAGACACGAGGGCATTCATACAGCACTGAAAGAACTCCATTCTTTTCTTTTCTCCGCTTATTTAAAAACTGAAGAAAAACTTCCTGATTCTGCATGCCTCCCTATGTACATTTTAATTAAATCCCCCGGTCAGGCGTAAATTTTTGGTCCCTCCTGATTTTTTTTTTAATCTGTCACTCGGCCCGCCGGAACACAAGGAAGACGCTTAATGACGCTTGTATTAGTTGCATAATTCCCTCATGCATGTAATACATTTGCCATTATCTCCGTAGTCAGAATTCTAATCACTCCAGGGACCCCGGTCCACCGGCTGAAATATATTGTTCGATTCGCCGTACAAGCGAGGAGCAACCTGCTTCATCAAAGGTCGGGGACAGCCTAATGAAGAGCCGGAGATCAAAACCAAGATCAAAACTCTTCGCTGGGAGTTGGGAAGACAGGCTTCATAGCTGGGAATAAATAGCTCTTCTCCCAGAAGCTCTGCTGTGGGATGGGATTCTGTTAATCAGTGATAGTTTCAGCGAGGCCCAGAAAAACCGTGCCATCTTGCTGGATGTCAGCCAGCTGAAACAAGGTCCTTGAAATCATTAATTCTTGGTATATTGCAGAAATATGAGTGGTTGTTTAACTGTTTAAATGTCTGTTCCTGCCTTCAATCAAACTACAATACAGTGACGATACTCTGTTGCGAATTTACAGCCAATTTGCTTGCAATCAGACCATTGAGTGGGCCCTCTCCAGTGTGAGCCCAGCCGATTGGACTGGGCCCGGTAGGACCTGGTGCACCTCCCAGGCGCTCGAATGGCTCAGGAGGTGCCAGCCAGTTGGTACCACCCAGCCCAATCATTGTCTTTCATTGCGTAGCAGGTATCACCCTCCCCCAATCCGTGGTCTAATCACGAACAGGTCCTGTGCAAATCAGATGTGAAGTAGGAGCTTTCCTTTCACACTGTGAAAAAAGCGCCCTCTTTTGCTGCATCGTCCTCTCTCTAAAAAAAAAACAACAGTTTTGTGTTAGCACCTTTATCGTTGTGCTTCCAAACTCGGTCACGTAAGGGGAAAATTGTCGTGCGAGAGCTGGGTCTGGGATTGACCGTTGTGATGTCGGGCCTGCACGGTCTGTAGAGTGACGCCTGATCTTCTTGTTGTTTCAGACCAGTGCCGTGCTGTGCTCTGGTGGCTGTGCGCTCCTGGCAGTGAGCTCACTGGTGGCGATCATCACGGTGTTCCTCCCCAGCGGAGTGTGTGAGAGGAGGGCCTGCACGCTGGCAGGATATATGCAGACAACAGCAGGTTAGTGTACAGGCCTTACCTGGGCTTACCTGGGCAGATTCACCAGCCTGTATAACATTTCTCTCCTGCATGCTCTCTAACCCCCTGTATTTCTCGCATCTTCTAAGTTACTAATGCAATATGCATGAGTGCCTCTTACTGTAAGTTCTTAATAAAGAGCCCTGACCAGAGGAAACCAGTTTGTACATTTTAAGTATTTTTTTCCTCAAAGCATCTACTTGCTCTTTCCCTGAAGATGAATCTCCACTGTCTGGTACCCAATGTTCCCTCTGTCTACACTCTTTCTAGAAAAAAAATACCTTACATCTGACATCTTAATACCATGTGAGCAACCGAGAAACCACTCCAGTACAGAGCGCACTGTGTTTTGATACCAGGAATTAATATCTGGATTTCAGACACTGGTGGTTCATTAATTCATTTCACAAAATGCACTTTGCTGCAGAATCTCATACTTCTGAAATGAGATTCTGTTTCTGGTTTTATCAGGCATCTTTTTTTTCCCTTCAGGATATTTTTGGCAGAAGCTGACAAATTGTATCTTTTAGTTTTTTAACTGGTGGTATACTGAGAGCTTGTTACCATATTTGGTTAAAAGGTGGATGTTTTGCTAGTTTGCACTGACTTTGCTGTGTTCTGTTGCCAATCTTTTGCATGAATTTATTATTCAAGAACAATTGTGAAAAGGTAAATATGATAAGAAATCATTCAGAAATGCAGAAATTCTGAACTTACAGTATATTAAGTGAAGATTTATAGAAACCCATGATTACATTGAATGGTTTATAAAGAATATTATTAATAACTGACCTCACACAAACAAGAATATACACCTGTGAAGCAAATTAGTGTATGTTGAAAAGGATGCTAATATGAAAAGATAAAAACCACTTATCTCAGCTTAAAAAACTTTTGAGCTAATGCAATTTCAAGGTAATTCACGAGAAAGGCTGAGTAGTGTTCTGCTGAGACGTGACAAAAATTAATAAGGGTTTGTTTTCTTTTCCTAAGAGCTGTATATAATCATTACATCTACAAAAATAATAAAAAAGGAAATCATACTGGTCTGCTCATAACCCCAAAAAATACATTTTTGTGATTTTGATAGAAAACACCGTTATCTCGTAGTTCTAAAGTGTTACTATTAAACTGTATTGCTATTATTGTTTCTGCCTTGCAGTATTAAAGTATCACTATTCAGTACTATTACTATGACTACCTTGCAGTATTAGAATAAAAAAACAGAATATATTTCTTTTAAATCCCAGAAGCAAATAACCTGCTTGGCAACAGAGGTTGCTAGGATCACGTGGCAGTTGGAATTAGGCTATACCAGAAGAACGATTTAGTGTGTGTTGTAAAAAGAAAATTATATGTCTTTAATGCAGGTCAGTGGTTCAGAGAGTCTGCGGCTTTCTTTAATAAGACCCTGCATTCAGTTAATAGCAAAGTGTCACTGTAAACATTACACAGCAGCAATTTTCAAATTTAATGTTCCTTGCACCATCAAGTAATAGACAAATTGATTTAGTGCAGTGTATTTAAAATCCTAATTATGGACATCATTTAAATAGAATTGTATGCAGGTCTGAAATATCCCCTTCCTTTAATTAAAACAAAATAAGGTCATGGGGTAAGTAAAAGGAAGTTGTTTATGTGCCTTGGCGTCTTCAAAACACAAATGTTGAAATTCCCTAAGGGTATGTACTGTACATGGAGAATTACCAGTTCACTGAAGTGAGGACTTTATTAAAATAAATGAAAGCTGGACTGGCATTCTCATGTCCACTCCCCTTCCTTTATTAAGACAAAAGGCTCGGTTCTAAAATAGCTCTCATTTCAGAAAACAAACAGTGTAGTCATTGCTTTACAGTGCAAACATAAAAACAATGTCTTTAATAACTCTTTCTAGACTACAGCAAGTAGTATGAGTACACCAGGTACAATGCCAGGTTCAGATACCTGCAGTATGTGCATTAATATACATGGCTGTGAAAATGTCTTAGACAATTTGCACTGTTCTGCTCTTTTCACCCAGCAATTTCTTTATCATTCATAGAAATAAAAATCTATGGCTGTCTTTTCCAGAAATTTTGTATTATAGTACAGACAATAGGCTTTTAACCGTATTGCTGTGTAGAGAGGAATAAATGAGGTTCATGATGAGGAACACTTGACAACAAGACAATTAGAGTGGACTGGTAAATGTGATGGATGGTTGACTATAGCGCTTCATTTTGGCTGCTCACATGTAGTTTGTCTTTAGTTGTAGTAATCAAGTTTTTGAAGATTCTGCTCAATGTGAATTTTCGATTGCTAAATGACAAACATTTTTTCTTGTGTTAATAACTGTCAAAACCTGTTACAATAGAAAATACTAATGGAAGCTTTGGGTAAACTTGATGATCATTACATGCATACAGTATGTTGTTACTCTTCATTATCTAAGATAAGATATCTTATTAAGATAATAGGATATTGTTGCTCCTCATTATCATTATCAAAGATATCTCATTTAGACTTCTGCCAGTGTCTGTTGCACTGTATGTTGAAAAGGTTTTTGCCTACTGAAAGAAAACACTGTTTCAGTCGGTGTTTCCAACCTGTTTGCAATACTTGAACTAAACCGGGTTTGATTTTACCACTTATGAAAAACCTGAGCAGTGAGCTAAATTGGATTTCTTGTTCTAAACCTACAGTAGCAAGCAAAAGTTAACCACAGAGGGCCCAGAGGTATTGCAGTAAGTAAATAAGGGAAAATGCATCTTAAACCCATATTGACAAATTAAAATTTATGAAGACACTTGACTTGCCTCTTGGTCTGTTTAAAATTGAAGTTAAGTACATGAAGTGGTTCCTTAAATATAATTTCAGTCCTGTTGCATGTTGATTTGGACTAAGGTGTTTCAAGTTGGTTGATAAAAGTCTGCGACCATAAGTAAGTATTTTCCAGGTCATGTTCTCCAAACAGCTTCAAAGCAGTCGTTGTTAACTGCCTAACATTGCAAACTCCCCTCTGCATGTCCTGAACCCAGGACCCAAGAGCTAAGGCTGTCTGTACTGGATGCTGTCTCTGTACAGTGCTGCCTGTGTCACGGGCGTCGTTGCTAATTAAGCTGAGGGGCTTCAGCACACCCAGTCTGCAAGAGAGGCTCTGGCACAAAACACAAAAGGGCAGATTTTTCCCCAGGATTTCCTTATCACTCAGACATTTACAGAGTAATGATATTTTGCCTCCTCAATAAACCTGCTGGTAATTCTGAGCAAAGTCATGTCTGTTTGCTAATTGATTCCCAGAGGGTATCTTGTAGATGAAAGTAGTAGCTGCTGTCAGGATGGTGGTGCTTCTGCATTTTGGTTCGACATTTCATTCACAAATAACTGATCTTTGAAGTGTAAGAGGAAACAGAAAGATCCTATTGCTAAAGCCGATAAATCTGTTTTTTTAATTTCATTTTTTTTCATGCGTGCTTGCTTTGTAGTTACAGGCCAGTGGAAGCAGTGCATTCATACTGTGTGTCTAGTGGAACAATTTGATGTTAAGTTCATTGAAGCAGATGAGCCCTCTGTAAAACTGCCATCTCTGTGCAACTAAAATAGCCCTCCTATAAAAGCTGGATGATAAACATCTATACATATTTCATATTTGGATGTTAACCCTTTCAAAACTCAGTTTGTGGTGGCCTCAGGAAAAGATGGTGGATAATCTTATACAGATAAACTGGATCTGTGTTTCATTTTCAGTGTCATTCTTTGACATGCTAGCTATCATGACTGTGAAAAAAAAGTAATATAAACAATAAGTAATATAGGAGATTCATAATTCTGATGGCTTAGTTGAACCTTCTTTAATCTTCAGGTGCTGTTTTCTATGATTTCCTATTTGCCAAATATTTTGAAAACAATGTTTTCAATAATGAATCCCCCCCAAAAAGAACAGGTCTTCTTTCTGCTACGTTTTGAAGTTGAAGACTAGAATCCTTTGTTGTAGGAAATCATTTCATATTATTCAATTCACTGTCACTAAGTCTGCACTTACTGCACTACTTGGACATAATATATTGCATACACCCTGGACACATAGCAGCTCTATTCATATTGAGTTTTGTCTGAGTTTATCTTATTAAATTTCTTTTGCTCTATTATTATGTAACCTTATTTTGTAACTTTAATTTTGTGATTTTTATCCCCCTGGTGAGCTCATAGAAAAGATATTTCATTTCCAGCAACTACTGCTGCATGCAGTATTGTTGTGCATTTGATACATAAACTTTGATTGATTGTTTGATTGAATAGAACCAATCAAGAGGGATAATGAATAAGGATAAGCCAGCAGCCATATCACTCTGCAACTCACAAATGGCAACCCACTGAAGCTAAGCAGGTGTGAGCCTGTTCAGTACCTGGTCAGTACCTAGATGGGAGACCTCCTGGGCAAAATTAAGGTTGCTGCTGGAAGAGGTGTTAGTGGGACCAGCAGGGGGTGCTCACCCTGCGATCCATGTGGGTCCTAATGCCCCAGTATAGTGACGGGGACACTATATTGTAAGCAGGCACCGTCCTTCGGATGAGACATAAAACCGAGGTCCTGACTATCTGTGGTCATTAAAAATCCCAGGGCATTTCTCGAAAAGAGTAGGGGTGTAACCCTGGCGTCCTGGCCAAATTTCCCATTGGTCCTTACCAATTGTGGCCTCCTAATAATCCCCATCTATGAATTGGCTTCATTACTCTGCTCTCCTCCCCCACTGAGAGCTGGTGTCTGGGGAGAGTACTGGTGCACTATGGCTGCCGTCACATCATCCAGGTGGGGCTGCACATTGGTGATGATGGAGGGGTGTCCAGCAAAGCGCTATATAAGTGTAAGCAATTATTATTATAAAACAAAATAACACAATTCCAGAATGTTGTGATACAAGAGTGATCATGAGAGATATAGAACAGCCTACCTTTGAGATTATCTTTGCTGGTGGAGGATATGTAATGATAGAGCTTCAGAATTTGGTTATCCTGTAAAATATAAAAATACAACAACGTTTCTTGTACGTGCACTGAAAATATTCCTTTTGTAATCTGGAAGCTGAGTCTTGTTTTTTTTCCTTGTCTTAGAACTAATTTAAAAAAAATTATAGTGGCCTGATCAGCGAAAGTAGTCACACTGGAGCTGAGCGGTGCAGTTGCTTTTGGACTTGATTGCTGTAGTTACTAGTTTAGGTGCCCGAAACCTAATTCAAATTATAAATGTACCTAAAACACAACCCAAAGAGCACTTACCTGTATGTCACAGTATTAATCCCTTCAGAATTTGTAGGTTTTCCTCAGTATTTTGGTATGGGTGTGAAGGTTCATTTATTTCTATGCAATCTATTATATTTTTCATAAGCATGGCGAACGACAGTAATTCATTTCTGCACATCCACTTATTTTGCCAGGAGCGGACTGATTTTCAGCTCCAAATAATGCATTGTCGAAGATTTGAACGAGATAGACTTGCCTGCTTCCCTGCAAACACATTGGTCACGATGCATGTATCAGACTCGAAATAGATTGTCAACTCCACTGTTTGATCTCCGTTTCTTTTGATGTCATGCTTATAATCGGTGCCTGTACAGTACTCCAGATACACTATCACATATATTCTGTTAATTGGCCATCCAAGCATTTAAAGTGGCAGTAATTTACTGGGCACGCTTTCCAGGATGTGTTCTTTTTATCCCTGACTGTTTTAATCCTATGAAAATTTAGGACTACCTAGCTCTTGTTGCAAGACTGACTCAGATATTGATTAAATCATCTTTCAGGGGGATGATTTTGAAGGCTGAGTTTTGCGCAGAGATAAAGCCAATAAACATGTGTAAAGTATTTAATAGTGGATATAACATGTTAAAAGTGGTGGGAATTGTAAAGGGTTTCTTTATTAGCTGTGTTTTTACTTGATATCCGCCCAGTTTGAATAAATAAAGAGCAGACGTCTGTGACACCGCCTCAGTCATTGGCCTTCACAGACATGCTCTTTTGATCTGTTAGCTTGTTAGTTCAATGAGGCTTTTGGTTAGGTCATTACGATGGTCTGTCGTGTGTGTGTGCCTCATGGAGCAGGACTGGGAACGCTTGCTTTAGAACACCAATCCCAACCATCATCCCAGTGGCGCTCGGCCTCTTGGATAATCCCGCCCGTGACCCAGGCTGGAATCTGGGGGTTTTGGGCCATGGAGCTCAGTAGTTGAGCCACCTGGGAGCATCCAAGGTGTGGCCCCAATTAGGTCCTCTTCTAATATACATATCTGACAAATTCTGCCATTCAGAAAATTTTACTTTGGAGCAATGTTAATACCACTGTCATATTTCTTTTCTCGGAAAAAAATCCCATCACTTTTAACTCTCCACATTATTTGCCTATGCTTGCAGGCATGTAGCATAATTAATGCTTGTACATTTGGATGCCTTCTGAATTTAGGCTTTCTGATGGTTCTGATTGCAGTTTGTGAATGTGGTGTTTCAATGCACACTCCCGATTTGTGGCTTGGACACTGTTAATCATGAGAGGCCCATAGTATGTAAATCTGCGAGTGCATCTATTTTTATACACTGTAGAACATGCAGTAAAGCACAGACAAAAAAAGCTGAATCTGCAAATACATCATCAGCCTATCATCCTTGATAGAAATAACCATTCGGTACTTTGGAGTTATTGCAGCCATACATAATCTTAGGCACCGGCGCTGTCACATTTCCTGTAGTAGCCCAGCTTCCTGCGTTTTAAAGGGATGGTCTTTTTTATAACAATTTGAAAAAGCTGGGATGACCTTCTGTCCAGTATACAGTAATTGCACTTTTTTATCTGGAAAAACTTGGCATCTGAAAAGATCTGAAGTAAAGATGGGTTCCCATCTCCCCCCTCCCTCACCAAAAGCCCATCACACACTTTGTACTATAGACATTCATATTGCATGAGTGCTGCTCCTCTGAAGGCTCAGAGCTTTGCCAAGTTGCAGACATGCTTTGTGTGAGTAATGACTCACTTGGCTCAATTACCTCCTGCTTCAGGGAGTTTTTGTATTGGAAAGCACCATATCTATTATCCAGCCTGGTCTCAGACCCTTCACAATGATGACTTTAGGGTTGCTGTCACGGAGCCTTTAGTTAAGCCTGATATTGTGATATACACTGATGGTGGATATTATTTTGGGAGAAAAAAAACAGCTCATGTGATTGCTGTAATATTAATCATTTCATGGAAAGGTAACCTGATTGATGGCTACAATACCTTTTTTGAAGTTTGGTCTAATTACTTGCTAGAGCAAGCCGTTATTTCCTGTTCGTGCTACTTTAAGGGAAACTAGAAAGCCTATGAGTTGTAGACTCTCACAAAGGTTAAATTAAACTTTTTTTTTATTTTTGATGAACTCCAAGATCATTGTTATCTTGAAATGACAGCCCCAAATGTTTTCTTGTGATTTATATTATTATATCTTATCATAAAATGTACTGTATATCATATAATAAAATGTAATTTCATTGGTTTGAAGTTATGTGTATTTTGTTTGCATTAGCAACCTAAATAAGTTCAGCATTTTGAATTTGTATCTCCACACTTAAACGCTGTTTATTTTAATGACTGGCAAATCTTTGACTAATTTAATTCTCATTCCTAAGTGGTAGTGGAATGTGAGCTAATTATAATTAATGAACAATCTGCAGCGAGGTGATTTTTTGGTCACAAAGAGTTAATACTAAAATACATTTGCAGGGATTTCGCTTTATAGTGGGGAAAAAAATGACTTTACAAATTACAGTGCTTGCCAGCTGCTGTCTCTTTAGTTTCAGAATATTTGAATTCAAATGTTCTGTAATTATACAGTAAAATAGATAGAAACTCTTTGTCACAGACAAATGAACAAAAAGCATTCCTGTTTCCTACATTAAAGAACCTATGCTATGGTTTTGGTGGAGATTTGAGTCCAGGAAAGGTTTGCCATTGAGGTTAAATATATCGTTTGTGGACAGTGCTGTTTATTTTCAGCTACCTTAACTTCTTTGTGAAGGTCCCTTGCTGAACTTTTTTTCTGATAATGAAATCCCATGGCCTTTGTGTGTTGAGTGTGGTACAGCCGTTCCTTATTTCCAGATTGCTGTTAGTGATGGCTCTGCAGAAAGGACAGTGAGATACTGGCCTCACGTATTTTGGAGCAGTACAGTCTAGCTTGCAGTCTCGCTGGTGAGGGCGTGAGTGAAAGACACTCATTGTTGGAGTCTGTCGTAGGCATGCTGGCAGTGGTATGCGTTATTTGGCGTCTGCCTTGATGAGATTGAAGTCGTGAAAGATGACTGACAGGTAATATGAGCTGCTGAAACGATAAGGCTGCTACATTAATGTGGGCTATAATTTTAAATGATGATGACGGGGAGCCGAGCCATTTCTCTCTGCACGCAGCGCGAGGAGGCCTTGCTTTGACAAGATAGAGGTCGGTACAGGTGTGCCGAAGACGTGCCCCTTTTCCATTTCTGTCTGTTCGAGTCTCTGTCCGCCTTCAGAAACAATGCATGCATGTGGGCCACTCAAGTGGAGGCCTCGAAGGAAGTGGTAGTTCTAGCCTTGGTGTTCTGTTTCATTAATTCTATATCTTTTTGCATTGGAACATACACAAATGTGTATGTGTGTGGACACAAATCTGTATGTAATACAAAGATATTTCGGCTGTGGAGCCTTTCTTCTCTTTCCAGCCTGGAATAAACCTTTACTTGTTCCTTTGCAGCCTACACATGCTGACGCAGATCCCTACTTGAACTATTTTTTTTAGTGTTCCCTCTCACCTGTGTGGAGGACTTCCAACACAATCAGAGCTCAGGATTCTGTAGAAATAGGGTGAAAAAAAGGAGGACAGTTGACAGAGCAGGCTTTGTTTGTGAGTCACTTTATTTCACTACCTAGCCAAGCGGGTGCATTGGCTGACATCGGAAAGCCCTAAGTCGTTCAAATAGGGAGCTGCAAAGGAACAAGTAAAGGTTTATTCCAGGCTGGAAAGAGAAACAAACAAACAACATTTTGTCTGCCGAAACATGCTTTTTCTCCTTACCTTAAGAACCGGTCCAGTCCACTTAGATCATCACACTAACTTCATAAATCACCACCCCCTCTCCCTCCTCATCCTCTTGACTGTTTTCAAAATTAGATCAATAGTTTGACCGATGATGCCAGACGGTCATGATCAGCAACAAGGAGAACTGAGTCACTCTGCCGGTTGTCTTCTGGAAATGAACACTTTCTTAAACTTAGCTTGCCATAAATGCACACAGCATTGTTTCGGCAGAATGGAGAAGCATGGCAATGTGGGGGAAAACAAACCTTAAGGATTTTGTCCCTGGCTACTGTCTGTGAGACATTTAAATGTTATTGCTTAGTTTCTTAGCCAGGTTTGACTTTGTACCCACATCAGGGAAAGGTCACACTGAGGTCACACAACTCTTCTGTTGCTTTCCATGAGGGCTCACCAGAATAATAGACGGCTCTCGTGTTGCATGTTAATATAAAATGACCAAAATGAAAGGGTTACTCATTTCTGAAGCAGGGATTACTGAGATATGCATTATAGTGCTGTGTGCATTTATATTGCAGTTACATTTCTATATTTGGTTTTATACTATAAAGGGAATTTTACTCCACCACAATGAAAAATTTGTTTTTAATAATGAATAATATTAAGTCCTTTATTAAAATGGGTGTATTTGATGTATACAAAATACAGCTGTGATGAAATGGAGCCAGTTCTTGCCAGTTTTTTTGTCATGGGTGTGGACACACTGTGGGAAAAATAAACTTGCTCTTTCTGGGGAGTGTTCATTTAAAAAGGCCTCTCTCTGTAATACAAGACAGCCGTCATACATACATACTGTACGACATTAACACTTCAGCTACGGTTCCCATGGTTTTGAATGAGAGTATTCTCTGTGGGAGTGTGATGTCTATGCCATGCCTTGATACACTCCTTTCCAGGACATACACCAGCAGGTACTGGCAGCTGTGAGCTGTGTTAACACACAGGTAATTCAAGAGAAATAAACCATTGGGATTTTGCTTCAGTGTTTCGAAACAAAATATTCCTTGGAAATCTTTCTCCTGCTTTGCTTGATTTTTCATAATCCACAATAAAAAGGCTGCACTAAGAACATCAAGACTTGACTTGTCTGGCCTGTTTTCCCCCTGTTCTTAATACAGCGCAGGTGCCTTTTCAAGGCACTTAAAAAAGAAAAGAATTCATCATAACCTTGATGTGCCTATTTGTCTTATTTGGCTATTGGTGTAAGAGGAACCTTAGCTCATGTTGTGCACTGGAACTCTGTAGATTCCAAGGAGATTCAACATTGTGAATAAAACTGAAATGCTTCACTGTACAGCACAGTATGCGGCTATGCCGAAGCACAGTCAGGGCACACAGAAAGGTCAAAAAGCCTATGCAGAAGAGATGCTCCCTATAAGGGACAAACAGACATGCAGACTTCCACGCAGGGAGGGTGCAGAATTTGATGTGCATAAGCAGGGAGACAAACACCTGTTATATTTTGTACAGAAACCACGTGTGACATTTAAACTGTTTGCATTCCGTTGTCTTGCACATGGAAATCTGTAAATGCTATTCCTAAGGCTTCACTAAACACCCATTCAGGGTAACACCAGAGATGAACCCAGGCTTTACTGAGATTATAAAAACCCTTTGAGAATGATTGATTGTAGAGCATTACTGGAAGATGCATTTTGTGTGTGTTGTGTGTTCTCTGGAAAACGGCCTTTATTGTAACAAAACTCATTTCAAACCTTCGCTGATCTGCACTGTGATGTTTTTTAACACCTTCGGGAGCAATACAACCCAACTCGGTTTCCAGTCAGATCTGTGCGTGCCCCCGGAATAACTGCCTGGCTGGGGATATATTTTATAATGCAAGCCCATTAATAGGAACAATACCATCTTAGTGGTCTTGGGCCTTGATGACACTCTAAATCCTGCACAGTGATCACACTCTTGGCAAGTCTTGGGAACTGATTAGTCTGTTTCACAGTGTAGCACAGTTGTTTTTGGCTGTAGGTTAGCTTGAGTTGCACTTTAATTATAAAGTGAAGGTGAAGATTAGATGAGTAATGGAATCCTGCTGTCTTTCTTGTTTATCGCACGTGCATTTGTGTTGGTTGAGTGCCATTGTCTGCTTTTTCAATCTGAGACTGCTTTAGTTCAGGCAGTATCGAAGATGTCTCTATATTTCCTTATATAAGAGTTTTTACTTTTCCCTTTAGTCCTACTCATTGAACTCATCAAGACTGCACCAAATTTAATGCCAGAATCAATTTAATTTCACATAAGCACTCTCAAATACACCTATATAATTAATTAAAGTATAATATCACTAGCATTCTTCCAGTGGTCTTGTATTATTTATAAATAGCATGTATGGCCTTTCTTTGGAAGAAGAATTCAGTATGTCATGGCTGGGAAGTGTTCAATGCGTGCTCAAGTTCCAGCACTTTGAAAGGTCAGTATCCCATTAGCTTTGTCTTATTAAGAGGAAGGGGTCTCTCTGCTCAGCACACAGAAGAGCCTGCCTGCTCCTGTCCTCTTGTGATCCATGTATATTTGTGCTCCCCATCAGGCTCAATGACAGTGTTTTTTTCAATCTCGAGAGCACAGCTGGTGATCTATGGCCAAGAAGGGACTGTTAACTCATGGAATACTAATCCCAGGGTTTTGTGGGTGGTCACGTTTACAGGGATGAATTGCATGTCAGGAATCACAGAAGGTGGAGGGATAATTGAAGATTGCCGCCATAATTCTTCCTTTCTTCTCAATACGATTACTGCTGTCTGGGTGACAGGAGTTGCCGCCTCCCTGCAGCCCCGACATCACCTTCCCCGAATATTATTTACTGCAGGTGAAAACTGTCTGACCTCCCTCCCCACTCAAGGTCTCTTGGCTTGGCTGCTTATGTCTGAGGCCTGCGTGGGTTGACTGCTTCTGTCTGAGGCCTGAGGTCTGAAGGATGTGGAGTCCAGGATATCATAGCTGCTCTGAGTGAAAGCTGCCCACTGGAAGATGCAGAAGGAACGGGTGCGATTGATTTAACAGGGACTGGATTCCCATTTTGGGATGCATTTATTAAGGAAACGGGAAGCTTGGCCGCAGTTAAAGATGTAATGTAAAGAAGCACTGTGTTGTATTTCAGTGTACACCGGAGACCAGAGGAAAACATTTTTTCAGGTTTCTGAAATCACCACCCCCACTCCCTCCTCATCCTCTTGACTGATTTCAAAATAAGATCAATAGTTTGACCGATGATGCCAGACAGTCATGATCAGCAACTAGGAGAACTGAGTCACTCTGCCGGTTGTCTTCTGGAAATGAAGGTTGTTTTGACAGAATCAAGTGGCATAATAATGTGGGAGAAAACAAACCTTAAGGATGTTGTCCCTGGCTCCTGTCTGTGAGACATTCAAATGTTATTGCTTAGCGTTTCCTAGCCAGGTTTAGCTTTGTAGCTTTGGCTTTGTTTTCTTTTGCATGTGTTTCTTGGCCTCCGCTTGAGATATAGAGATTTCTGCAGTGACTTCAGTGATGTCAGTGAGGGATATGCTTCCCTTCCAATCAGTGCTGACCCTCTGTAAGGCATTGCTGGTCTTGCAGCCTATCAAACGATGAGTGGCGCCGTGGGCAAGCGGGTTACTGGAGCTTATCTGCACTTCCTCACTTCCCCTTAACATACAGTTGGCAAGTGAGAACCTATTGCAGATTGCAAGTTTATATACGATTTTTTATGTTTCTTCTCTTCTAGAAGTTTTACTTTGTTATAATCATAGGTGTTTCAAATACTGTACCTTTGTTTTCTATCACTATGTGAGTTTACTCCAAAAGCACACATTCGTCTTTAAAAGCAATAGATAAAAAATCATTTAAAAAACTTTAAGGCATGACCAGTGTTCCTTTTAATATGCAGTTATAGCAAACGCATACCATAGGTACTGTTTTTACTGTATGTCAGACTAACCAGTAAATAATTAGTTTAGCTAGGGAATTAGTAAATAGTAATTGTGCCATGCCCTATTAAGTTTCGAGTATTAAAAAAATAAGAAATAAGCTACCTAATTGTAAAAATGTATATTTTGAATGGTGCTGTTGTTTTGTAGTAGGGGAAAATAAAGCTGTCCAAAAAAGAAACTTTTAATTTGATACTTCTAATCCTTGCTACATTGGATTGCTTCTGGCAAAAACTGTTTCCGTGCTCTTTGATGATAAAGTACAACTCCCACATAACCCGAAAAGCCAGCTCTGCTCTGTGAAAGCAGCTTAAATCTGTCACCACCAGAAGACATGGGGGGCTGCTTATGATTCTACACATCTGAACACTTTAAAATGAAAATGACACTTTGCTCCTTTCTCCAGTGTTTTTCATACATCATTTACAATATAGATACACAATAATCTCATGTTGGCGTAGAGATTAGGAAGGGCAGCTTTCCTAATGAAATATTTGGATTTTAATGCTTTTTCTGCAAGATGCATCAGGGAGCTTTCTGCTTTGCAGGCTGAGTTTGCATGTGGGTTTGCTCCTTGGCACAGTACAACTTGAAATTACTTTCCAGTAGAAGGATGTGTGGACCTCTCTTGTAACTCTGGATCTTTTATGAAACCTTTGGAATCCTCATCAGCGTGTGTGAGAGTTGAAATATAGTATATGCCAATGTTTTTTTTTCTGGACTCCCTGATAAAATTGGTTTCACATCCATTCTGGCAAAAGGCATATTCTGTGATAAACAGCCCCACCCTTATGTGCTTTCCGGAAGAACCAGAATGTTCTGCTCAACATTTGCTGTTGTTTTTAGATCTACTTGCCCGAGGGTCATATTTAATTTTGTTTTTTTTCCTGATTTCCTGATTTTTCTTTTCTGGTGGTTTCTCTCTTCACTATTGTGTAGATACTCACGGGATCAGAAAACTTCTTTTAATCTTTCATCTATGAGCACTGCACGGCAGGCACCGAGTTTCTGCTTGAGGTCCTCTGAGATCCTCATGTTGCAAAGAGCTCATTAGAGATCGTGTTTGTACACACCACCATGTGTCACAACACTGTTACCGTGGCAGCGTGAATTTATTTCCGCCCAGCCTCGTTTATTTATTCAAATAAGATCTTGGAGCCGTTCTCACGTTGTTTGCCTTCCAGATTAAATAAACCATCTATTCACCCATTTTCCACCCACCTCTTCTAGTTCTGAGTCTGTCCTGGCAAGAAACAGTTGAAATGCAGAGTACAGCCTGGACAGGACTCCAGTCCACCGCAGGGCAGACAGACACAAACACAGAACAGCACACATTCATACCAGGGCCAGTTTTCCCAGAGGCCAGTTACCCTACCAGTATGTTTTTGGACTGTGGAAGGAAACTGGAATACCTGGTGGAAATCCACCTGATCATGGGGAGAACATGCGAACTCCACGCAGACAGCACACTTGTTCCAGAATTGAACTTATGCCTCGCCCGTTAAATTGTGGGGGAATGTAAAACAGTCCTTTTCAGAAATTAGTAGTGCATATTGATTTCCCACTAAAGCCATCCAGACTAGGAAGATATTTGTGAAAATTCTCCAAAGGAAATCCATTTCAATGTAACAGGAAGTTGCCCTGAAAATATTACTTTTAACGTTAGTGTCAAAATAATAGACAAGTCCAAAATAAACAGCGCACATTTATACAGTACCATAAAAACTTGATTTAACTTGACTCCCAGTAACATTAATGACTGGGCACAATTCCACTTTATTTATTTTTTTGCTCACACACTGATAGTTAAATTCTGTTAGGGTTTACTTTCTAAGGGACAGATTGTGAAGAGGTGTGAAATTTTCTATAAAAAATGAACTGTATTACTTGTACCTCAGTTGTTTGGAAGTGAAACTGATGTGGCTAAATGATTTCATGAGTATTTATCGCTCTCATTTATTGATTTAAAAAAGCAACAATTGTCAAAGATTAATAATGCTTATGTTACAATTCCTGCTGCCAACTCCCTTTACACAGTGCAATAATAACTTTAAAAAGAGAAAATTAATTAACCTTTTCTTCAAATCTTATGCGGCATCTGTGTACAACTACTGTCCTTGTACAGCACATGAAAAATAATGACTGAAGCAAGTTTTTTAATTTAAAATCAAACATTTTTCATTGTGACATGCTGAATTTATTTGAAACTACATTCAAACAATTACCACAAAATCCCTTTATATAAAATCCCTTTTTACTTTTTTGGCTCCCTTAATATGGGTCTTCAGAAGAGTGCCATGAATAAACCAAATGTATTTAGATGGTTTTGAAAATTGTAAATACAATTGGATTTATCCTACCAAATGTGGCCAGAAATATCTACAAACTAATGTCTCAATAAAAACTCAGAATCGTAGTTTATGTCAACGTCAAATCAGGTTTTATATTTTCAGAATTTAGTATATATATTTTTTTCTATTTATAAAATTGACCTACAAAGAAGATTCTTGAGAGAGGCAAAGAATTCTCTGAATTACTCTTGAATCTCAATTTGCTAGACCAAAAGTTCAAAATATACATCTGCCACTGAATACTCAAAGAGATCACTGGAACTAAAACCAATCTGCCAGATGTTTTGCTCCAGTGGCGTCCCAGTGAAAGGTGGCACTAGAGGAATTATTTTAATTTATGGTGCTGTCACTGGGGAAAGAATAATTATTTGACGAAAGGTAACGTGAGCTGTTCCAATTCACAAGTCCTTGATTCCCTCTGGAATTCAGCGCCTTTTACTTTGTTTCTGCACAGCAGTTTCCTTTTGATGGCAACGGTGTGGTATAACAGCAGTGATTATAATGACAACAACAATAAAAATAATAATAATTGCTTACACTTCTATAGCGCTTTTCAGGTAAAGGGGATTCCCCTCCATCACCACCAGTGTGCAGCACCACACATCAGCTATTAGCGGGGAGGGGAACAGAGTGATGGAGCCAGTTCAGTGATGGGGATTATTAGGAGGCTATAATCCATAAAGGCCAGAGGGAAATTTGGACTTGACCTTTTCTGCTTTGTGAGTTACTCCCCATAAGTAAGAACATCTATAGTGGAGGACCAAGTCATCTAACAAAACCAGGAATTCTGTCATTGTTCTTATTGGACACATCAAAATGACACAAAGTGACAGTGACTGTCACAGCTGTTTCTTTATTCAGCAGTCGTCCCTTCTTTTTTTTACTTCCACCAAAACCTGCTGTGCTAATCTCAAGAACGTTTAAGTTTCCAGAACTTTAAACTTAGCTTTCCAGCCAAGGTATTGTCCAGGTGAGACCTACTGTAAGTTTCCAAAAGGATATTTATTAATTGGAGAGTGTTTAGTTCATTTGAGCTTTTGATGGCTGTACACCGTAATATGTGCCATTTCTATTTTTATTGTTGCAATAAAAAATTACAGCTGTGATTAACAAGGATATCGATATACTAATGCTTGATCCAGTTACTACTGCATATCAGAGAGTATAACGATGTTGTCAGTGCTTGTATGTGGTTTGTGTGACCCATGGCTATCACTAAGACACAATCAAACATCCTTTTAAAAGTTGTAAATTATGCTACAATCATTCATACTGGGATATTTATTTTATATAACATAACATACTGAACTCTGTTTCCCTGTACAGAATGGACATTTTTCTAATTCAGTACCCAAAACTGGTATAATATTTTTAGATCTTTCTTTCAGATCCTTTTAAATCATATTTTATGTTTCATCCATCGGTGTATCTTTTTTTACTGCCTTTGCAGGGCATGCCATGGCCTTCACCACAGGCACATTTATACTGTGTTTTTGATGCATGAAAAGAGGTGTTCTGTTACACAGCCCTGGGCTTTACAGTCTTCAGAGCCCTGAGGGTGCAGTGGTGATAGAGGGGGAAACGTCTTCAGGAGGTTATGGGTTATGAGGATAAGGAATGAAAAACACACAGTACTGTTTGTGCAGCGGGGTGTGCAGTATGTGGTAGGAGAATCGATTCATAGCTATCGCCTTTGTTGCCTCAGTAGAGCCAGAACAATAAAACAAGGAAGTTTTAGTTTACATTTTAACTTCCACAAGCCTTCACTGATCAAGCTGTTTCTCGTTTCCAGGAAAATAGGTATCATTTGTGTATTTTGTCATCCTCTTGACCAAACATCCTCTACCCAGCCTGTGTGTTGGGTAGTGATTGGCCATGAAGGTTATACTGTAGAGTGGGCCATGTGTTGGCGTGACAGTTGAGATACATTTGTTGTTATCACTCTGTTTCTGTCAGCAGGCTAGTACGGCAGTAGCATAATCACGGTGTCGCATGATCTTATCCGCAAGACTGGGCCTGGTCAGTACTGGGATAGGAGACCTCCAGGGAAAATCGTGTTCCTGCTGTGAGTGGTGTCGGTGGACTAGAATTTCCAAACCAATACCCCAGTGCCATGTTAAGGCAGGGGCTCCCAGAAGGGGAATCCAGCAGGTTTTCTGTGTGTCTTTACATTGTCTATAAGTGAAGTATGTGGAGATGGCTAGATTGGTCCACTTATACTTTAATTTGATCCATTTAATACTTCTCCCGGGTGAAGCACAGTTTACAATTTAAGTCACAGAAAACCTGCTTGACTCCATTTGTCATGTCTCTGGGGGTAAATGGGCATGAAGACTGGAAGAGTATGGACGTGTTTACTGTTTTGGTACACTCTTACTGAGTGGGGCTGGACATGGTTAGAGTATAAAAGGAGTGATTTAACGAGCTGGTGCAGTAAGTCTTATTCAGATACTCACCTTAATGATTAATCATTGTGTGGATAAAGTAGACCGGGTAAAGGACTTGTTTTTGTCTATTTCTTTTTCAGTTTTATCTGCACAAACTTAAATTTCTGTATTAATTTTGCTGCTGTGCTCATCTGTGTTGTCATCTGTTGTTCTCGTGTTATTTCTGATTTTGCCTCATCACCTTGTTCTCGCTGGAAAATAAAACTACCAACCTGTTTTGTCCAACAGCCTCGGCATCTGACTTATGATTCCTGCTGAGAATTCACTTTCATGTCTTTTACAATGTAAAAGCTCGGTAAAGAGTAGCTCTTAGAAGAGACCTGAGGGTTGTGGCGGTTTGTGTTTTACTTTGTCGAGATGACATGAGATGTGTCCTATTGATGTTTGGAAAAACCATGTCTGTGGGGGATTTAGTAATTGGAGCTGCTGTTGCTCTCAGCATAGTTCACAATGTACTGTAGTGGTGTAGAATTCTCCCACAGAAGAGTGGCTGAATGAAACACTTAGCTGGACATGTTGTTATAGCTAATTAGGCATCAAATTAGTGTATCTCCATCCACTCTCCAACTGCTTTGTCCAAATCAAGGATGCAAGAAAGCTGGGGCCTATCCCAGCAAGCAATGGGCGCAAGGCAGGGTACACCCTGGACAGGACACCAGTCCATTGCAGAGCACACAGACACAAACACTCACAAACTCACACTCGCACCCACACCAGGGCCGATTTTGCCAGAAGACGATTTACCTACTAGCTTGTCTTTGGACAGTGGGAGGAAACCGGAATACCTGGCAAAAACGCACGCAAATTCCACACAGACAACACCCCAGGTCTGGAATCGAACCCAGGGCCCCAGCTCTGTGAGGCAGCAATGCTAACCAGTGCGTCACTGTGCCATCCATTGGTGTACTCTTAACACCTTTATTGTCTTAATGTACAGTACATCCTTGACCACAGCAGATCTGAAAGATTTGTGCTAACGATCCCTTCCGTTTTCTGAAGGGCTTTGCTCACAATTCAGAGTGCACGTGCCTGCAGGCAGAGCAGATGTGCGCTTGTGCATCAGGTGTGAGCCTGCCAGTTCTCCGTTGTTTTCAGGAGCAGTAGCTGGCCAGGCACTTAATTCTCTTCAGTGGGAAGTCTGCTCGAGTCAGCTCATGTTAAAGTTAGGCTTCTCCCTCGTCAGACAGGTGTGGAAGGAATCTGGCATCTCGCTGTTGGCGGGGACACAGAGGAAGAATGACCAGGGTAAATTACTTTCACACGCACTGAAAATAGGGGTTAATAATTCCAAGGATGCATGAACCCTGTTTATATGCCCAGTTTTCTTGTCAAATACCCTTCCTGTGATTGATTTGCAGAATATTTTAATTATCATATAACTTTACCATGACTATACCATACATTTTGTTGTGTATAGTCAATTAAATGTTGCGTTTCTACTTTTCACCATGGAATTAGCCTTGCTGTTCCTTATACCACACTGTGTTTTGTGCTATCAGGCTTTTTCCATGCTTTACTACACTTTAATCCGCTGTTACCGTGGTTTGTCACGATAGACTTTTGTAATGAGAAAGACAGCAGTGAAACTTTATTTAAATAAGATAAATTAACAGAATCTGACTGGTGTTCTGAGAGAGATTGTTTATTTTACCTCACATAAGCCTTTATAAAGTGGCTTTCAATCTATTGCGTTAAAACTAGCAGTTCTTGAATTGAGTCTTGCTTCCATTTGTCCCAATGATATACACCCCTTGCATTGACATTTTATTGAATGACAACTGATACACAGTTTTCTAAAATTAATATTTCTTTACGAAAACTTGGATGCTTATACTGTGTACCTTTATATGCAAAAGAAATGAAATGTCAACAAAAAAAATGTAAAGAAAAAGAAAATTACTCATATATGTTAACTGCATAAGTATTTACCCCCTCTGCTAAGGCAAACCTAAATTAATTTTAAATATTGTTATATTTAATTATATATTATATACAAACCTAAATTAATAGATTTAAATAATATGCATATATATTAATTTTAAAATGTGTGTGTATATATAGTTTGTAATTCATTAAATTTGGATATTATTGGGAGTCCCTGAATATTTATGCAAGGCACTGCATGTAGGATTCATGCTGGAAAAAGAGCCACCATTTCTTCCATGAGATCCTCAGGGTCGAAACAAGCTCTGCTCTGACAGTACTGCAGAGAAGTACCACCATGATAACACCTTTGATTACCCCCCTTTCACCAACATCTTATTTTTTTGTGGTTTTGTTTTTCCCAGCAGAGCTTTTTGTTTTCAGCGTGGCACCACAAATGATCTTTTTTGTTTTTCCTCACAGCTTTTGTTCAGGTGCACACTACAGAGCAGAAAGAGTCATTCACTCCTGCTCCTCCAGGCTCTTGTTAAATTTGCCAGATCATCTCTCTGTGAACAGAATGCAATTTAACAGTGCCTTGGCTGTGTGCCTGTGGATTAACGTGTTAAATGGAACATGCTCTACCTGACCTTTTTAAAGCTTTCAGACTCACCTATCCATTTCGTTAACCCCAAGTATTGTCACTGTGATACTCAAACCTACCGAAGATCCTAGCAGGTCCCCTGGCTTGTTTTTTTGGACGTGTCCTTCGTGTTTCACAAGGAAATAAGGCTGCATAGCTGTGACATTGGGAGCATTCTATAGTTTATTCTCTTACTTCTGCTTCTAGATTATTGTGATTGAAACAGGCGTCAGGAGCAATGTTCCCTCTAATTTTTAATGACCTGTGTGCGCCAATGAGCAACTCATGTCTTCACCAATTTTAAAAAGGTTCAGGGTATATCTGGTTCTCTTCCTTCCTGTGTTGAAGATGTCTTTTAATAAACTCACGTTTTTTTTAAAAGACACATGTTTATGTTTATGTAGTTCCCAAACATCCTGTCATGCTTCTTAAGCCATTCATAGAGTTGCTTTGCCATTAAGTTAAGAAAGAGTCCGAAGTGTAATATCACTGCATTCTGTATATAAAAGAGTATGTGAGAACAGTGTTGTTATTCTATGAACTCGTTTCATAGAGTCTTCCTATAGAAATAGTCTCTCTGGGTATTTCTTCTTTCTTCCCTGATTGACATCAGGAGCAATTCTCAATTCCGAGCTAGTTTTGCAGCTAAACTCTCTGCTGCAGTTTAACTCCAATTTGTTAGTTTTGCTGCATAGAAGATACATTTTGAAGCAAGCAAACAAATTTGTTTTTTTTTTCCTGCAAATAGGATCCTGTCAAGACATATGATGGAAATTCTGTATCTCTCAAATTCAGATCACTAAGTCGCAGATGTAACAAGTAAATGCCTTAGCCTCCTTAGATTTTTTTTATTTCCAATTTTATGTTCTAATGCATTAAATCAGTATTGTATTACAGCATATAAATGGTAAAAAACTGAATCATCTTTTGTTGGCAATATAACAGGAATAGCTTTGGAAAGTATGTGCAATCTGTATAAAGACACCTGTCTTTGGGTTACAGTGCATTTACAGTAGTACAACCATCTCAGGTTGACTGCTTTGCTGGAATTGGTACATTTTCTGTATTGCTTTAAAATTATATGGTTCTACACATCAATTAGGACTGGAATTCATCTGCCTGGTGCTCATTTGCACAGTTGTTTAGAAAATGAATGAGATGAGAAAGCAAAAGTGGATGAAAGCTTTTCTTTCACAACATGATGTGTAACAAAATGTTTTTTTATGTGCTATTATCTAGTAGACTTTCAGGATTGATTGTTGGTAATAAGTCAATTAAGCAGATGCAGCAGGCCTTAAAATACATTTATGTTTTTGTAATAAAATCCTGTCTTAGTTACAGCATAAACATTTTTACCATCTGTGTGTGGAGCCTGGTATGCCTCATAGCCATTTTTCTTCTACGTTAGTTTATTTCTTGGGCTTCAAAGAGGTTATGTCTTATCGATCCTCTCCTGAATCAAAGATCTACAATGAGCAAAGTTCCTTCCTGGGTCAAGATATATTTTTAAACAGTTTTCTGGCTTTGTGTTAGTCATGTCATGTGCTTTATAGATTAAAGGATTAAATGATTTTTTTATTGATTTCTTTTAGAGGTGTGGCAATAAATTTTAAAAAAATGAATGTAAGAATTGATCAGTAACATCTAATTTTATTTTTCTTATTGTAAAATTTTCTAATTGTGATGGTCAGGAGGTATAATGATGGCCACGAACCTTTAAAAAAATCTGTTGATTTTGCATAGCAGTTAATAGCTGTGCATAGATGCATTCTGTGTGCAACAGACAGTTACGCTCCAAGCTAAACACTGTCAAATCTGGAATCCAGACCTAATTGTAGAGCATTTCTACACGAGTGACTTTTTAATATTTTTCTCTAAGCACCACAAATGCACCATCTATTTTTCCCTTCAAATTTTCTGCTTCATTGCAAAGCTTGCATTTGAATGTAGACAGTAAAACTTTTAATATCCATTGTGGTAAAAAACAATATGAAAGTACCAGAAAGATCTTACAACTAAATGTACCCAGAGTTCAATATTCTGACTTGTAAATTGTTTGATTGAGACATTATGTTCTTTCTATTTGAAATCATGAAGGAAAAGTAGAAATGTTTAGTGTGTTTGGTCATATGTTTCTGTGTTGCTTCTCAATAGCACCATTCAGTGCAACTAGTTTAAATTGGTTGTGGCTGAAGTTGGTTTAAGCAGGCTGAATTAATTTGTCAAGCACAGCAGTGGTTTGAAGGGAATAAGACTCATAAATTCTGTCTTGTAAAAAGCCTCACAGCTTTTGTTTTGTGTACGTCAGATCAGTAATTGGATTCCTTTGCCCCCAAAACCCCTATTAAGAGAAATGTCTCTTTTGCAGCATACTGTACATACTGTATAGTAGTAGGCATGATTGGTTCTCTTCTCTGTGCAGTGCAACCGCGTGTTCTTTTGAGAACTGACCGCTACACCCCAGGTGAATTGGCAATGTTAAAGCTTTAAGCAGGGCGCAAAAAATGCCCTTTCAATTATTTTTCTGAGTAGCCATTAAGAAGAAACAGCCAGAGCAAGGAACTCTGCAACATCTGGATTCCCGTGATAGACATGCATGCGTGCTTTAGAAACTAAATTAATGCGAGGGAGCGATTTTAAAGCGCCATTAAGAATCTCACCACGTATTTTCCTCATATGGTAAAGTGCGGCATTAAAAGGGGGTGAAAATAAATCAATGCTGCGTGTTAGCGCAGTGAACGCAGTCAATACTAAGTTGAGGATCCCAGGAGAAGACTTTCTTTTCAACATTAAACATGCTCTGTCCCTATAAAGTAATGGGTTGTGACTGGGTTATCAGTGTGTCAAGTCAGCTTTTTTCAAATGCAAAAGTAGTCATTTTAAGAGTTTTTGTTCGTAAGGTAAAAAGCCCTTAATACTGAATTTTTATGCTGTGTATTCCATTACTTAATTATCTTCCATTTTAATAATTGTGTATATGTGGCATAATAAATAATGCCATAATAATTTATGGCACTGCTCTGAAAAATCTTTAAAATGATGACGTCCAGTTCCTGCCCTAGTCAACTTTTGAACCCTTTGCCAGATTGTTTCTGTTTTTAATCTAGTGAGATACACAAGCATTTCTGCAAGGAAATCATCCTCAGAACCTCAATGGAATTTAATTAAGTGTAGAGGGAGGCTTCTGAGCTCCTGACGATATTAAGAAGCAGTGTACGTGATTACTCATTTAAAGTACTGACCCTCTGATCAATACACGCTACACGCTTGCAGGTAAAAGCCTGTGTGATGTATGGCGTTAAAGTGCCGTCTTCAGAATGATACAGTGAAACACAAACCAGAGGCCAGAGGTGGAAACGACGAGGAAAGGCATTTGAAACCGTCGACAGGGCAGAAGAAGACTGAGGAAGTTTGGGACTAGCTGCCCAGCCATGCTGTTGAAGCCGATACCCTGGCCTCTTTCAGAAAGGACTGGGCGAGTCAATCAGCTGTTAACCACCCGATGGGCTCGGTGGGCCAAAGGGCCTCCTCCCATTGGTAACCATTGTGCTAATGTGGGGAATAACAACATCAAGATCCACAAAGGAAAATGCAGAACAGCACCAACATATCCTTCACTTGCATTGCTACCTCAGCAATATATTGGCAAGTTGTAGCAGTGGCCAGTGTTAAATATTGATTTCTGTGAAGACGTGTGCAACAGCTATTCAACAGCTATTGACTGCTTAATATGTCATGCAAATGTAAGCACAGCCTTTCTAGATAATGAAGGTCAATGGGGAAGGCAGGTACCTGCCAATTAGCAGGGAGGTTTGGTCTCTGTGATAATGAACTGTGAGGCCACATATTAGAATGAAGGTGAGCAGTCAGCAGTCAATTATTGTGATAACAAACATTTTGACCCCACCAGGCTTTATAGAAATTGCAGGTGATTGTTTTGTTTTTATGTGGAAAAGGGCAACACAGGCCATGAGATAGCGAGAACCAAACAAAGGAGGTTATGTAATCAATAAGATCATACAGTATAGCTTTTGTCATGAAATGCAGGGTGGATGAAGCTGGCATCAGTGCCCACTACAGTAGAATGAAACAAGGTATTTGCAAGATTTCTGAAACAAATGGATTACGGCTAACTATTTCTTATGCCCGCTGAGAGTGCTGCAGTTGGCTTGCTAATAGCACTTAAATTGTTTGGCCCATCTCCATAATGATATAGCTAGGCTGCTCTGTTGGAATCATTAGAGCAATTTGTTTGCTTTGACACTGGCTATCAGCAATTTTAATTTTCCGGTAAGGGCCAGCTGAAAGATTCCAAGTAGAAGTATTATAATACATCATTTTCTGTCTGCTTTTTTAATTCAGGCATTCAAATTCATGTTACCTGCAGTGTCATTGTGAGAAGGGGCCTTTACTGTGCATTTAGTGCTGCACATTAAACCACATGCTGTACTATTAAACTCTGTCTGCACATGGGATGGACTCACAGATACATTTGTATGTGGTTGTCTTCTTCTGATGGGTGAGGCTTTTAATCTTCATGGGCTCAGGAAGCTCCCTTGATCCTAAAGCAATAACTGAGAAAAATGGGGAGAAGAAAAAGCAAGTGTTCAATTAATCTACAAAACCTTGAAAACAATTAAATGTCTCCAAGGTGTTGGTGTTTAATATTAAAATGTTTTTTTTCTTTTCTGCTGCAGGATAAATTTCATTAGGTGCTGTCCTGTGGATAAATCATTATGACAGACTTTCTGTCACTATAATTTTGTTGCTTCCAAAGTTAAGTCACCTTCAGAAAAAGGTGAGGGGTATTGGTTAACAGTGGGAGAGTGGTATCAGAGCTGATGGTCTGTGTCGGATGTGCACACCCTGCACGGCAAACAGGCTGGCTTTGAGAAAAGAAAAAAAGTCCTGTTGCTAGGGAAATGAGGAACACGTTAACAATCGAGTTAAGAGATGCTTTCCATAGTCTTGATGACATGTGGCGAAATGGCAGATCATGACACTGTGCCATTAATTTAATTGTGGCAGAATGGTGTGCTGTCAGCATGGTTAAAAAGGCTGCTACCACAGAGAAACCGTCCGCAAAATGAAGTGCAGTTTTTAATTTCGAAGAGGCTAAGACTACCTCCCAAAATAAAAGCTAAGTTGTATTTTCTGGTAAGTCACATGATGTGAGGCGTCTGATTTGATTATACGCTCTAGTGGAGAAAAGACATTCTCCATCCATTTATTTGTTTTCTAATTATGTCAACTGTATGTATCCAATAAAGTGTATTAAAAGCTGCACATTCCTAAGCCTTTGTTTGGGATGTGAAGTGGGGGACATGTTGCTCAAAGTAGTAATAATCTTCTCCCAGGGCTCTAAGGGACAATTCATTTTCTGTTGGCTAATTAGCTTCTAACTTTGACAGTCATAACGATTAATGTGTTTATCATCAAATCTCAAAACCCCTCTTTCTTGTGTGACAAATCCCTGTGGCAGGGGCTTGTAGTGCAAAAGAATGTGCTCTTTATTGAATTGTTTTTTTTTATTGGTGTGCCACAAAAGATATACTAATGTAGTCATTGAACTTTGAAACGGCAGTAAACTTGCTTGTGGTTTGTGAGATGCCCACAATAAATGCCATGTGCTCATGGCACTGCAGTGCCCTAATCAGAGCTCTCGATGACCCTGACTGCCTTTGAATTCAGATACTAAGGGAGCACAAATTGGTAAAGACGGTGCCTGAGGTTCAGAATGGTGAAAATAAATATCCTTTGCTCCTGATGTTATTTCACGAGGTGCGTGATGAAGACATATCTGGCAGCTCCAGGAAGACATTACTCCCCTTCAGGTTGATCTGCCAGAAGAAGTAGTTTCTCAGTTGATTACTCTGGCTGGGTATTAAGGTCTCGTCTGAGAACGCTGCGGTTGTTGTGCGGTTGAGAGCGATTGTGACAGCAGCAGAGAAATAAATACTGTGTCCACTCTTGGCGGTGAGTCTGGGTGGACAGGAAGTGGGCACTAATCTGTAGACTCCCAGATACCACTTGACTACAGAATACGCGGGCACAGTGGCCCAGATGAAGTGGAGTACCTGGCTGCTCCCTAACACCACTGACCCATTGCCTTTCCACAAGGGCTGTGTGTTCTGTAATGTGAGTGATTGGCCTGCCCAGTGGAACAAGGGATCAATACTAGTTCCACACAGCAGAATGCATTTGTCTTTCCTTATCTACCCTGCAGAGGCCTGCCATAAAGAACGCTGGCCCAGAGACCCTGGGATAGAAATTGAGACTGCTGGCTGAAATTACACGGCCCTATCTGATCCACAGGCAGCCTCTGCCAGGGAGACAGATTGCAACTGGAGGAGCTGAAGCAGTAGTTTTTCTGTGGGGGGGCAGCCAGGACACCTTGCATACAGATCACTGTCACATGAGTTAGATACTTGTATGAGATAAACGCTGAGATATGACAGTGACCTCAGAAATGTGATCATTATTTGGTGTTGGTAGTGGCTGTAGAATTATCTATTTTATTGCATGTACAGGACCATTACTGACAATAATAATACACTGCATTTTCCTACTAACCCGTGCATTTGGTAGATGCGGTATACTGCTAATGAGTTCACCAGTCCCTTTGTACTAAACCCTGTTTATTAAAGATACTCTTTTGCTAATACGTGTTGAGAGAGAGAGCTCTTCTGGTGTAGCATGTACAGCTACGTCGAAGATAATACAGTTTGTCCCTGAGGCAGGCAGGTAGGCGGCCTGGTTGTGTTATAAAGTTTTGTACTTGTTGTTTTCACAGCTTTGAGAATGATAATGGGTCCTGGCAGAGGGAAAAGCAAGTCTCTGTTCTGCAATGAGACCCTTTTGTTGAGACTCCTGGTGCTATTAACATTAGATATGTACAGTTTTGTGGAGGTGTAGTGGAAGTGACAGATGGATGAAATTAAGGATTTGCAGTATACAGGGTCTTTTTAGGTCTTTTTAGGAAGCCAGTAAAAATAGAATATAATTTTTACTTCACCTTGAATTAAGATGATCTGTAATGTAAAGTACTATACACATTATTTAATAATGTTAAATAAATAAATAATTTATTCTTATTTTTCTTATTATTATTTATTCATCCATCCATCTATTTTCTAACTACTTTATCCAGTTCAGCATTGAGGGAGATCCATAGCCTATCCTGGCAAGCAATGGGTACATTGTTGTTGTTGTTGTTGTTATTATTATGATTATGATTATTGCTTGAACTTGTCAAGGAAAGGAAAGTCTTCGATGTGTTTTTCAGAATGTATTGCTCATGAACCCTTTGGCTGAGAGCTCTTCCCATCAGGGGTGATGGTTGCAGGCGTGATTGCACCGTGGGCATGTATTTCTGCGGTGCAGGGAAAGCCCAGTGCTTCAGGCCTGTCCTTCTCTTGGCAGATCCCTTGCTCAGGGCACTTGGCTGAGGCTCGGCGTCGGTTCCTGCCCCTGTCTGAAGGCGGTCCCCGAGCTGCGCGGTTGAATCTGCCTCTCAGTGCCTTCGCTAAGGCTTGCAAGCAAACAACACACCCTGAGCTTCTCATTAAACCCCCCAGTCCCTCCATGCCTCCTCCCTTCGGCGTCAGTGTGGCCCGTTACTGACTTTGTTCCTTACTATTTCCTACTCTTCCACTACGCGAGCACGTCTCAAACAATGAACTGTTCTCTGTGGACGTGTTCCTGGTTGACCTCATGCCTTAATGCCTCTGACAACTGAAGGCAGATTGATCACATTCACTTGACAGAATTTCTTACCTTCCATTACAGATAGGAGAAAGTCAGCCCCTTAACTGGCAGAGGGTTGCATTCTAATACTTTTTTTATCAGTATAAGCATAGTATTGGTGAAGTATAATGGCATAGTTCTTATCTTGGTAGCTTCATTTTCTAAAACGTAGATAACAACCGTAATCTTCTTCACCAGTAGAATATAATGCTACTGTATATAAATCTGACTTTTGAGGACCTGAGCTCTGGGGCATATTTATTTTAAACCACATGGTTCACCAAGGGTGGCACAGTGGCACAGAATTGCTGCCTTGCATTGCTGGGGCCCTGGGTTCAATTCAGGACCTGGGGTGCTATCTGCATGGAGTTTGTACTGTATGTTCTCCACAGGTTCACTTGACTTTCCTCCTGGTACTCTGGCCCTCACAGTCTGTGTGCCCAGCGATGAGTGGTGTGCCGTCCAGGGTGTACCCTGCCTTGCACCTGTTGCTTGCTGGGATAGGCTCCGGCTCCCCCGTGCCGAATTGTATGAAGCAGTTAGAAAATAGATGGATGAATGGATGGATTCACCTTTTGAAGGACGTCTAAATTGTAGTGCTCAGAATGGAAACATCTGGCTCAGAGCCAGCAGTTCTGTGTCGCGGGGATGCTGTGGAAGCAGGTGGGTTTTTAATTGTGGGCGCACTCGGTAAGTGAAGAGGGGGTGCGGGTGATCATGCTGCCAAGAAGAGGAGGCATGTGGTCCCTTGCAGTCATCTACTCTGGATCAGAGCTCTGTGTCCTGCCTGCCCCAGATGTGCCACAGTGATTCTGCTGCCGTCTGAGTTACAATCTGCAATCAGGGGTGTACAGCACCCCTCCTCCTCCTCCCATGAGGTTCACTGTCATAGCTTGCAACGCTTTTTGGAGGAGTATGGTGGTTGCCACAAAACCGTAAAGCCCCGTCACTTTTGCAGTTTCGGCAGCCTCTGTCCGCTACAGCTGATATGCACTTTCTTGTCAGTACTCCGCAAAGCTGCTATAGGTAAGCAGCCCCCTTTGTTTGTTACAACAGGATGCCCCACATACTGTACAGGAGCAGAGAATAGGAGCACTTCAAAAGTCACTTCAAGCCAACGCTTCCCTGTGATGCTCTGATCTGGGGCTACGGGCCATATCTTGTCAATTTCGTCATGCTCTTAAGTGTGCTGCATGGTGAGTTAGGCTTTTTTTCCTTCTCAAGAGCACTGAACTTTTTGCACAGAGGATCTTGTTGTCAATGTTTGAAGCTAGGAATCCTGCCTTGCAACTAAAGGCTCCTTTTACACATCGGATCCCAACTAAAATATCTTCTGATGAGCTCTTTATTGATTTCATTGTTCTGAGACATTGGCCCTTTGGAACACAAGGTTTTTTTTCCTGAGCGTGTTCAGCAAAAGAATAGGACCTGTAGCTAAAGCCAAGAATCTTGTGTAGCTGTGACACAGACTAAGATTGGATTGCATGCATAAACAAAGCTGTAACCCATGGGGAAAGGAAATATAATTTATTGCCTGTCACCTTAAGGGATCGTATGTTTTTAAATGCAATGTTCAAAATCAGAATGTAAACCTGATACATGGTTTGGTGTGACAATAACAGAAAAAAAGATTAGCAGAGAATATATGATTGAATATTATTATATTGGTGAAGTATAATGTAAATAAATTGTGATGTGTAATTCATTAATGAGAAAGCATGTTTGGAGATGGTTTGGGACAGTGAAAACCTCCTAAAGAAACCAAATCTAAATTTAGCTCTGATCAAATTATCCAGAGTTCATGTGTTGTATTCAATATTGCGTTCATTAATGAACTTGTTCTTTAATGATGTTCTGTCAGGAACTAAATAGACTCACAAGGCCAATAATAAAATTAAAGCTGGTATATTTTTCATGCAATTACTTGCTCTACTTAGGGGAATTCAGTGTGGTGACATTCCACTGGGCTCTCAGTCCAATCAATGAACTCTGCCTTTTAATAGTCTGTATCAATAATGTATTCATTATCTCGTTTGTCTTTGTTAGATCAAACTTTAAGTTAATAAAAAATGTATCTTGCCCTCTTGTTACTCATAGTTAGGGCCTTTCCTTGACTGATCGGTGTTAAAACAAATCGAAAAAGAGCAAAGGGCCTCAAGTGAAAATGGAGTGTTAGCTACAGCTCGGAATATTAGAACTGATGGCTGGTACAAGCTATTTCTCACAGTGCTTGTCAAAGCAGCATGTGAGTTGCCCTTTGGGGTTAAATGAGAGTGTATTTCAAACTCAAAAAAACAACAACAACAACAACAACAAAAACAGACAATGGAAAAACCTGGCTGAAATATGACAGGAATTAAATTCTCTATGCCCTGCTATGGACTGGCGTACATCCAGGATGTACTACACCTTGTGCCAGCTGCTTGCCCTGCCATGACCCCGAACTGGATATAGTGATGAGGACGTGGTGGGGTGTCTTTGGTGATACGGTAGCTGGGTGGGTTGTTCCAATAGGTACCGGAGTTCAAAACGAAGAGGGCAGTTTTGCAAAATGGGGTATAATGTTTAAGGATTTACAATTACTGGTGATTGCAGCCAATCATTTTTAAGGATGTGAAAAGCCTTACTTAATTTATTACTAATTAGTAGTGATTGTACTGATAAGTGAGATATAATTGGATGGACAGATAGGTGGGTAGTGAAATAAACTTTTCTGTCTCTTTTAATCCTTTGTCTGCTTGGAACTCTTTCAAAGGTTAATGTCTCTCTGTTACCAAACTGCTGCCTGACCCATAGGCTTTTATTTGGGGGGGGTCTGGCTTTTGGCTTGTCACAGTCAATGACTTTAACACTCGTGACATTTATCTTAAAAGCAATCCACTTACTGAGATTTCCCAGTGGCCCTGAAGCCCTAATTCATTCACACGTCACATATTTCTGCGTTTTCCCACCCTGTACCTCCTAGACAGTCAAATGCGGCCTAAGGCGCGTCCAGATTTTGATATTTCTGCTGCTTGTTGTGTTGGCTTCCTTATGTAGAGGTGCAGGACGTCACAGTGCAGTTCAGCAGAGGTTTGAAATGAGTTTGATTTTGTGCTGAACAAAAGGCCATTTCCAGAGAACACTAAAGAAGATACACACCAGGTGTATCTCTCATGCTGCTCTGAATTCAGCAGGGTCGAAGAGAGATTTATAGTCCGGTTTCAGCTCTGGTCGCCTTGTGTTATTTTCACGAAGGCATGTTTTTGTAGTAACCCTTGCATATGCATTAGAACTGTTTCTGATATCGTTGTCCCTGCCTTTCAGTTATTTCTGAAATACAGCAGGTGTCTTTTTAAAATGCGCTCAGGCTGTGCCAAGAATGATGATCCCAGGCAGGGTCAGATTTCCACACTTAATTAACAGCACTGATCTCTATACTGTGGCTGAAGATCTCCTGGGAATCTGGTTCACCAGCACAGATGAGTGCTGGAGTTGAGAGCTGTGTGCCAGGGTGGTTACTTGGTCATTGGCTTAATAATGCCAGTTTCAGAAGAGAGCAAGCAGAAAGAGATATCTGCTGTATTTCTGTTGGGAATGAAGCAAACATACTTTTCATCTTGCTGACAACGCCATCAAAGCTGGAACGAATTGGGATTCCTGGCACGTTCAGGTCACCTTATCGCGGCCTTCGACTTCTGGCAATTTGTAATTGATCCATGTTAAACATGCAGGATGAAGTGTGTTTATTTTCCTCTGTCAGTCCCTTAATCTGTCCGCCATGATTGGAGTCCTAAGAGCCTGGTGAATAATGCATCACAGCGGGTTGTTTGAAGAGATGTGTTCCCATATCTTATGAATGGGAGAAGCCTAAATAATGGATTAATGGAAAGCACGCTGGTTGGTGGCACCAAGTCGTAATGATGGAGAGCTGCATTCAAATGTGAATCGACAGAACCTTTGTTCGAGGTTGTTTTCAATAAGATAAAACAGTATTGCCAGAAGTTAGGTACTTCTCTTTGTTTTACATCATGTGTAAAAACTGAAAAGAATCCACTGTTGTCTTTTATCAGACGTTCATTTGGACAGCAGTCGTTTTTCCAAAGGACAAAATTATGCCATTTATATAATGGCAGCCAAAATCCCACTGTCAAATTTTATTATTACAAATAGTAATACCTATTAGTGATAATAAATGCTTACAGTATACTTACTGTATATAGTGCAATGGGGACTCCCCTCCACCACCACCAGTGGGGAGGAAAACAGAGTGATGAAGCCAGTTCATAGATGGGGATTATTAGGAGGCCATGATTGTTAATCGCCAATTGGAAATTCTGTCCAGGACGCTAGGGAAACACCAACTCTTTTTTGAGAAATTATATGGGATTTGTAATGACCAAAGAGAATCAGGATCTCAGTTTTATGTCTCATTTGAAGGATGGTGCCTTTTATGGAGTCCCTGTCACTATACTGGAGCATTAGGATTCACACAGTTCGCAGGGTGAGTGCCCCCTACTGGCCCCACTAACACCTCTTCCAGCAGCAACCTTGGTTTTTCCCAGGAGGTCTCCCATCCAAGTAACTGACCAGTATCATACCTGCTGAGCTTCAGTGGGTTGTCAGTTGTGAGATGCAGGGTGAAATTGCTACTGTTGGACTGCTCATAAATACTTTGACAGACCCCAATCTGCTCAAAGATCTTTTTGATCCTGTCTGCTGTACTGTAGTTGTTAGCTTGTTGTTCGTGTGGGCTATTAGAGCTGTTTCCACTGTCCACATTCTGTACTGTTATTTGTTGTATCCTCACTGAGAGTGCTTGTCTCTGTTCCCCCGCTGTTCTCTGGTAAATATTTACACGGCGAGAGAGTGAGAGAGTTTTGTTTCCACCAGGAGGATGTTTGTGTTAACCAGATGAATGTCAGGAGGAGACTGGAAGGCAGTGGGGATGTGGGATCTCTTCGTCTGGCGTCCCGAGAGAGCTTTCAGTCTGTGTTATAAGGCTGTGTGGATGCCAGTAGAAACACTAGTCAATTTCAATCATATAAAACCGTCCTGCTGTAAAGAAAATTAACAGCCTTCATAAATCACCTTTTCTGTATGAATCGATCTTGAGATGAGAAAAGGGTGAGATTTCTTATGGGGAATTAAGAGTGAAGAGAACAAGCTGAACAACAGATGTTCCAGGAGGAATGTAATAGTGACAGTAACACAAATGCTTTAGAGGTGAAGGTAACGTTTCTCTGTTAGTTTAATCTAATTCAGAAACATGCTATTTTAGTCAATTTATCCTAGTGAGTCAGGTTGTTTTTTTTGTCCTGGGACTGTGGAGGGTTGATTTCCTTTCTGATGTCAAAACCTGTCCCAATGCAGAATTTAAAGAGAACTAAAGAAAACACAGTTTCTTTAATATATTTAGACTTTATGTATTGTCACGTTGGGTTCTGTCCCTAATAGGGCTGTGTGATTTGTTCAAAATGGAGAGCTTTAAAGTGCAAAATAAAATTAGAAAGGATAAGAGAGTCTCCATTTAAGATTTTATGTGTATTTAATATCGGTATTTTGTCCTTTACTTTTTGACTTTATATAGTAGGTTACTCAAAATGTACTTTTTTCCACCTGATACAGGTGACAGGTTTTCTCCCTCAGTTCCCCTGGAGTCTCATCACCTGTACAGGAATTAGTGGTGTCTCAGTACTCAGTACACGTTCGCCTGGTGCTCCTTCCTGGATATGCAAGTAATAGTGTGAAATATGCTAATGTAGATCCTTTTGAAAATGAGAAGTTATTGCTGACTGGTAGCGCCTAAGCACTGTTCCTCAGTTGCTGCTAAGAAAAGAGATCTGAATGCTGGTTTTCCCTTTTCAGTGCTGGGAAGTGATTTTAGTCTTTCTGCATTTCATTCACAAAGATTCACTGAAATGTGCTGGCTGTCCTTCCCTCTCCTCCTCAGTCCCTCTCAGAGCCCGGAGTGTGAAAGGGCTTCTTTTCCCCTTTGTCTCCCACAGTTTGCCCTCACTCCCACAGTTGTCCTGTGAATGTAGGAGAGGGTAAGGGAGCAAGGCTTTGTGGAAGTTTAATGGGCCGTTTCGCATCAGGGCCTGTGCAGGACATGGGCCTCTCGTTTGTTAGGGGACATTCTGTTCTGACACATGCTGTCACAGGGACACACTCTTGGCCCCACCAAAGGGTAATTTGAATCCATTTATTTCAACCTACACAAATGAAACATGCCAAGGGCAGTGTTGGCGAAATCAGATAGTTTAAAACGGTACCTCATTTGATAGCTTGCTGACTTCACATTTTAGAGACCTTTCACAAACACAGAAGTTTCACTTCACCGCAAAGTCCTTGGTTTGCCTCTTGTATCCATGTGAGGTGAAACACTAATGTGTATCAGTTCTGCACTTCATCACTGCTGATACGATCTTGAATTCAAATGTTCATAATACCATATGGTGAAGCTCTGGAATATAATTGATTTAATTGTGCCTGTGGAGTGCACATCATTTTTATGGTTTTGAAGCATCAAAGATGTTTAAAAAATACCAGAGAATTTTAGAAGAAAATAGCCACTTGAATTAAACCTTAGCAAATGTACTGCTGAAGCGAATTCTTGCAGTGTCAAGATCTAATGAGGAGAGGTCTGTTTTCTGTTTCCCATGCAAGCCTATTGTACCTCATGGATTTTCAGCATTTCATTGAGGGTTGTCAAAGCCATCCGTCCATTTTCTCACCTCTTTATCCAGTACAAGGTCCCGGGGGAGCCGGAGCCTAGCAGGACACACCCTGGACAGGACGCCAGTCCATCACTGGGCACACAGACATGGACACAAGCACTCACACACTCACACCAGGGCCATTCTTTCTAGTTAACCTACCAGCATGTCTTTGGACTGTGGGAGGAAACTGGAGCACCAAGAGGAAACCCAGACAAACACGGGGAGAATATACGACCTTGAAGCACATAGCAGCCCAGGAATTGAACCCAGGGCCCCAGCGCAACAGAGCAGCAATGTTAACCCATTTGCCACCTTGCCACCGGAGCTGCAAATTGTTTGACATTCCCATTTTTACAGTACCCCTAGTATTTTCCTGATACTTCAGTGAATCTGCTCCATCCGGGAGCTGCTTGAAGAAAGCTGAAAGACTCGGCGCTTGCTGGCTTGGATGCATTATGCACATTATTCCTTCTGAACAAAGCAGCCCCAGTGCAAAAGGAAGGATGGAGACCAGAAAAGGGGATTCTGCTTTGCATAGCAATAGCCCAAACTAGCTGCAAGTTGGATGAAGTCATGGACTGGCTCTCCATCAAACATTTAGTGAATATGTGGAGCCTGGTCTCTTAGCACCATGGCTAATTGTATTTTTGAAGAAAATGCAGATGCTATGCAGTTCTCAGCTATTTAAGCTTGAAGACACTATTTTAAAGCCATTCAGCCGCAACAGAATAGTTTCTGAATTGACTGGCCAGTGTGAAAGAATGGGATTCTCACGCGGTTTGGGCTGTCTCGGAGTGGGTGACAGGGATTAACCACCGTTTGAAAGAACTGTTGTGTTTTATTGCTTTTACATTGTGCCTTTTCCAGCCCCGAAAGCAGAAATATTTTCTCTGGCTGGTTATGTGAGCTGTTTGCCCACACTGACAAGCAGAAACACAAGACACCTGAAACACCTGCACCACTGTTTCATGTGCCTGCAGTTCCACGTGATCATTCTGTCTTTTAAAAAGCTACAGGGGTGTAATAACTATATAATAAACATTTTCATTGGTCTTTCTCTGTGGAGAATAACACACGCTCCTCAGTGTCTTGGTTTGCAACAGTCTGTGCTAGGACAAGCCTAGCCCAGGTGTACTTGTTCCTCTGTGGTCTGTACCACTGCCTTGATCCCAGTGACACCGGGCCAAGTTTTTGATTCAGGCTGGTAATTATGAATTATGTGACATTTTCATAAAATATGTTTAACTGTTCTGGTATCCTGTCTGTTTTTCTGTTTTCTGGCTTGTTCAAAATCTACGAGCATCCTCCATCTTTATCAGATCTTGAATATATTAGAGCAAAACAATTACTGGATTTTGTTGTTTTCAAACAGCCATTGACTTGAATGCACTAGGTTTGGAATGGTACAACATTGTTAATTAGCTGTGGACCAAGACTCACAGTATATATTAAAGCTCACAATTTTCCTTGTCTCGCTTAAAGTGTTAAAACTGAATTTGAAATATTGGAACAGATTTGATTCAAAGGAGGTTTCACACTATTGTGTGATAGTATAATGTGAAAGCAGAATTGAAGCCTGCTGCTAGCATCTCCAAAAAGGCAGGCTGGCATGGTAGTTGGTGGGGAAAAAATGTTATTGAAATTTTTATTGAAATACTGAAAACAGTCTGTGTAAGAGTATTAATGGAATCTGCTTTTGGTGCAGTACATAAAATCCACCAGGTTTATGTTCCACCAGGTTCTCATAGCAATTACATTAAATAGAGATAACTGGAATTGCCACTTTTGTCTGTATATTGTCTTTTTTCTTTACACCAATGTGAGACTTGCATTTCCTCCCAAACCATGATAAAGATATCTATTTAAACGCATTGAATCTCCACTTCAGATGAAGGTAGTTTATGTTGTGAAAAATGAGAATTCTAAAATTAAATGTATGTGTATCAAGACATCCCAGGTTTTTTTCTTTAGGAAGGAGACAAAAAAGAGGTTTTATCGCTAATCTCTTCAAATGGGAGAAATGAGAACCTCATAAATCAAGTCCTGTTTGTAAAAGGTTACATTTTCATGTCGGGGAAAATTTATTATAGGATAGCGCCAAATAAAAAAGTAATTATCCTTTATCATTAGGCAAGGAAGAGTGACATAATTAGTTTTTGTTTGAAGCTGATTTGGGCACCCCATCCACTGGGATTAAACATATCTTGAAATCTTTTTAAATTTAACAGAAAATGTGTTCATTTAATTTGTGAGCATCCTGGAATTGGCTTATAGCCAGGCTTTGTCTTATGCTGTGGTTATTGATAACCAGTCCTCGCCTTGCACTGACATAGACTGCTATCTGTCAGATCACTCCAGGTGTCGAATCAAGGTCTTTCACTCTGAGGATAGTATAGGCCATGCACATGACAAAGGGGCATGAAAATATATTGGATTTGCATGCACAGGCAAATATTTATTAAATAAGTAATCTCTGTGCATGTTTTACTTTCTTATGTATGTACAGTACATAAGTATCCATATATACATTAAAAAGAGAAACCATGCACAAAACTAATATTATTTCTATGAGAGTGATAACAGCCTTTTGGTACAGTACCTCAACAATTAAAGCCCCTTCTTGTAGACTGATCTCTTCAGAAACTAAGGCTAATAAGTGTGTCAGAGCACTGTGTTTTGTTAATGCAATAGTATTTAATTAAAGCAGTGCAGTGTAAGGTTTTTTTGTCATAGAATCTGTCTGATTTTGCTGATGTCAAAAGAAACAAATATGAAAACTAGGTCCCATTTTCCCCCGGTTATTCATGCTTTGAGAACAGTAGTGTGGCACTAGTCTGGGAAATGTGTTTGCGATCATCTTCTGTGCTCCGCGCCATCCTTCGGGATGGAAAACGGGTGGCAGTAAACACAAATTAGCTGTGTCACACTGTGCATTGAGCAGACTGTCCTGGAGAAAAGCACTGTGACCAGGGATGGAGCGCTAGGCTACGTCCCGGGAATCCAGCAGAAAGGTTTGATATATTACTGTTTCCAGTCTGATGTAGACCGTAAGTGAAAATAGGACGGTTCCTATCACCAATCCAATTACCTGCCCTCTCCCTTCTTGTGGGAGAAGGCGCAGAAACGCACTCAGAATCCATTTACATGATTTATATGAAGACTACTGTGTGCGGTTGGCAGAATTTATCTTTTATTTATGAGGACACGGCAGTAAAGCACCCAGATGTTAAGCGATGTGGGGATCTCATCTTCCCAGAGTCATTTTAAAGCTATAAAACAACACAAAGAGAATGGGAGGAGGTGCCACATTCCTGCTTTAATTAGGAACATCTGAATTTGCTTAGGCCTTTGCATATGATATTATTTTAAGCAGGACTGTGTGGGAAATTGTTTTATTTTCTTTTGAGACTTCATTTAAAGACATTTGTGAAAAACCTCAGCAAGACCCCAGTGCATTTAATATCACGTATCACAACAGTTGAGAATATACACTTTCTTTCCTTGTCAGTGGTTGTTTCAAGCCTCTTCTTCATTATAAAGTTTGATTTTGTTCACTGTCTGCTTTAAGTTACCTCAGAAAAAAAGCAAATATGTTTTAGCTAGTAGTGTCTATGGTTATATTGCACTTTCTTAGTACAAAAATGTAAGTTATTGTAACAAAAGAAAGACATTCAATATTTAAGATGGCAGTCACACTCATGATATTTGCAGGCTCTAGTTAGACTGCAGAAGAATGTCCAAATACAATACTATGTGTAAAAATAAACTGGAATTGCTGCAGGCTTTTAATAAAGCTTCTCTTTCCTTAACTTATAGAACAGGTTTGACCTTTTCACACAAAAATGCCTTGATCCAGACATTTAAAGACCCCTTGAAGGAATATTGGATGGTAGCAGGTTACTTAGGATATCTTCCTCTGCTTCTGAATTCATCAAAATCTTTTAACGTTTTATTCAGCGAAATACAGCTATCCCAATAAAACTTCATAGCCGGGGGCTGCAACCTTAATGGAAATCTCTTTCCTGGGTTTTTATCAGAGCTACACAAGGAAGCACATATGAACTATAGCGTTTGGAGGGAGAAGTTTAATATTGGTCACCTTATTATACCCTGAAACCACTGAAAACTAGAATGCATGTCATTTATCACTTGAAAGGCCATGCTTGACTTTTTAAATAAATACAGTCATTTGGTGGCAGTAGTGGAGTTGAATTTCAAGCATCATCTAACCAGTGCAGGTTATTTTCTTATTACACTGCTGCATGTAATTACTCTCCAACATTAATGGCATGAAATAGGAATTCTCTTTAGCAGGAACACTTTTCTCTTTCTTGTGTTTAAGGTCCCACAGAGACCAGTGCTTTTTAAAATACTCTGAGATGTTTATTGTGATGTACTTGAGAACAGACCAAGAAAAACAAAAGGAGGGAGCTCTGTACACATGGAGTTGTGGGTGTCTGGAACAGGGATTCCACTGAGGTGGTAAAGGTACTATTCTGAGAGCTCGATGTTTAGATTCAACAAAAGTTACAGATGAAAATTTAGATTCGCTTTCAGCGAGATGGACCAAATGACCTCCTCTCATTTGAAGCTTTTCTTGTGTTCTGTACTACCATTAATCAGCGGGGCGTTAAAAACTTTAATACCTTAATAATTCACTGCCCCATTATAAAAACACCATCCGACAGCACGAGCAGCAGAAAGGACTGCAAGAGTCACTTCATATTGTGGCATGTGATCCTTCCAAGTCTGTCCAGACGCTATTTTGGCAACTCCTGTAGTCTTTTCTGAAATAAGCTCTGTATTATTTCCAAGAAACATAGGTTACAGTACTTGCTCTCCCATATTCTTCTACCTAACAGCTAATTGGGTATTAATTAATGAGGTTCAGAAACGGGTGGGACTGACACAGTGTCAAACTCTTCCTGACATGAATCCTAATTGATGTGCAAACCCATTCATCGAGTAGCACCAGGTCACTTCAATCATAATCCTATCATAAAACATGAAATCCTACTCCTACTATTTAATAACTGTAATGATTGTAAGCACATGTTCAATTGAAGGCCCAGTAAGCTTGATTAAGAAAGAGCTCAGTAGGATGAAGACCTGAGGAGACTGAGGTGCCCCTGCACCACGATGAGGAAACCCAGATCCAGAGTCCACGCGATGGCAGGGTTTTCCTTTCACATTGAAGATTATCCCAGTTTCCCATAACTACCATGCTAGCTCTGCTACTACCGAGCTAGCTTTTTCTGTTTTAGCTGGGCGACATCACTGTGGCAGAAAATCATTGCGAGTGTGTTTTTACCGAGCTGATAATCTTGGTGCTTGATCTCATGTAATGACTTAGCTGCATTGCTTCCCATAGTAAAGTCTTCAAAAGTCTACAGGGAAGATTTTCTGTTCACTTGTGGGTTTAAAGTAACTGCAGCCCAGTTCAGCGGAAAGTAC
Organism: Lepisosteus platostomus; assembly: GCF_059453375.1. Lineage (NCBI taxonomy): Eukaryota > Metazoa > Chordata > Actinopteri > Semionotiformes > Lepisosteidae > Lepisosteus > Lepisosteus platostomus. The sequence continues at coordinate 13,860,594 of NC_142632.1, forward strand.
TGTGATTCTACTTTTAAAATAAAAGTATTTATTGAAATTGAGTCTGTGAATTGAGACAATTTTTTAAATGTAAAAAAAATGTTAAATTCCTAATGTGTAATAGTGGTCTTTTACTTTGTTTACATAAAACAATTGGAGATTTATTATATGTCTTGGTAACAATATATTTTGGCTGTAGTAGACCTTGCCCTTGGCACAGCCTTAGTGTTTACTAAACCTTTTGCGCTTAAATTATTCAAGAGGACCGCTCTCCTATTAATGACTCGCGCAATTCAGAGAGACAAACAAAGAGCTGATTTTTCATACAGCAAAGACATTTCCAGCTGTGGGGTTTCCTGTGCCTTAATTCCTCTGTCTCAGCACATCTCAAAAGACTTCAATTTCATCTCCCACTGTTTGCACTGAGATTAGAGAAGGTCATTTACATTTTTAGTCCCTTTGTTTATTCCCAAACCAAAGATTTGCCCAGTAAAGTAAAGAAGCAAAAATTGTAGGAAGGGATGTTCTCCTGAAGTGGAAATATAAACGGGCAAGTTTAAAAAACAGGGCAAAGGGGCAGACGCTCACCTACTTACAAAGACAGAGAGGGAACAGGTTTGTGAGTGTGGTACACTTGGAACCTTGTCAAGTCTCAGCCTTTCTATGTGACTGGTTTTGTTTAAAATCAATTTGTCTCAACCTCCAGCCAAGAATAAGATCTATAGAGGGAGAAGGGAGGTAAGATGGAGCAGGCAGGGGAATTGCCTCCGTGCAGGCTTCCAGGGAATGGCTCAGAAACATTTAGGGGTTCCACTGACTTGGGGGAGGGGATGGTATTTGCCTTGACTGGTGACAGCATGAGCTAAGCTGTAAAATGACACACCACATTGTTGCCAAAGTTGAGGTAAGCACCAATTAAATGCATGCAAATTAAAAAAAATTAAATGTTTATTTGGACAAACAAGCAAACATTAGGAGTTCTGTATTTTTGTGTTCTGTATTTTTAAAACAAATGAAATATGCTTTTATTCTTCAAACAAGGGCCTTAAGTCTTAGCATACTAATCTGATGGCACAGAGTGTGAGGCACGGGGAGTGGTAGAGGCACTAGCTGCTTGTGACCAGATTGGACATTTTTCATTAATTAAATAAGGATTACCTTCAATTATTGATAGCCCTGGGTAAGAAAAATGCATTTTTAAAAACTTCCCTCTGTCATCACAAACGGTTAGTTCACCTTATAAAATGGCTAAATTGCACTTTGACAGCCAAAGCCCAGAGCCTGGGAGACACGTTACATAATACAGTTTGGAAGAGATTAAAAATAGAATGAGGATTTGCATTTCTTGCACATTTGTCTTAATGCAGAAATAAAGCTGCTCTGGCTCTTCCACAGGCATGTATAATTATGTTATTATAAGCCTTATACCATAATAAGCAGCTGAAAAATGCAGCAGTCTCAAAATTCTGAAAAAAAAATATATATTTAGACTTCTTGAATTCTCGTACAGCGCTATGCAGAAGGATAAATGTTAGATCATTCGCATTTCTTTTCTCCTTTCACTCAATGCTTTTCATTCTTCATGCAGAAATAATTCTGTGGGGATGTCCTATTAAAATTAGATCTGATTCTGATAGATCTGTATTTTGTATTGTACTGCAAAATTAGTCTTTTAGCTTTATGGTTATGGTTGGGCAGAGAGGAACAAATGATGCTCATGACAAGGAACACCTGTCAATGAGTCAATTATATGTGATTGGTGATTGTAATTGACTGGCTATGACAGCACGTCACTGGCTGCCCATGCATAGTTTACCTTGAGTTGCTGTGATCAAGTTGTCTGACCAATGTGAATTAAAGCTCATTAAATGATGGGCTAGCATTTCTGCTTACCCAAACTAAGCTGTACTAATCAAAGTTATTCCGATCGCACAAAGTGGTTCAGACTTTAAGTTAACTATTAATGCATGCCTGAATGTGTCCTCAACTCCTGTTTGTGTAAGAGTGTAACCAGTGAGTGTGTGGACAAGAGGAATTTACCTAATGGCAAGGGTTACAGTCACAAAGCCCGTACTAGCTATTGTGCAGAGAAGTAGATTAAAGCCCTCCGCCCTGCCCATCACAGCTGGTCTAGATAGGTTCTCCAAGTGGCACCGCATGGCACTTTGGCAGGAGCCTGGCACACTTTTATCATCACATCTCTCAGCATGGGGGTGCCACCTCCGGCAACTTGAGCGAGGCGGGGGCACTGAGCATCAAGGCGCATGGAAATAGCCCGGCTGGATAGGGAGCTCACCAGCACACTGGTAATGCAGATAAAATGGAGATATTAGCCATTAGTCCCCTCAATTAAAGACACTGCTTATGGTTCACTGGCTTTGTTGCCAATTAGCTAAACAGACGTGTTTTGTTTAACAATTGGGCTGCACTGCTTTAGTCCTGGTGCCCTCATATTCCTGTGATGACAAGTTTGATGGGTGCCTTTTCCTTACACTAATGTCTTAACAAGGAGCCCGAGATTGCAGGTACTGTATGAGCAGCAGAAATGCATTGAAGGGTGCACAGGTTTTTAACTCCGGACAGTACACAGATCTGGGGTAGCATTGAGACTGCCACCCAAAAGGAAGAAAATGTTTCTTGTTGCTGCCCTGATCCAGACCTTTAAACTGTATTGACCTTTTCAACCTTTTGATTTGGGTCCTTGTTGAGATCAATCGAGATTGTCACTACAAATTCTTTGACATCGTTTTCCACCCAAGCCAAATCACGGTTTCAGCGTTGTGTCTTAATGATGCAATTGAGCACAAATGTGTTAAAGAGAAGCTGTACCTTCAAACACTCATTATGAGGCTAATGGGAGAGTTCTGCCGGGATGAGTCCCACTTTCATAGAGTCCAATAGAAAATGACTGTTTTAAATTACTCTTATCTCTTTCTTCTTGACAACACTATTAATTTATGTGCTTAATTCCCTTTTCATGTTGGCACTAATCTCCCATTTGTAGCAGTTTCAGTCTTAATGTTTTTTCCCTTTACAGTCGCCAATTATTTTATGTATGTATATCATCTTATTTATATATATTAACACCCAATTTGGAATCAGCAATCGATTGTCTCAGCTCATGATAATAACCCCTGTGCCCACACAGAGAGAATGGGAAAGCACAGACAACCTTCTCCAGTCCTTCAAGCCTTCAAGCCATTTAGTTTTAAAGTGAGTTCAGCACTGTTTGGAAGATTCCCTCGATGATGTCACTGCAAACCCAAGGGCTTGTGGGAAGTCACAGCAAGGGGTGTGGACTTGCCATGAGCCAAGAGAACCTGGGCTGACCAATCACAGCCCCCTCCCTGACAGCCCTCAGCCAATTGCGTGCCTTTGCTTAGGGAATCCTGTTCACGGTTGGCTAATGACCTGCGACGTGAACCACAGAGCTCACATGTCTTTACAAAGCTTGCAGAGCAAGAGCTTCTATCGGGCTAGTTCTCAGAAATCACCATCTCAGCCTTAAAAGGCTTGATAACAAATGTTGAGAACATATCAGTTCTCCTTTTAAAAGAGAAAAATATTTTCTGAAATGAAAACTAGTGTTTAGTATTTGAATTAAAGAAAAATTGTAAAACTTTGGTGAATGTAGAAATTTAAACATGTTATTTAGCTACAGCTGAACCAATGTTAAGAATTCCATTTGGTTAAGCATCTGTTAATTGGGATCTTTATTAACAAAGGATTAATGTCCCGAATTATGGTCATTCGTTTTACTTGGCCTTTAAAATGATGGAATAACTGAAGCCTAGTTAGTCATTATTATCGAAGCCCAACAAGTCATTATTATTGGACAGCATGTACAGATGGGACAGAGTTTTATGATAATGTCCTAGAACTGGCTCTACTTAGCCCACCAAGATGAAAAGATTTACAAAGGAGGTGGTCAGCTGAGGTGTTGAAGTGAGGTCTTATCCATGCTTAATGAAGGTCAGAGCAGTCTTTAATCTTTCAAGCAAGGCAGCTCAGCAGTTCTGTAGGTGCAGAAGGTTTCTATTTTCTCTGCCTGAGCTGTTAATTACCCAATTAAACTCATTATTTGCTTAATTGGATGAGCCTTTTTTCCACTGCTTAAGACTGCTGGTTTAAAGAGGCTTATAAAAGCAGCTGGGTGATGGCCTTCAATGGCTAGAGTTGGGTAACTCGCAATTAGATTCAAATTTCATCCCGAGAAATCTTCAAATTTCAATTTCAGCCTTTAAAAAAATGAATGATAAAAATTGTTTTATTTTAGAAGCAGATTAATTGGATTGCCCTCAGATTTTCTTGACCGCTTAAGACACCATATCAAAACTAACTCTATGCTAGCCTTTGACCTCTAGGATAGAAGAAACAAATATTGGGTCCCTATCCCAGCTGTTACTCATCTTTTCTGGGTTATCCATTCAGAAGATGGAACAAGGCTGGGTTTTCCACTGTGCTCGTCTGTGCGGAAGAGCTCTACCGAGATGAAACGGAAAGATAGCACTTGCTGCACGTGCTCCTCGGTTCCCATAAAACAAAACCCGGCGCACCTTTCCACTGCTAGGTTACAGATGGTTGTGTTTCCATCAAAACGGCTGTTAAATTCTAATTAGAACCAAATTAGATTGAAAATGCAATGAGCTGTTCGTGTAGAACTAGGAAGCTCAAAGTAATATTAATCAAGGTCATTTTAAAAACCTGCACTTTGTATGTAAAACCCCGAGCCCGTGACGAGGAGGAGATCGTCGTCTTTCACAGCTCTTTGAAGCCGCAAGGGAAGGTGTTTTGTTGGGGAGCAAGATGTTTCGGAAGGAATCTGTTGTAAAGATAACGAGGTGTCTTAAATCATATTGCAGCCTGCTGGGATTATTCTGGTACCACCGTAATTGGATTCTTGTCCCTTCTGGATTTTCATAACGTGCTGTCACACACCGAACAGTATTTTATTTTGAAAATAAGGATCGTGGACAAAAAACAATAACATTTTTATTATGATCCTTGATGTTGAAGGAAGGGGAATAGCAGCCTAGTCCAGTTACACAGCCAATGCTGACGTGATTGCAAAGTTTGTTGTTTGGAATAACGCACATTGCCTTCTGAAATGACTTGTGTCCAAAATGAAGAGATTTCTTGCAAAAACCAAGCATCAGTCATGTCCCAAATGATGTCACTTTAGAGATGTGCTGTAGAGGGAGTGATAAATCCCATCAACAACTGCCCCTGTTGTGTGGCACTAATCCATTGATAAATTGGTCCCTGAAGATGTTAACCAGTCTTTGTGTTGTTCAGATAAAAGGGCAATTATCATGGTAATTTGAAGCAAAAAACCTTTTCGCCATTCTTGTCTTCTGACAGCCTGTGAAGGAACATCACTGAACTGACAGTGGAATGGGAGCAGAGGCTGTATAATACTCAGGGATTCCTAGCAAAGCTAAATCATTCATTAATTTAACGAATTACTATATTTGGTCTAACACCAGCTTCTTTTCTAATCAAATTCCGTATTCTCTAGTCAGGAGGTTTATCCCACTTCGGACAAACAGCAAAATCCTTTTCATGCTTCTGATTCTTCTGTGAAGGTTTAATGGTTGCTGATTTCCTGCTTTGGCTCAAAACCCAGTGCCTGTTGCTGCAGAGCCGGAGCCATAACCACACAGCGTTCTAGTTCTGCGGCTGACAGCCTCTGTAACAGAGTTATTTGGGAAAGGTCTGCTAATTCATAACACTCGCCTACTGAGATGAATTTACAAAGAAGTTAAAAAACATAACCACTTTAGCATATTGCTCTTATTTACCATTTTACCAGAATTTATAAAGCCCACAGCAAAGATGTTTAGTCTATGATCAGAGCCTGGATTATTCCCAGGAAAGAGAATGTCCTGGATGAACTCATTCAGTAGGATCTAACAACTGCAGCAGACACACGCTGGAACCCCTAATTAAATTTAAATATATTAAATTGTGTTTTAGTTGCAAACGTCTGGTCTTACATCACAGTTCCTAGAAACAGATTTCTAGCCTTTATGGAATATTTTGGAATTTTCATTTTCTTTTGTACAATATTTCTGTATTTTTCATGGGGCAACTAATGCAGAAATGTTAGTCAAGCATAAGCAGACTGTAGAAATTTGCCCTGCCTGAAGCTTTCAATGTGCTTTTGAAAACATTGGCTGCCTGTATTGGCAATAGGAGCCAATTCCTGGCTGTAGTTTGCTTTTCTCCAGATATTGTGTGACAGAACTTGGAGTTTCCCCCACTTTGCCTTTCCCTGCACCTTTGTGCTCTTTCTCCGCTCTCTGCAAAGTAGCTTTTCTTCTCACACACGGCCTTTACAAAGGTGTCTGATAAACCATGACACGCAGAATATCAGTTTGATGTTGTCGAAGGCAGACTAGGTGTGTAAAATTAAAATGTCCCGCCAGGAACGTGAGGAGGGGACTGCCCGCTGATAAAGGCCAGGTCAGACTAATTGACCCAACACAGCATCCGAGATTTCTCCCATGACCTTGCCCTGGAACTGGAGCTCTGGAAGTCTTTCTGTCCCCCTTTTCATGTTCGTTTTAGGTGAAGCCAAATACTGCAGAACTGCAGAACCAGAAGATCCACATATTGCATGATCTAAAATCATGGTACAAATTCAGACAGATGGAAGGAAATGTGTTTGTTTTGTGGTCGTTGTGAAGTGGCGAGTCTGGAAAGGGGTACGGTACATATTGATGACGTTTTGATTAGGACTGGAATTACACTGGGGAGGCACCAACTCATTTAACATTGCAGAAATGAGACTGAGCCTTAAGTTATTAGCCTTGAGTTATTAGCGAGAAGAGATGAGCTGTGGCTACTGGAAGAGCTGTGAATTTTAGAAAATGACCAATCGTTTTCAGCCTATTATCATTGAAACTTTGGATTCTCTCAAGATCACAGTGTATTTTGATCTACTGATAAAGGGCTAAGTTGCATACTATGTTTAGCTAAACCAGGTACGAAGAGAGATGACTTGACATCTCGTAGTGCGCAGTCTTCTGAGGCACGGTGGGCATGGCCATCTGTGTACCAAGCAACAGTTGTCTTAGTGTTGATTGCATTGCTTCTCATGTCTCTCAGCACTATTCCAGTCTTCCACTTTCTCTCTTGAGCTGTGTGGATGGCACACTCTGATGTCGGAGGAAGAGCGAACATGAAGAAATCATGCTGGCTCTTGACCAGACAAGGAAAATCATATCGTTTTTCTTCAGTGGGCTAATTTGTTGAGGGTTTGTTGAGGGTGAGAAGAGAATGTGTTTCAATAATATTAACAGATAACAAACACCATCTTGTATTTATTGGGCAGGGGGGGACTTCGTTCTTAATGTGAAAGAAATCAAAGGATCTCTTTGGTGGAAGAGACTTTAATTTAACAAGAAAACAGTCCATTTATTTAAAATGAAAGGCACGTTTCTCTTGGACTTCTTTTAAATAAAGAGTTTTGATTCTTTGGTGAAGAATCCATTAATGATCTATAAGCTACTTGGAAGAATATCAAAGGCTCTCTTGTGCATTCCAAGTCAGATTCAATGTTTTTTGTCTCTGTAGCAAAAGTCAGATTGATTGGGCCAGAATGTTTTAATGCAGTAACATTAAGCATCCAAGAAGCTTATGTTTGACAACATTGCAGGTACGTTAATCGGCTTTTCTAGGCTTTAAACAGCATCAAGATGGGGCCCTAGAGACTTTGTTAGCTACGGCCATTGAGATCTGTCATTAGGCATGTCAGCTGGTCTCTTACTCTCTCACATCGTAATAAAGAAAAGCTATAGCACCATGGGGACAGCTTGCTCAAGTAACAATGAATGGGTGCACATCCCATAATTCCTCTGAAATACCTGATAGCGGAGCATAAATATTCAGCTATTTTAATCCTTAAACAGTTTGACCTTACTTTAATTTATTTTATTCCCTCTGCATTCTTACCTTGTGCTAAAACCTTCTACCACGTTGCCTACTGCTTTGCTTGAGAATTTCACTTGACTCACTCTATAAAATTGTAAATGAAAAAATATCTATTTTTAATATGACCTCATTGTAGTGTGGCATTTTTCTTTCTGTGTGGCAATGTAGTGATTGCAATGTCAGGCGTCCCCGTTCACCACGTTCCTGAATACTGTATATATATATATGGTGGAGGTTTTACGTATTGTCAATACTTTAGATGCAGATGTTTTAAAGTTACAAATCAAAGGAGCCATCATCTGTAATTACTGGCTCATGATACTTCATCCATCCACAGAGTTTAGAATTTCCTCCGAAGAAAGGATTTCTGTCTTGTGCATGTACGTTTTAAGTAAATATTTTCTGAAAACCTAAACTTCTCAGTCACCATAAGAAATACCCAGACATTCCTATGTTCTTTCATTTAATATTTTCCTGTCCAAAACTGATGGAGGAGGGAAAGAGCTGCTTGATTTTTAACTCTCATGGGGATGTATTCAAACAAAGTTGATCCAAAGCAAGCACGTTGCATGAACTGAAGGAATCTCAGCCAGTCTGTCCCAGATGAGGCAACCTGTTTCATTTTTCAGGGGGAAGTGGCAGCGTTGATCCCATGGGACTGGGAAATGCTGAAATATCATTGGGCCCCACAATACAGAAAGGGAGCCACATCTGCTGTGAAGCTGATTTTCAGATAATTAGCAGTAAGAAGGTAACGAATTGTCAAAACGTAACCATTGTGATGCATTACACAATGCTGATTTTACTCCAGACAGGCGCATCTGCAAGATACATCACAGAAGCCATTCAGACTGTGATTAATTTCACTTTACCTCTCTGATATTGCCCTGCCGGTCTCTTCCTGAGGCTCCTGCGGTATAGCGACACTTGGAGCTTTTGTTCTCGCGCTGAAGACAGAAGGTGCTGTTTGTTGAAGAGGTGCTGTTTTATGATCGAGGTTTTTTGGACGTTGCCGAGCTCTGGAGGGTGGTTATTTCACATGGAGGCTGTTTGCTCCTGCTGAGTCCTTGGAGCTTCTGGAAGCAGGAGGTGATGGTTCTCATTTAAGGCTAGAGCCTCCAGGTCAGGAGTCAAGAGGAAGGAAATGCTGGAGGGTCTTGGCTTCATTCTCAGATCGCCATGGGGTTCTCAAGCTTACAGAAAGAATTCACAGCTCTGTCATAGCAACACGAAGGAAAAACGTTCCTTTGATTAATGAGGCATCATAGTTAACATTCTGCGCCGACTTGCCAGCCTGCGGTCATTGTTTTTTAACACATATCATTTCATTGTCTTAAAAAAGAAAGGTGTCTTAAGGCATTCAGTGGTCACCCATTCACACGTGACCTTTCAATGAAAGGAAGACTAATATATTTTTAACGATGAAATGTATTTGTGGAATGTCAAGAATAAAACAGATCTTGCATCATCTGCACCAGCCTGTTCAGTTTGCATCTCCCCTGCAGAGTAAAGTACTTCAGTATAAGCATTTTCCCAGTCTTTTCGTGTCTTCGGAGAACTTGCTGAAAGTGATTTGGAAGCTATCTCATCCTTCTGGCTATGTGACTGTTCGTACTTTTCTCAGACCAAATGTTCTCCTTTCTAGTTTGCTATTCTTTCAGTCCCTGCATTTTTAACTGGCTTATCTAGTCATAGTTTTCTGCCAATTTAGTTAAAATAACAAGCATTTAAAATTACATTTTAATCACATACTTTTTTCAAATTTAAAAGCCAAAAGATCATGAGGTAAGTGTCCCCGACCAGTTTTTGCACAGCAGGGATTTCAGTGAAATTATTTTGAAACAAGTGATTAATTGCAAAAAGACTGCTGTTCAACAATGAGGATTTTAACTTAAGAAATTAATTTGCCTACCACTCTTTGGTACATTATTAAAGAACAGTATTAATCATTTTCTTTCATATCTTTCTTTTGGTTTCCTTTCTTGTGCTTTCTAACAGACACATACGCAAGAAGTTAGCTGTGGTCTCATTGCTCATTTGTGATGCTGTGCAGTAGCTGTCGGTTTAAATAGCGTCCAAGAGTGGTTGCACTGCCTTGCATTGGAAACCAGAAAGCAGAAATAAAACCCTATTTTTCAGAGAGCAGGATGTAAGATTGAGTTCTCTATAGTGCAGTAGAATGGAGCTCGCGCTCGGCATATGTCAGGGAAAAAAGAGCAGCCAATTTTCGCAGCATGTATGCTCGTTGCTACTGGAGTTTAAAATAAGTGGGATGTTAAATGGAAAAAGCAATTAAAATGATAAGTAGCACTGGGAGATAAGTGTATTCTGAAAGACTCCCACCCAAAGCCAAACTCTCGTAAGCCTGTCACTAGGAGCCACATCGAGTCTCGTTTACAAGTCCTTTAGCAGCATGAATTTATTAAGCACTTTCTACAGTCTGTTTTCACTTTAATAAAACTGCGAGCAGTAAACAAATCCCCTTTTAAGGCTCCCATTAAAAGGTAGATATGTTTTCCTCTAGTGTGGGCAAGATACCATTATGAAATCGTCTTGTGTGTAGCATTGTCCTTATTTGTTCAGTGGCCATGTGATGGTTAACAGAAAAGTGAAAAATCTCCACTGGTGGAGCAACTAATAACAGCGACTTAATCAGAGGCAGGAACACATGCTAGTTCACAGCACCCTGGAGACAATAAAATGTGTCTTTGTGCTTGGAACAGCCTCCATAATAAAAAGAGGAATGGCTGAACGATGAGCACCCAAAGCTGAACTGAAATGCAGTATAAATATTCATCTGGAGCTCTAATGTACAAGAGGAAGCGCATAAGCTCCTAATAATCCACATCATCTTTGTCGTTTTCATTGAGAGGAGAATGCACCAGAAGGCATTCACACCTCTGCGGTCTGTGTGTGTTTTTGCGTGAGATGAATTAGCCCGTGTTTCAGTCTGTGAATTGCGCGCTGCTTCAACATTGCCCCACTTGGCTTAAAGATAATATCAGACCCAATTTAGTAATTAACCTTCTGGCAAGTGAGAAATCTCCCCCCTGCCCCAGTACACTTCACTACAGGGTTTTTGAAAGCTGGGGAAAGATAGGATCTACTTTTGAAGGGTTTTGAGAAAAGATGGAAAAATATCTCATGCATTTTAATAAAGGAGAAAATGTTATTTTGGAGGAATCTGAGAAGCCTTTTAAAACATAAGGGTCTTGCATTTAACTCTTCTGACCCCCTGCTGTCATGGCAGTGTCATTCTGGCAGAGCCGGAGTCTGCGTGATGTTGTGTGTGCACGTGGTCCACGCTGAAGCCTCTTCTGAGTGGTGGCGGCACGACAGCACGTCTTTGGAAAACCGAAAGATGAATTATGCTGCTGTTGCCGGATTTTTCATTCCATAGACTGACCGCGCGCTCGTTGTCAGCTCTCGGCGGCTTTCAATACATCTTCCCCCTCCTCTGTCAAGGTCAGCAGGCTTTTCACTTTGGAGTGAGTGATGGAAGGGGGGCAGAACAGGTTGTATTCCGCACCAGAGAGCGTCTGAGCGCCTTTACAGTACGCTGCTGACAGAAAGCATTGTTTCCTAAAGCAGTGTTTTATTTTTGTCCATAGCTTTTGATCTCTTCTAACACACTGGTGTCCAAACAGCTCAACAAAAAGGTTTTTCAGTGCCTCCTGGAAACATAGCGCCAGGTACAGTGTGGTTGGTGCACCTTGTGACTGTCTAAACAGTCCTGTGCCAATGCAGCTACTGTGCAGAAAACTGGGTAACAGATATTTTTGTTCTGTGCCTTTTTTGCTTTTCAGAAATAACCAGCTCGTCTTGGCTGATGCTGCTACTGTACGTAGCCTTTTCTCTGAACAGTGTAAATTACCTATTATCCTTCTCCATGCTGCTTATTATGTTGATCCTTTTGTGTTGGCAACCACAAAAGTTCTTCGACTTCACTTCCACGTACTTGCTGAACAGTTGCAGCTAGAGTCGGCCTCCTGTTGTAACAGTTCACGTAGAGCAGATAGCCAGCTCTCTCTCCCATCGGGTCAGTTAGAATGACGGGTAGCTCCTTCTCTGAAACAGGCTGATCCTTTCGTTTGCAGAGCTGTCTGTTGTTTTATGGTACATATGTTTTTTTTTTTTCAGAAAACCTAAATCGCACCAGAGGCTGCCTCGCCCTCTGTCACCCAGAAAAATAAAGCCAGAGAACCATTGCCTTGAACACAGTCGCCTGCTGTGAATTGTGCTGATTGTGAAAGTGACTGGGTGCTTTCATTCGCTGCCCCAGAGGGCTTTGGTTCCATACAAACTATAAAGAGGAGACACATGGCAGTGTCGCCCATATAAAATGCTTTCTCACTGGCTACAAGGGCACGTTGTCTGCTTTTGAGTTGCCGATTAATGCTTGAATCTTTTATTGAAGCATCCCTCTGTCTCTCTCGGTATATGTGGGTGAATAGCAGTACTTCAAAGCTCCACTGAGGCTGCTCATCTCATCCCTGGGCCTGCCTCTCTCAGGCCTCTTCCCATGAATTATCCATTAAAGTGGCAGTACTGGAATAAATGAGTGTCATCACTCTTCAAAGACTTGTACAAATGTGCGAAAAAATAATGAAATTAGTTTTGCCACGTAGCATCTCCAATCCCTGCCTGTTCAAGGGAATCAGAACTAGGCACTTTATAAGATGTGTGACTCGTTTATGTGGACTGTGTACATTTTGTCATTTTGGAAAGGCTTTAAGACTGAGCACCGTCCTCAGGAGAAGTGGAAGAAAGCGTGAAGTTTATTGCTAGATTCCAAAACGTGTGAAAGCAGCACCTCACTTTGTACAAATTGTCAGGAACTGGTGACAAACAGCTCACTCCAGATCTCCTGCCATTCATGTTCATTACTGTTTAATATCCAATAATTCACTGATTCGGATTTCACAAAGGTGCACCTAGAGCTACAGCCCTATACTGTAAATTCATCCGACGCAGGGGAGAGGCAGAATCTGTCCCGGCAAGCAACGAGCCCATCCGGTCCCAGCGCAGTCCGTCACAGGGCACACACAGAATCACACCAGACACCAATTAACCTGCCAGGTTGTCTTTGGAGGAAAGGAGCACCTGGAGGAAAGCCACACAGCACCGGGGAGAGCATGCAAGCTCCGCGCAGGCAGCACCCTGGGAATTGAACCCAGGACCCCAGTGCTGCGAGGCAGCGCTGACCCCTGTGACACCGTGCCTCCACCTTTCATTCCGTACAACTGTGACTGGGAGCAAACTGAAGTAGCTCGTGGGAAGTGCACATTCAGGTGCTTTCTGGGAGTCTGACTCTGTCAGCCCCGCTGATCTTTCTGTTCTAAGGGCGACTGCTGCGCTCTTTTTCCCAGTGAGCGCAAGACCGCTCTTTATAGGGATCGTCTTAATTGGCCACCGCTGAAATATTTGCGCGACTCACGGCTTAGGAGGTGTTATTTGTTGCGGTTTTCTGCGGCTCCCTGTGTGCTCTCATTATTCATCTGAAACATGAAAGCTGGTGGTGTTGGCATCTGTTGAATTTGTAATCATAAGCTGTAGTGTTGCCTTCTATAGGAAGATAATGGACCACCTGCAGTTCTGTGTCAGCCGGTTAAACACTTGAAGAGGGAACCCAGCAGCTACCTTTGCAGCTAACAGGGAGGTATCGGGAGGGCAGTGTTAAGCACTCAAGGTAAATATGTTTTGCAAAAATATTTGTGTTGTTCTTATTGAAAAACAACAGAAGACTGTTCAGAACAAAAAATGTGTTCTGGCTCTGATTTATAGCACTAAACTTTAAGTTCACTCACATTCCTATTGGCAGTTCTCACTGAAAATGAGTTTTCCGTATAGTTTCTTGTCTGTTACACAGTATTATTCCTTTAATTTAGGCTTCTGGATAAATATTATAGCATAACTATTATCCTGTCAAAACTGGTACTGATATTGTAATAAAGATCCAAATCTAGGAACAGTACCTTCCTTTGTTTTTAGGTGGGGCAGAAACGTAGATAAGAGTTGTGTGTGATCAGGTTTCTGAATAATGGCCAAGCCTGATAATTTCCAGGTAGCCCTGTAAAGGGCTTGTAAGTTTTCAATTGTTCGGCTTTCAGAGCAGTCAAGGCAAAGAAATGTGTACTTCACTGTCAAATCAAGATTTTCTTCCGGAATTCCAAAACCTGCATTCAGACAATAGGATTAGGGAGAGAAAAGGACTTTAATAGACTGCACTTACTTGAAGTGCTCCGAATCAACACTGGAGACAGGACCGTGCTGCAGGTCATTTGCAGGCTGAGGAGATGAGTGAAAAAGCTGTACAAAAAAGGCTTGTCCAAGGCCAAAATAAAAAAAAAAACAGCCCAGGGACAAAGCCGTGAGGACTCAAGTCAAGGGACCAAAGGGAATCCAAAAAAATCCAAAACACAGTGAAAGCACAAGCAAACAAACAAGAGGGTAATGCAAAAACCGAAAGACAATCGCTGTCAAAACGAAGCAACTCGCAGAATATACACCAAGCCCAGGTGAAGGGCTGAGCACTAGGACAGAGCACCGTACTAAATAGTCTGGTGTTTAGTACTGACAGATGGAATTGATTTTCTACCTGAATTTGTCACGGCAACAGTCTGATGGACAGGTCTGTCATTGGTTGTAGCATGTGCAGTGTAGTTACCAATACTGCAGTGCGAGTGGGCATGATAAGGATATAATAGAATAGGAAATTAACAAGAAGGTATCTTTTGCCATTCAGTTACTGAAATATATACTGTATTTTGTTCATGGCATCAGAGGAAAAATGACTGAAGTAACTGAGTGTATCAACTCAAAACCTTGCACATCATGTTGCTATAAATGGGTTTTTTGTCCTGCTACATATGGCATCAGTCTCCAGGAGCAAATAGAAATGCCAAGGTCATGTTGATCACTCCTGTGTCAGCTCCTGTGTGTTACAGCTAATCTCATTTTTTTCGAAAAATTATTTCCGAAGACTGACTGGTCCTATAACTGTAACTGTAGTTATATAGTTTTAAAGGGTGTTTGGTGAATCACAGGGACCGAGGGGGGTGACTCTTCTACTCTGCCAAGTTACTGTTCAGCAACATAAGCTGTTAAAAAATGTACTTTAGGGCAGATAATCTGAAAGGCAAACGTTTTTGTTCTACCATGAAAACCTTTTTTTAGACCAATGCTAACTTTGAAGTAAACAGAATTTCAAAGCAACCTACACAATCCTGTGCAGGCAGGTCAATGTGGGTGCTGGTTTCTGCTGTCAGAAAGTACCCCCTGGTACTTCCGACTGATGCCGCACTGGACAAGACAACTGTGAATTTAACACCTTTGCAGCCCCCCGGCTCAAGAATGGAACCAGCGTCTTTGTTTTGATTCCAGAACTAAACGTGACAGCTCTGGTGTCTGCCTCCTGTAATGGGTTTGATTTCGGGGTCTACGTTCAAACTTAGTCTTTCTTCTTTTATTTAGCCACACAATTCAACACAGACTGAAACCCAGGGAATTAATATATCGATCAGGATTAAGACAAACACATACCTGTCCAACATAAGGATCTTAGATTGCTCTCAGTTCTGTTGTAAATGGGTGTTGGACAAGGGACATTGTTCCAAACTACATAGGGATTCAACCTGTCTAGTATAATATTACCTATAAAAATAATATTTTTTTGTGTGCTTAGCCATTTACAAAACGAGTGTACCCACTCCCCTCCCATCAGATGGTTTGTCCTCTCAGTTTATATAGCGCCCTTAATATATGCACTAATGAAAATAACTCGTTAGTTAAAGCAAAAAGCTCACTATGTGTCTGTAGAAAAATGAAATATGTCATGGTGACAGCTTTTGATAGCAGTGGCAGAATAATCATCAGGCAAATATTTTAGCCCAGATCCTTTGACAGGCTTACAATTATGCCAGTGGGACAAGTGTTCTTTGCCAAACTTAATTTATGATGTTGGAATTGCCTTTCCCCACTCATCCATTAAGCCTTTAGCAGTGACTTCAAAATAAGTAAGAAAAATTACTAGATATTGTTCTATAAGAATCAAATTCAGATGATTTTGCTTTAACAAACTGTAGTTTAGTGGCTCACCTAGGTAAAGCAACGTGAAAAGACCTTGTGGTCCACAATGGATGTGTATGTTGGCACTGAGCAATATCACATAATAATAAATGGCACATTCCTTGCTTTAGAGCTACACTAAATGCATGGCTGACAGTCTGCTGACAGTAAATATTGTCACATTGGCATTGTGTGAGATGCACAGACTCTGAGAGGGCCAAGGTCCAGGTGAACAAATTCTGCAGGCTCTTAACGCTTCAGTAATGGACTGCTGTGTCTCTGAGAGCCAGACTGCATTGCACTGCTTTCTCAACTGCTGTTCTACAGTGTGATCTACTGTCGTGTAAAGAATGCATGGCTAAAAAGCAATCATGGTGCTATATAAGTCATACTTTTTAATTGATCGTGTTCTCTCCATAGTGTGAAATGTGGCGACTACATAGAATGTAGACTGTGTAATTGGGGGAAAAAAAAACTAAGAGCATAGTAAGCCTCATCTGTGCCTCTTGTGAAGGATTGAAACAAATCCATTGTTTCCAGCGAAGACCTTGTCAGTGAGAGCTTACTGTCTGCTCGGCATTTGGTACCACCTCAGCTCTGGAGCTGTTCTGGAGCTCTGCAGTGATATTGGACTTGGCAATGTACAGTAGCTGGACGATTTTCCAGCCTTCCACTCTCACAAGTCACATTCAAAAACGTTTCGTAAGCACCCCTGTATTTAAAACCCAGAAGCTACACATCCTATACCTTGCTACCCTTTGAAGACCATGACTGCATTAGCTCATGATGCTACAGTATTTTTGTAAAATAAAAAAGGAGCTCATTAGTCTTTCGTGTAACACACTCCCATCCAAACACATCACAAGCCTTTGCTGCCTTTTATATTGCTGTGGCTCAAGAGTTTCGTGTAAGGGACGTTTCTGTCAGTCTTGCCATTTCGAGTGTATTCATCTTGTTTGTTCTGCTGCCGCATCACAGAATCTGCCCTGATGTCTTGAGGCTTTAAAAGCTACGATATGCCTGCACTAAGATTTGGGTCACTTAACTCCTTAACAGCCTATGAAGCGGTGGATTTCCAGCATGTAATTAAATTATGGAATGCCTGGCGGCCACAGTTCTCTGGCAGACAATGCTGAACCTCAGAACTGGAAATGCTGGACACTAATGCAGATTTTCTTTCATCTTGCACTGAAAATAAACAGATCGGTATGGTGTTTTTCTTTTTCTCAAACCAGTAATTTTTTTTTTTACAGGCGTTGTTTCCCAAAAACTGTGAAGGAGGCGTTTTTTTTGTGTAGGGTTTCTGTTTCTCAGACGGGAAGTTCTTTGCAGACGTTACTCTTCCGTGCTGGGCTGTTTATTATCTTTCTGTGTTTGTGGATAAAGATGTGAAGATATTTCACCTCCTGAATGAACCCACAGGTAGAGGTTAAAGCTCAAACAAGCCACCTTTGACTCCCAGATGGAGTAATACAGGCTGCACAGCAGAAAACTCAATTCTGTCGGGGAGATCAAGTCGAGAAACGTCTGCAGGTGCTGTGCTCCTTGGCCTGTTTGTAGTGGGGGCTGGTGTTAGGGCTCTGATAATCCTTCAGAGCTGACAATTATTTCCTGACACGTCGCAGACGTCTAGATTTATGGGCTACGAGAGTCAACTGCATGAAATGAGGCTGTTGGGACTGAGAGATTTTTTATAATCGGGTGGGGAAGGTGGGGGTGTGTGGCAAACCAGGAGAGTGACATTCTTGGAAATGGCATTCCATGAGCACCGCCCTCACTCCCCCAGGCTCAATCCCACTGTTTGCCCTGAAACACGCCACCTGCCCCAGCAACTGAGCTAGGAGGTATTCTGCTGTCGTCTTGCCAGCGTAAAGATATGTTTGGTCACAAATCTATCAAAATTTGAAACAAAAAAGAGGGGAATTTAATCAGTCTTTTTAAACATTTTTTTCCTGTCTCTGAAGATGAAAGGCACTTTTTGTCATGGGACATTTGAATTTTAAAGCATAACTGTGACAAATAACACTGTATGGCAGCCTGGGATAGTAGGAAGTCGTTTATATTGATTTGTTTTCAGTATTGCTGTGTTCTGTTTATTTTTGAGAGGATTATACAAACAGCAAACTGGGTGTGCTCAGTTTGGCATCACAAGATTCAATGTAGTGTACAGAAAGAGGTCTACTTGGTGGTAATTCCAAACCAAACTGATTCTGAAGAAAATGTGATTTTTCCAAAGTCAAGGACTTCAGACAATTACCTTTACCTCATTTTTTTGTTCTTGCAAGGATTCTAGGCACTACTAGAGGAACTTACACATGAAGGCAGAATATTGAATATTGGTTCTTGAGTAGCTTTCTTTTCTATGAAAAGAAAGAGCACTGTGTGGTTGGCAGTAATGCAGAGAGAGGGAACAAAGCACAGCCGGTCCTTGAATAGCAAGCAAGGGTTAAGGCTGCTACATTGTGTCTCATCAGCTCCAAGGCTTTGCTGTGATCTGCAGGGAGCGAATTTACAATATTGCGCCAAACGCCTGTGGCCGCTGTCAATTTCTTCTCCCAGCTAGGAAAGGGAGTGAGGAAGGGTCTTTTCTTCTGCTTGGCAACACCAAGGTCAGAGGTCAAATTTCAGAAGAAGCAGCGGCTCCGGTTGTCTTGCGCGGATGTTAGCTGGGCAGGGTGTCAAGCTCAGTGGCTCGGTGCCATGTGTGTTTCACAGAAAGTCGTGTCAATCCGGTGACACACTCACTCCACAGCTACACCAGGCCCGCCAAGCTCTAGCGTTGTTCTTCCTCTAGGAATCAGTCTGACCAAAGCTGGGGTCACACTGCCCTGGGCGAGCGTGCTGTCTGCTCATGCACTCAGTGGACGTCTCAGAACTTGGCACAGCTTCCACTGGGGGCTGGGGGGGCATTCATTTCAGGAGCACTGGGCTATTGGAAGAAGTGTGCCCAGCCACTGCGCTGTCACTCATAACGGAGAGGAGAGAGCCTGCAGACACGCGAGGGCAGGCGTTTCTGTCACAGCGCGTGGAGATCACACGCAATAACAGCCCCGCGCTTGTCAGGTCCGCTAGACTGCAGGACAGTTGTATAAATCACCCAAGACAAAGCAGCGTGCCAGGCCAGAACCCCTGGGCTTGGAATCAAAGAGGTTACTAAGGGGGCAATGCATGCGAACTGGGAAAGAACTGAAAAAATCAAGGGGTTTATCTGGAATTAAAGCATTAAAAATGAGGTCTGTTTCTAAACCAGTGTCACTGATTTTAAGCTGGGTTTGTACAATACATGAGAAGTACTGTAAGTGATGTGTTTTTTTTTTACTTTACTGTTCACGGTGTGTTGAGTTTTGCTATGATGCAGATTCCACTGCCCCACAACTATCCTGGAACTGTGATTCCAACTACCTGTAATTGCATTTTAAGTGCAATTCTGCTTCTCCACCTGCAGTTTTTGTACCTTAACCTCCCTTTAAAGTGTAGTAAAAGACTTCTTGTTATATTTTTCTCAGGTGAATAGCACCGTGAATATTGTGTAGGTAAATGTTTTGATAGAGCTCCAGCCTGCATACTGTACATGTGAAGTATGCATAGTTTGTGTATGTGTACTTATAATTATTCTGCCAATAGTAAATGGTGAGAACACCCAATATATACTTTATATTTAGAAACCTTTGTCACTGATATTTCATTTCATGTTTTATTTATAGAGGTTAACCCTGATAGAGGCAGTCAGGTCATACCTGTTAGAAGATGCAATTACATTCTTAATAACACTTGCCGTGTAATTAAGCAAAATGCCACAGTAAAGGGCATTCTCTGGTTTGCGACAAAATCTGGGATGGAAATGTTTCTGAATTCTCCCTTGGCATGACGAGCAGGTGGGACAATCATTAGTACTACTACTGCTTTTAATCCTTCATTTAACCACATTATTCATCCCAGAACAAATTCTTATTAGCAATGACAACCTGTCCAAGAGACGTATACCATTGTTGTGCTGAAAACGAAGCACAGAAAGTAACATCAATAAAAAAGACAGAAAGGTTTTAGACATCAAACAAGCCCTTGAGTGCTGTGAATGTTACCAATGTGCGTTAGGTATGCTACTGGCATTGCTTCTGCTTGTTCACGGTTTGCTTTACATAAGATGTAGGTTTCCTCTATGTGGATTAATAAAGCAACATTTCTTATGGACTTATGGTTTTCGAAGGAGTCCAAAGTGAGTGAGTACTAAATTAATTGAATGTAATGCAGCAGATTAATTCATTTAATTTTAAAGGAGTTGGGGAAGGACCAGGCAGTTTGTGACACCCCCAAATTTCTTCCAAGAGCTCCTTCCTGCAGGTAGACACCGAGGCAGGTGGTTTGGGAGGCATGGAAGTAAATGAAGATGCGTTGTGAGCTCATTATTAGCTGCTGTGCACTGGTGCAGGGTGTGCTGGGGGTCTTAAGGGAGAGCTGGCCAGGCGCTGCTGTGTTGCTGGGAGCTATTCACCAGCGGTGCAGGATTTACAGACCAGCTGGGCTCCGCCAGACACCTGCTGCTGGAGCCACAGGGTGAGGAGAGTCTTCAGGGCTTTCTGTTACCTGCTAACAGCTGCCCCCACTTTTCATCACACTACCCCAGGGCAAGCCTCATGTGCTCCGCAGCACCAGGCAGATGTATTTACAGTCTGCTGCCCATTGGACTGGCGCTAATTTCTTGTGCACAAATTGCCTTCCCTGTGCTGTCCTTCCTTCTCCGAAGTGAGAATAGAGAACAGAGTGAACTTGCCTGCTCTCTGTACTCTCGCTTACTTACCAGTCGCTTGTGAGGCAGTTGGTGTGAACAGGTCACAACAAAATGGGGTTGAAGCAGATTCGTAGCGGGGAGTCTGTTTCTTGTTCTGTGCTAACATCTGGTGCTATCTGTGACTTTCACTTTGTTGCTGGAATTCAACAAAGTGCTTTAACACACTTCAAAGTTTGGAATTTTATAAACGCTTTGATGGCTGATGCACAGCCTAGAACAGAGTGTCTGCCCTGTCTTTCTCACACCCGAAGAAGGTTCCACAGCCGAAACGTGTTTTCTTCTCTTTACAGCATGGAATAAACTTACCGTATTACTTGTTCCTTTGTAACTAAACTATGTTGTGCAAAACCATTAGAAGTACTTAAGGTAGCAAAAATAGCGAGTCACAATTAGGTGGGTATAGAAATTATGGGCATGTGTTTTTTTTCATGTTTTTTTCAATTGGGAGCATCATATAGTGGGATCTCTTGCAGAGGATGGTGAGGCATCTTCATATACAATGTAATGAACTTGCTGTAAGTGTGATAGTTTTGTAAAACTGGGTCTTCAACAGTGGTGGTTTTATGGTAGGATACAGTATTCATTACTGTGCATTCATTTATATTACATCAAAAGAGTGATTTATACATCTCTGGTTACCCAGCCTTGGCAGTGGAACAATAGAGGTTGTGAACACTCCCTTCCTGGCATGAATATCAAAAGTAATTCAGATATGTGCCCTATACTCCAGCTCCCTACACAGAGCAAATCACAATGAAGTGAGTTTGCATCGACTGATACAAATTAACCTAAAAGAATAACCCCCCTCATTCAGCCTCCTGTGAAGGTATCTGTCACTTTGATATCTTTTTAAATGGTTTTTCTGCCAGATCAAGAGTCGGTCACCAAGGACCGAAATGTCAACGGATCAGCTGAAAACACAAGGAATGACCTGCTTTGGTAAAAACCACAAAGCAATTTTCCGCAAGATTTCATCTGCAAACCTTGTGATTGAAAAAACCTTTCATTTGTTTTCTATATAGACAGTATGTGTGTATATACTGCATATGTACTGTGTATATACAATACAAATTTGTGTATATATACTGTACATAGGAGGAATATGACACATTCTTCACCATTACAGATTTGAACAAGTATAAGTAGGTTTAGAATATATTTGTAATGTGCTTCCTAGATTGAGGAGAGTGGTGAAATGTATTGCTTTATTCTTTTGTTTAAAAGATCCAGTCAGCTGCTTGCTAATCTCACAAAGGATGGATTCTACCATTTCAGCTTCGCCTCTCATAAAGCACCCAGATTCCATGCCAGCTATGCATCATCACCCTCTGTGTTTAAGCCTTGAAACCTCTAAGTGTAAGAATTAGTTAATAGAAGCTCTGTAGGTGTATAAATCATCCCAGGGTCATATCACAAATACTGACACTATTCTAGCACTGTAATATCTGTCTACCCTTTGTGGTTAAGAAACATTTGGATTTTTTAAAGCTGAATCTCATGTATTTAATGTACATTCAGTCCTTTCTTTCAAGATTGATTTTTTAAAGTCTATACTACTAGTTATTAATACTGTTGGATATATGATTTAGCTAAATTGTAAGTTAAACACGCTTCACTAGGGTGTGATGGGCAGTTGCCGCCTGGCTATATAACTTCCACTAGGCAAGTATGACAGAGAATGTCATTAAACACTCATTAAGACCTTTCTTGAGAGGCTTGGATCGAGTGTATAAATTCAGACTGTTTTGTAGAGAAGCTGTCAGTGCAAGGTGAAGGTGTGAGTTCACAGAACTGAATATAATGATGTTACAATGGGAAACATCAGCCTGCATCCCACCGCCAAGTTGCCTGACCTTTTTTATGTTCTTCAACGTAGTGCAAGAAATCAGCTAGGGAGAAAAATGCTTCTGGATTGATACTAAGAGCTATCAAACACTCAGTCTTTTTAAAAAGTTTTGTTTTTTTGGTGCATATTATCTGTCCTCTCTTTGTGAGCCCATGAGAGGTTATGTTTATTTATTGATTGCTTTAGATATTGTATATGTTCACTGAAAGTGGATGTGTTAAAAAAATATAAACCAGAAAATGTAATTCTGACAATGTATCAGAAGTAAGGAATTAGTGGAGTTAGATCATGTGATTCACCACCATTAGGTATGAAATATTAAATCAGATCATTTTTTTGCAATGGTAATTCTTCTGACGCTGAGTAGATAATAATGAAATCTGACTTTTTGAGTGTTTTTATTGTTGGTAGATGTAATTATTTTATATTGCTCTGTTGTCCTTATATAAATCATTTCCTTGATACAGGGTCAACTTGGAGTGGTCCAGCATTTTTTGCAGAGTGAAGGGGGTGCTTGAGTATAGCAGCTTAATAATTAGGAAACTTAATTGCTTAATTTAGAAGTGAAACATGTACTTTGAAGTGAGCATGCTGACCACTGTCTTATGTTTTGTGCTGATCTCATTTTTTTCGTCAGAGAACTCTCTAGTTATTATGTTATGCAGTTTTGGAGGGGAGACGCCAGTTTTTTTATGCCTGTTTCACTTAGTAAACAGTAAGTGGCTTCAGCCCCACATACAGATTCCCCCTTTTTTATAATCCAGTCTAATATAACCCTTGTCTATTAAATGTTATTGCAAAAGCTTTTTCATAAACCATGCCTATTGCCAGAATATTTCCTTTTGTGTTCCAGATAAAGGGGAGCTGTGAAAAAGTGCTACTTAAACTGATTCTGAGATTCTGCTTAAGCTTATTAAAAGATATTTTATAGATGTTTTGTTTTGCAGCATAGAGCTTAGACTGCCACCTTGTGGCTATTAATTACATGGCAGAACTGTCTACAACAGTATGAATATACAGGTACAAATTGATGTTAATACCACTCTGAAATGTATGTCGTTCTTCTGTATTTAAATTAATTTCTCATCAAATAATTTAAAGTATTATCTTTTGTGTTTTTTATTTTTCAGTTTTCATCATGGCTTCGGGACTCCTGGTGTACCCTTTTGGACTTAACTCTACCTTGGTGAAATCCTATTGTGGAAATTCAGGCATCTACTATGCAGGGGAGTGCCAGATAGGCTGGGGCTACATGCTGGCTATTGTCGGAGTGATGCTTACAATCTTCCTGCCGTTCTTTGCAAAATATGCACCTAAGGAGCATGCGTCTCCAACTCCACTACCCACTATTTTATAGTGCAACTTAACATGGTCTCATGGTAAAACCATTATAAAAAGCACTTCTTTAGGTGATGGGGTAAAACAGAATGCAAGCCTTTAACAGACCCAAAGTATTCTTGTCTTCCTTCACATGATAAGCTACTTTACCAGTATTTAGTTAAACCTTTTATTTTTTCACATGCTTTATATGGGTATTGGCATTGTTAGTATGGTTTACAAATAGGTTACGGTCCTTTATTTTGCTTAATGAGCTCATGATCAGACATTGAGTCTTAAAAACTACCCATTTACTTTATAAGAAAACATTGAAGACTTAGGGTCAGAGATGCATTTGTGACCATAAAAAAAATTCCACATACAAAAGGATCATATTTATAGTTATTTTTTATGGTTACAGCACTTATGCAGATATCTAACTGTTTAGTATCTTCTTACAGCCAGAGCAAGCAGCCAACATGCCTATTAAAATCAATGTGTGGTATGGGAGAAAAAAACATTCCAGATTTTACTGATTCCATTATCAGGGAGTAATTACACACAATATGACAAGGAAAGTGGACATTGTCTTACAGAATAAATGTTCTTCAGGGACTTTCAATAACAAATATGTAAATCGGAGTGCTCCTCTAAAAATGGTTCTTTAAAGGGGGTGCCTTCAAATTAAAATGAATATATACTGTATAGTATATATATCATAGTGTACGTCCATAATGAAGAGGAAATAGACCAAGTTTGGACATCACTGGCTTCTGAAGATAGTTGAGTTATGGTAAAAGACCTGAAAAAAGGTTATAGTGCTGGAAGAATAAGAAATAGGCAATGAGCATGTTTTGAACAGTATATTGAGACTTGACTTAAAATTGCATGTGGAGACTAATGGTTACCACATCCAGTCAGCAGCTTCCAGATTTCTTGCAAAACATACAAGTGAAATCAGCACGGTTTCCTTTCAAAATATGTTTGTTTAATTTGAACTGGAGTAGGTTGCTTATGAGGCTGAACTAATGACCTCACCTTTATATTATGAACTCCTTTTTAGATCAAATGAAAAAATG
This sequence comes from Lepisosteus platostomus, assembly GCF_059453375.1. Taxonomy (NCBI): domain Eukaryota; kingdom Metazoa; phylum Chordata; class Actinopteri; order Semionotiformes; family Lepisosteidae; genus Lepisosteus; species Lepisosteus platostomus. Next base: position 13,885,606 of record NC_142632.1, read on the forward strand.
AGAAACATCAGCCTGTTGGCAAAGTTCTGTTTGCTTCAACAGTACACGTCACTAGTCTGTATGTCTTCCTTCTAAGATTTCCTCTTTAATTTCTTAAAGTTATAAAGAAATTCAGAATTGCACACCATAGGAAGGTATTGAGAATTATGACAATTTTAATAATCTAATGCTTGTGTAGGATAAGTTGGAATAAATGTGTACAGACTTTATTCTACACTAGAACCTTGTACAGAAAGCTTGCGTTATTATTCTCTCACTTATTCGAGATGAAAATGTGAGAATGTAATTTTTTCTGTAAATCGAAGCAAATTTACCTTTTTCTGTACTTCATTGGTGTCTAACAAAATGATGGAAGTCTGTAAAACTTTAGGATAAAGGCAAGAGGAAATGCATATAAGAAATGAAAATGCATAAAAAGTTGGGATTAGTCACCATGAAAATATTGCTTGTTTGAAAACTCATTCAGACCGGACCAACTTGTGCCTTTGTAAGTTCACTTCAGTGCTGTTATCAGGTTTTCATCAATAGCCGCTGAAACTCAGTGTACAATGTTCGGCAAACTAAAACACTTGTTTTATTTTCCTATGATGTGTGTAATGCATTTTGTAATTGTTTCCTATTGTATTTTGTGGAAAGACATTGTCATTCATCAGTGGGAAAAAAATCTGTAAAAATCCTGTCAGTTTTTATTATATTCCAGTGCAAATGACCAATTTAATTAGGCCCCAACAACCTCTGTCAAGTAAATACCAGTAATATGTCATTTTAGTGCTATTTAAAAATAGGAGTTGCATTTGGTTCTGTATTCATTGCTTTGACGTCCTTACAAAGTGACTCAAAGATGTGCGTGGCACAATGTTTCATCAACCCAAACTGAATTTGGGTCTCCCTTTTCAGGTATTGTTAGTGACATACAGTTCTAAACAAGTTAGAAATCATCTACAGGACTAAACCCATGTTTTAACTTTCTATTCATAATATTTACATGATTTGTATTCTCTCTTAAAAACGATAGCGAGTCAAATTTCAAAATAGTTTTATCATCACAATACACACCCAAATAGTTGCTCTATTTGTATAGTTTCAGCAGTGGGGTTGTTTTTTTTTCTTGGTTACATGTTTTTGAACCTTCCACAAATAAGGGAAACATTAGAGAACACAACTTAATTTAGCAAACTAATGCCCAAGTATGCCAATAAAAATAAAAAAACAATCTGAATTATTCTGATAAATAGTAACCTACATCAAATCTTTAACTCATTCATTTTATAAATTCTATCTTGTTTTCCATTGATCTAAGATTGTTATTGGGATCATTGTACAGGATTTTTTTAAAACTTGTATGTTGTATGTAAAGTCTTAACACTGGTGAAATACTGTTTTGTAGACTGTAGTTGTAAGGAAGTTCCAATGTAATTTTTGTTGTAAATAAACTAATTGTCCAGGCTATTTTTTTTTTCACTTTCAAGCTGCATTATTTTTTGACATGCTTTAAAATGTGTTACTTAATCTACGTAATATATCAAAAATATATGTCCATTTTAAAATCTTAAATAACAATTTTAAACATTTCAACAAAAAGCAATCACAGTATCAGTAATTACTTTGATTTATTTAAATTTGTCCTAAAATAACTTGCATATTTAACACTATGGTTGTTTTGAAAACTGCATTCATTGGTACTCTGAAGAAGTTTAACTACAAAGACATAAGCTTACAAAACATAAAGCTTAATACATAACTGTTTTTAAATATATACAGTAAGTACAAATACTGACATTCAACATCATTTTAATTATCACCTGTGGAGAAATTCCTACTTAACAAGAATTGTTACTTAGAGAAAACAAACTATTGATGTGAGATATTACATTTAACTGTATAATCAAACAGGGAACTGTTTAATGAATAAGTACTTTTGGAATGCATTTACTGTTCTATAAACATTTACATTTTTTGTTCTTGTTTCGAAGAAATCAAATGACTATGGATGAATCTAATCAAATCAAATAACTGTATGGTGAAGTTGTTAAATTTCTCTAAGCATTTTTACAAATTGTCTCATTTCAGCATCTGAAGCTTTAACAGACTCAAGACAGTTTTTCTGTTCTGCTTGTGTGGCTGGTCTTACCGAAACACATTTTAAAAGGTTTCTGCTTTTATCATAGTTTCCAACACATCGTTGAACTTGACCTCTGATTAATCTTGGAAGTTCACGGTCCTGTTTAAAATACAAAGGTAAGCATGTTATTGTAACAGTTACAGTAACAGTTTTCATAATCTTTTTATTAACGTGCCCTTTGTCATTTCAGACTTGACTATGAGACAGTGATTCAATTTCTAGTTCCAATAACTGTAGTAACAGCTCTATACAATGTTGTTTTTTAAAAACGAATTATGTAAAAACTATAACTACAGTACCTGTACAAACAAAATAAAGATTTCAAATGACAAAGGAAATGAAAAGTAAAAGATATCTGCAGAATTAACTAGCTTTTGTCCGAGTGTCAGAGAAACAATGGTTCTCATTTTACAGCTCAGCCAAATGTTTTTTATGCACAGCTAAGCACAGAAAACTAATTTCAAGAAGAAACGACTTACAGTTTCATAAAAAACACACTGCACGATATCCTTCCCGTCTCTTAAAAGAAAGTTCTTTGAACCATAAGGTCCAGTTGTGACAGGAGAGTCAAGAGTAGCTGTAAAAGATTTTCAAAAGTAAGCTGACCACAGCAAACATATTGTATTATTTGATCTAAGCCAGTGATTCCCCTCGCTGGTCCTAAATCCCCCCTGCCTTCTGGTTTGTGTTCCAGACGAGCTCTTAATTGCAGACTAATTGAGTTCAGCTTTCAACCTGAGGCATATTTGCTTTAAAAGTTGAATGAAATTTATGATTGTTCCCAATGTTACCAATTGGTATCGATTTTTCAGTTTCAGAACCTAAGTCAATTTAACCTGAAATATAATCAACTGGAAGTCTGCAAAAACTCACCGATTGTGAGAATGTCATCCATCCCCATCAGTGCTTCTTTAACATAAGTGATCAATTGAAGTTTAGACACAAAAAAGGGAATCAACTCTTAAGTCCAGCAGAAGCAGTATGCTGTATTGCCCTGTATGACGAAGCCGCTAGAAACAGTACCCTTAAAGTTGTGCATTTCGGAAACTAAGGACTGAATGTAGAAAAGGGTAAGAAAATTACACAAATATCACAAGCAAGCCGTATAATTATAATTAAATGCATAAATTAGCAGACCAGTACTAATCACAATAAGGCATGAACAACCGGGATGTAATGAAAACCAGCAGACACAGGCATTCCTGAGGACCAGATTGGGAAATATAGATCTAAGATTCTTCCATTAAGAGTCTCTTTATGGTTTAAGTGAGTCTGAGGTCGGGTACAAATTGTACCTGCCCTAACTTGCATCAACCCAAAGCACTTGCTAACCCAATTAATATTAAGGTAGAAAGGAGATTCATACTAAACCAAAAAAGAGATAATGGACAGAGAGAACATACCGAAAACCTCAAATAAAAGAGCAGCTTTGTCGCTGTACTGACTCCAGTGCTTCATGCCTTCAGCAACTGTGGTCAGAATTCGCAGAGATTTTTCTTCTATAGGTCTAGTCTGGAGCGCTGGCGTGTTCTTCAGAATTACAGAAAAATTGATATTTTAAGGCATCAAAAGTACTTTTTTTAAAGTTATAACTATAAAGGTTTAAAAGAGATTGTATATCTAAAATTAATCAAATTGTTTTTATAATTATACAGTATAATGATCTGGCCTTACTATAGTACTGTAACACTTTGTTACACCTAAAAATAAAACTATAATTTAAAACGGATTATACTTGGCTATGAACTGTTATCATTATGTTATGTGAGAGATTTTAACTATAACTCTACTAAAGTTACTGAATCTGTAATTATTTTGTGCTAGCATGAGTAAACCGATAAAATTAATACCTGAAATTCATCAAAGGTATTGGGAGGGCCTATATCCAGACTGTCTCTTTTTAACTTGGTGGAGTGGGTAGCTGATTTAAATTGCCAGGTGGGGTTCTGTAATCCTAGAGCTCCACGCTGAGATGCTTGCGATTGGCTAGATTTTTGTCTTTGCAACTCTTTTTGATGGAAGGACTCAGAAAGATTGGACTGTCTGTTAAATGACTGGAAACCGGATTTTTGGTGGGAGTCAACAGTAGCCATTTGGCTCTGAATGTTTCCACTGCTGCTGGGAAAGCTATTTTGCTTCATATTCACAGGCATGCCAGGATCTCGCCAGGGTACTGAACTAAAGTCCTGCTGTCCCATTTTTGATCTGAAATACCAAACTACAATTAGTTATTTGAAAGACTCGTAGATGACTTAAGTCTTGCAATGCCAAATGTACTTTCTGCATTTGATTCCATCCCCAGATGTAAAGATAAAGGACACAGTTATAAATGTATTTTTAAAAAATAGTATGTACTGTAGGTAAGCAAGATTACCTTGCATAGTTATTCCATGCCGTGTAAAAGCTACACATAAGCAAAAACGTACTGTATGTGTAAATAAAAGATGTAAACAACTGTACTGTGATTTAAAAAGTAGACTTCAGTAACCATACCCAGTCTTGCCAGGATGTGGCAATGGTGCATAGCCTCTTCCTCTGGAGCTTACATTTGGACCTGTGTTCTGACATCCTTGCTTGGTCCACTGGGTGTTCTGGGCTGTGGACATTAAGTTGCTCTGTGCTTGTACCTGGGAGAACCCTGCATTACCTAAAAAGGCAGTTACTGAATGCATCTCTCCAGTGTCTTTGTGAAAGGGTGTAAACAACAGCAACACTTACTCATGGGTTTTACCAGCAGGTCGAATAGGATCCTTCCTAAATTCTTGTATCGTATTAGATTTGTGCCATGAATGAAAAATCAGAAGAACACTTTTTAAGTGGGGGGAGAACTGTACACGGTTCATCCTCTTGAGTGGAACAGAGGAAGATTCAGTTACGGCTTTGTTCAGTTAGCGTTGTCCACTCTTATTTCATAAACATTCACCTTACAGCTAACGTGGTGATCACACAACTACAGCAGAGAACGTAGCCATTTTACCATAAACGTTTTTTTGTTTAATCTGTTGTTGTTTTTTTTGTTAAATGGATACTGCATATTTTAAAAAGGCAATCTAAAAAGAACAGGAAATCAAAACTACCTGATGACAAAGAGGGAGATGGAAAGCCCGGTGAAGATGAATATTCATTTCTGGAGTAGAATTCATCCTCTGAAGGATTTGATGTCAAAGGTAGTCTGTTTCGTTTCTTTTGATTAAACAATGGTACAGACAAGCAACCTTTACACAACAAAGAAAAACACTGAGCCAGGGATGGGCTACATGTATTATGCATATGATACATACTGTATACAGAATTTAACCCCAATATGAACTTGAGTGTAACACATTATGTATATAATAACATCTCATCTCTTACATTTACATGTGTTAGCGATATTATTCTGTAGTTCCTGTAGAACGTACAGTATTACACCTAACTGCTTAATAGGCCTATTCATCTACTAGACAATATACATTACACTCAATCCATCTTTCACTGAGTTCATGTTATAGTACATTTCTGAAGTATATTATTTTTTTCTGTAAATTGAATTGTACATCAGTTAAGCCATTCCATTCATTCCAAACGAAACCAGCTTGTTTGATAAGATGTGAGATTTGGCTAATATTTAATGAATAGGATATAATCAACCTGAAATCTGGATTGGTAGTATGGAAAAGACTAAATCAGGTAGAATTAATTGGATATGATTGTGGACACTTCTACCACACTGTTTGAAACAATTACTTCGATTTTATCATTATGTTTTCAAATAATGGTTTGTTTTTTAAAGCAAGAAAATTATTTGATGAGCAAATAAAAGTCTTGAACCATTAATTTGTATAGAAATATAAAATCAGTCTCTAAATATGGTATAATTTAACCCATTATCTTCATATCTTTGTTTATCTGTTTCTAATTCCAAGCATATTCATTAAGAAGTTGTAAATTGTGTTGTTCAAATTCAACTATTATTATTATTATTATTATTATTATTATTATTATTACTAGCTTAGCTGATACTCTCGTCCATAAAAAGTACATTCAAACTGGGTAAGACCAATACAATGAAAGGAAATCTAAAAAGTAAATGATGAGGTTAACACAAACCAGAAGAACAATGAAGCTGCATCTCTGAACATGAAAGGGATAACATGGTTATGAGAGGAGAGACACGAGTATCGGAGGAACAGTAAGAGAGGAAAATGTAATTATCATGAAGCCTGTCATAGGTTACCTGACTAAGCACGTATCGAGAGAAATACGGAGAGGTGGGTTTAAATGTTCGTTCAGTTGTGCTGTACCTGTGGGTCCCGGTCACTGTCACTCAGGTGTCTTACCTGCCGTCGGTCTTGGAGGGTTTTCACTGTGAGTTCTCTTCATGTCGCTAACGGAAAACCTGTCGTGCTGCATGAAAATACAATAGACACAAATCCAACACAGCTGGAGAGTGAGAATTTCAGCAAGACGTTACGAACAGCATTGGTCAAAAAATTATATTTTAATATGACAAATATATATTTAACATTATTACGTTTTTACATAAGATTATGTTATAGAAGCTTGTTTTTCGTCGTCGCATATTACTACAGGGGGGAAAAGGCAACTCTTTGCATTTTTGCATTAAGCTGTCACCACTAGATCGACTCATATTTTTTCCATGGGGCTCTGCTGACCTCTACAGGAAATTCACCTAAACTACACATTTCTAAACAATGTACAACGAAGCTTTGAGTGGACTCATGTAAACGACGGGTTAAGTTCGTAGGTATTAAATGCTTTCTCATAGTTATTTTAGTTAAAGGCCAAGAGCTACTAAACGTCTTATTGTGTCTCTTTAATTTATCCGACTTAATGGCGACATATTTAAATTATGGCTTACTTTCAAGGTAATTATTAATTATTCAACTAAAAAGACCGGCGGAAAATCGTTTCCCGACACTTGTTCGCTGTAGGTCTTATGTTAAGTGACATAAAACTTCGTCCGATTATGGTTTAAGGGAGGCAAAACGACTGAGCCCTGAGGGAAGTTGTTAACTTTTAGTTGTGACGAATGTATTAATAATTACCTATTAAAAACCGATCCGATCGGCTCGTCTCCAACTGCCCGTTCCGCGTCTCGAGCCCGCCGGCACGCGGGCTCGCGGGAGCTGCCGCGAGACCTTCAGAAATTGGCCTAACATTGCAGTCCGCGTGTCTAGAATTGCCGCAATTCACGACATAGCATTTTCTTATAAAACATTTTTTTTTTGTAAGGCGAGACTCGGTATGGGCTGCGCACGGCGAAATGATTAAAAAATGGAAGTGCAAATCATCTAACTTGCGTAGAAGCGGAAAAACACCACTGTATACAGTGTACAGTGTGTACAGTACCATTACATAAAGAGCTGTAAAGGCAGTGACTCCCGGAATAGTCCATCTCCTTCAGAAACGTACTTTCGTAGGGAAACAAAAAGTACAACTACAGCGAGGCAATGTCCCGTGAAAACTTCAAAGCAACCGCAAGTGCCTGGACTCGGGCCATGATCGCGAGTGGTGTTACAGCTGAGCTGGACAGGCAGCTGACGGGAAAGACGGGGAACAGGGAGGAAAAACAAGGAGAAACGCTCAGGCACAGCAGTGGACGTTCTCGCAGTACCGGTCAGAGCACTCTGCGGGAGAAAATGAAGTGCGGTCAGACCTGTCGAGCGCTTCACCGTACTGCTGGTACAGTGCGTGCTGTGAAAATGCCCCTTTTGTTTTTTCGTTCTGTTTTGCAGGTGGAGACGGACTGAACTGATCTCGCCTCTCCCGATCGCACTGTGCTGTAACAACACTGTCCTGTCCTGTGACAGCCCCTCCCTAAGGGGGTGGTGGTGGTGTGGGGGGGGGTGTTCTTGTGTTATCGGAGGAAAGGTACTGTACAGCTGCAATTTCCGCGCTCGGGCACCTGTCTAACCTGTTGCACGGAACGTACTGTGCCGCACTTGTGGATCAGAGCCAGCTGCTAGCGAGCGCGTATAAGGAACTGTACCCTGCAGACGAGCAGGAGGAGGATCTTGCGAGGCAAACCCGGCCCACTGAAGTAATGTACAACACGGGAGCAATGTACAGTACTTCAGCCATTTAATCGTTACCATTATGCAAGTTTGAAGCATGCCGGGCAGCCGAGACTGAAGCCCTCCCAGCGGAAAGGCCACTTTTAACTTGCAACTTTTTTTTTCCTTTCCCCTGTTCACTCGCTCCCGAGACCGGCTGCGGGGCTTCTCCAGTTTTCGGGGCGATGACTTCCTGCCACCGCGGTGCGAAAGGGCTCAGCCGGGCTGAAAGGGTTGCTATTTTCGGGGGGTCGCACGGGAACGAAATGTCAGGGGTGACGCTGGTCAAGCTCTGGCTGGAAAACGGGGTCGAGATCCGGAGGCGCGGAGTCGAGGTGACCCCCTTCATCGCCAACCCCAGGGCGGTGGAGAAGTGTACGAGGTACATCGACTCGGACCTGAACAGGGCTTTCACGACCGAAAACCTGAGGTGGGTCTCCTGGCAGCCGTGCAGTTTCGTGTCTTGACAGAGGTTTTACGAGACGTCGTTTCCACAGAGTCGTCGTTACTATCACACCTTTCACTGCAACAAGGAGAATAACCCACATTTGGAAACGGGGAAGACTTTCCAAGACATGTCACCGGCGTTTTGTAACATGTTACCTCGTATTATTATATCATTTATAAGCTGATAATGACCATTTTTATAAATCCTTTCTATCGAATAATCTTCCCTTTTGATTTGGTCACGCACTTTTTTTTTTAAGAAGACCGCTCCGGATACCTCACAGGAACTTCACGCTGAAGTGTCCGGGGTTAGTTCCTCTTCTCCTTTACACTGGCGAAAATATTAAAATTGTTGGGTTACGAAGCGTTTCCGTTCCTTTACCGTCACCCGTCCGCCATGCCTTCGAAAGCTCTTGAATCCCCCTGAAGTGCTTTCTTGTGGTGCTCGATGGACTTTAATAAGCGGGTGAGCTGAATAAATAAAGCTCACTTCAGCGAGCTAAAGGGCTCCTTTGAGAACATGAGAAAAACAAGCATATAAAAGTGCAGGAAAACCCGACAAAAGAAGTTGCTCTTGCGTTTTCTTCCCCCAGTAGGCCTTTAGCGCAGACCAATGGGCCTGTTCTGTGCCCAGTTTGTAAAGAACTGGAAGTTGGCCTACTTGGCAGTGCCAACCTGGAAACTTAAGAGACTCCACATCCCTCCACCACAGTGGAACAGCCACTTGCTAAACCTCCATACTGCTCTTTGTGGGACGTTATTTATTCTGTATACAGGAGACAGGGGGAGAGCAGTCCGGGGATGCTGGGAATTTAAATACGCGGCTCAGCTTCAGGCACAGCTTCGGAGAACAGAGTACATTTAGTCCATCTGTGCTGGGCTTGCGGAGGAACATCGTGCCGAGGGCGCCTCTGAATGGCTTCAGCCCACTTCTGCAACTGTAAGGCTGAGACTATGGGGAAGTGAAGGTGGGGCCGACAGGGCTGAGCTCATGGAACAAGCAACAGGGAGTTGAGCAATCTGAGGTTTTTAGCCCCAGGCAGAAGGTCTGTGGGGAAGCGTTTTATAAGTGGGGGTTTCCATCCCCAGTCCTGGAGGAACTGCTTGTCCACAGCTTTTTTTTTTTTTTGCTCCAGCCGAGCTCTGCATCACTAATGCTAAGTGACAGCTTTAATTGATCTGCGTGCCGGTTTAGACTTTCGGGGAGCTTGTTTCCAAATTCGCCCCCCCGAGATTAAAAGAAAATCTTCCAGTGTACTGTTTCCAGGAACCTCTGGGTACACAACTTCAAGTCCTCCTTATTCAGCTTTCGAACCCTCATTTCTGACGTGACGGCTCTTAATAGGTGATCAATTTATGATGAACTGACGCAGAGGGGAATGACAGTATATCACACATTACCACCACTTTCCTTGTGCCGAGGTCCAGTGGGTTCAAATAAGTTTTGGAAGTTAGAAATTGGTTCAGGGTTCAAACGGATTACAAATCTCATTAATTATTCACATTTCTAGAATGTATATCCAGTGGTTAAGATCCTGGCTGGAGCAGAACCCTTAAAACACTGTGTGTGTCCCAGGATCAGGAATAGGATCCCTGGGGCCTACACTTTTTTTTAATGAGCTAGACGCCTTGTTTTATTCTGAGGTGCATAGGTTGCAATTGTTAAAACATACATAGGAGCTTTGAGATCTTCAGTGTATTTTATTTCCACACAGATATGTTTTAATTGTAAAAAAAAAAAAAATACAGTCCAATCCAAAACAGGGTGTTTTCTTTAAAAAAAAAAACAAGCAATGTTGCAGTTACCTGTGAGATACATGAAGGACTAAAAGCGAAAACAAACCTGGATGTTTGAAAAACACTGTCCCAAATGACCACACTAATGAGAGCAGCCAGAAGAGTTGTGTAATGTAAAGCAAATGAGCAGAACATCATCTTCGGGTATGAACTGAAATTGAGAGGTGAAGACCAATACACCACAGGTGCAACATTGGCTCTATTACACAAGTGAGTGGTTCACGGAACATGCTGGCTGAAAGGCTATAGAGCCTTTAGCTGTTTTACAATTGCAATGAAGGGAAAAGCTTACAATTGTGTTGTGAAAGCCCACAACATTTTAAAACAGCACCGCGGACAGTAAGAGCAGCACCAGGCGAATGGAAGAGTGGCTCTTCAGTGTCACAGGGAGAGCCTGACACCGTGGCAGAGCACAAAACATGTGGCAATCGAAGACTCATAAAAAAGGCTTTGATGCATTTCGGAATGTGAAATTCGTGCTGTGATGTTGCTGTGCACGTTTTACTCTGCCTTTGAACGGCAATATGAATATGCGTCTGAATACAAATGTGCAATTTGAATAACTCCTCCTGTGCTGCAAAAGGCCCTGCTCCACTGCACACTGCCAGCTTTCTGTGCTGAAGAGCAGGGGGAGAACATTTGTGGGTTTATATAAAACCTTAGTCAAACCAGTAGCGCGCTTTTAAACCTCACTGGGAGTTTGCTTTAAAAGGGTGAATGCTCTGCGGTGTCAACAAAATCCTACAAGTGCATTTGAAACTCATTTGCCGTGTCCTGCAGCACAGCCTCTCTGCTCTCCCTCAAATGTGATTTAAGGTTTTTTAAGTAGATTACTACATGTATGACGTGGTTGCTGCATCTTGCAGGTAAACTGATTAGCTCTGGCCTCCAGAGCCTTCCCCTTTTGCTTGTTAGATCCTTATCTTTTCTAATTACAGAGCGGGACACGGCCCTTCATTTAATATGCTGTTGAACTAGCACATTCATCACCAGGGGCTTTACAGGAACGGCTGATTACGGGAATGTTTGATAGATATGCGATGTCTCCACAGGGCACCCCATTGCGAAGATCTGCCTTATGAAGTGAGAAGAGCTCAGGAAATCAATCAGATATTTGGACCAAAGGGTAGTCAGGATGCCTATGATGTCATCTTTGATCTTCATAATACTACCTCTAACATGGGAGGTACGGTGATTCTAGAGAGCACGCAGGATGACTTTAATCTTCAAATGGTTCATTACATTCAGGTAACAACTTTTAATTCCAAGGCAAGGATGTCAAAGTCAATTATGCTTCATAAAAAAGACTAAATGCCATTACATCAGTTAGCCTACTTTGAATTAAAAGCTTTAATCTCAACTTGCGTAGTAAAGCAAAACATTAGGTTTCACTCCCCCCTTCTGATGTGAAGCGGTGACTAAGTCACTCTCAGTCTTTGAATCTCACCAGTAGCTCTATCACCTTGCAACTCACAACTGGTAGCCCAGCAGGTGTGAGTCTGGCCAGTACCTGGATGGGAGACCTCCTGGGAAAGCTAAGGCTGCTGCTGGAAGAGGTGTTAGTGGGGCCAGAAGGGGGCGCTCACCCTGTGGTCTGTGTGGGTCCTAATGCCCCATTCATTATAATGCCCCATCATTGTAGTGATGGGGACACTATATGGTAATATATGAAACATAAAACTTTGTTTATGTTTCCTGACCCTCTGTGGTCATTAAAAATCCCAAGATTTCGCAATAAAAAGTAGGGGTGTTACCCTGGTGTCCAGGATAAATTTCCCCCTGGGCTTTACCAGTCAAGGCCTCCTAAAATCCCCCTCTCTGAACTGGCTTCATCACTCTGCTCTCCTCCCCACTGAGAGCTGGTGTGTGGGGAGAGTACTGGTGCATCATCCAGGTGGGGCTGCACACTGGTGGGGGTGGAGGGGATCCCCATGACCTGTAAAGCACTTTGAGTGGAGTGTCAAGAAAAGCACTATAGAAGTGTAAGGAATTATTATTATTATTATTATTGACCACTGGCATGGAAGTTCATGGGATTCCGAGGATGCAGTGGATGGGTCACGAGTAAAGAGTTTCTGCTTTGTCACTCAGAGCGCCATCGCCCCAGCCTCCTGCTCCGTGCTGGTGAACGATCACCCCGTGCTTAAGTATGCCACCACACGATCTGTCGCCAAGCACGGTCTGGGTGAGTATCAGGTCCACCTCCGCAAAGCGACACGGCGAGCAGAAATCCAAAAGAAATGTACAGTCTTGCCTCCGGGACCGGCACTGTAAATGATCCGCACATACGACCTTTGATGAAAGCAGGGGGCCTCATTTCCTTCCACGTGTCACAGCTCCTGCAGACAGTTGCCAGAGCTGAGCCAGCTCCATTCAGGTTAAGCAGCTTATGTTATTAGCATCTTTTGGGTGTAATTTCCTTACTTGGGTGCCACAGAGGCTCTTTGATTAGCACAGTTGCCGCGGAGCTCCTGTGTCCTGGTACATGTTTTCCCTGCGGTCATGGGGCGGGGGGGGTTCAACAGGTGCTTTGTTTTCCAATCACCTTCTGGGCTCCCTGAATTATCAGTGTGCTTGAGTGTTGCGAGTGTGTGTTTGCCCCTGCAAATGACCGGCGTCCCATCTAGGGTGTAGTGCCACCTTCTGGGATAGACCCTGGCCTACTGTGACCCTCACCAGGAGTATGTGCCTGTCCGGTGAAGCACAGATGAATCAGTTTCCTTACTTGGGAAACGGTTTTGAAAATGCATCTTGGATCAACAACTATGTACACAACATGCGCAGCTGTGGAGAAATGTGTCTGTGGGGAGTGACATTTCTGTTATGCCTACGAAAGGAAAAATGTGCCTCTAAAGTTCATGTAAAACATTAAAACGCGTCCATTGTTTCTTTCAGGTCTGGAAGTTGGCCCACAGCCGCAGGGCGTTGTAAGAGGCGATATTTTGGAGATCATGAGGAAAATACTGAAGCATGCTTTGGACTTCATCGAGCTTTTCAACGGAGGTCAGTCATTTTGAACTTTAGGTTAACACTGTGCATTTGTTTTCGTTCAGACCTCAGCAGCCTGCTCCAGTGAAACAGACAAGGTGCATATTTACACACTAGTATTAGTTCTGCTTGAGTGATCGGTGTTTTAGAGGTGCTGACATGTCCTTTTTAATAATAAACGGGATTGTTTTAATACCTTTGGAATTTACTATGCTACTGTATTTCTACTCTTTTACGCTTATCAGACATTTTGTTAGCATGCTTGCAAAAAGCCGGGAGCATCATGCAGGCTTAAATCATTTAAAGCAATATGGTGCTATTGTTACATTAAAGCATTACTGAGTGCTCTTTAGTGTTTAAAATAATGTTTGTTACATATGGTGTTTTCTGAATTTTATGCACAGGGATGCATAGAAAAATGTCAAAGACAAACTTTTTCTCGTGTCAGAAAATTAGATTAATTGAATTTTAGCTGCCTACATATGTGCAGCTTAGTACTTTTCAGTTTCACATTATCTGAGCATGACTTTTGTTCAACTCCCATGAAGAGCTGGACGCAGAATTGAACTGTAAGCATTTGATCTCCTCCAGGCTTTCTGTGAAGCCATTTAGAAATGAGAGAAGATAAACTTATGAGAATTTGTATGTTCTGTATATTTTTTTTACTTCTCCGTTTTATGACAGTAAACAGCATTTTCTTTGTCTGAAAGAAAAAGAAATGCTTTCAAGAAAGACTGTGTTCTGCAGTTAAAATGAGTTCTGAGGCATAGTGAACATCCGTGTTAAAGACTCCACTAGATGTCAGGTTTGCACTTCTGTAGGTCACTAACGGACTATCCATGGAATACAGTACCTTTCAGAGCATGTCGTGCTGTTCACATTTTACATCTCACATCATATACTATTACAGTATTTATCAGAAACATATTGCAATCAGTGCCTTTTAAAATGAATTAAATGAATGAAGCTGTGGGGCGAATAGAACTAAACAGAAACAGGACAGCTCTTCTGTTTATTTGTCTCTGTATTACAGATGAAATTGATTGCGTGCTGCACTTTCACAAATACAATGAAAGAAAAGGTGGAATGCCCTGGCATTTTTTCATGCCACGACAATCAGCTCAACAATGGTTCAGCCCTGGCAATGATTAGACTGCTTGTTGAATTGCAAATGAGAAACTGAAATAATAACCGAGATGATGATGTCAAGCTGACCTTGATTAGAAAGAGAGGCTGTTTTTTGTGTGCCACAGGTATGGAGTTCCCTCCCTGCACAGTGGATGTTTACCGGGTCTCAGAGAGAGTGGATTACCCCAGAGACGAATGTGGAAATATTTCTGGCTTGGTGCATCCTGATTTACAGGTAAGTTCAGACTGGAGAGAGCTAGACTTTATTTCCAAGGTGTTATGGTTCGATTTTCCGTCAACCTGTAGTTTTAGAATGAAGGTGCCTCTTGATTATTTTAATTTTGATTAAGTTTCCCCATCTCTAGGCCCAAACTGGCCTTCTGTTATGATTTTGATCAGGTAAATATATGGCAGTCTTTATGATTAACATGGGACATATATTAGAAAAATGCTCCTTTACATGACGATCTGGTGGGCCCAGTTACTCTGCTTGAGTGAGTGGAGTCCATAATGGAAAATTTGCAGAAGGAACAACCCTAACTCTTGCATCAGCAGCTCTCTGGAGTGCAAATGCATGCCTGCTAGACCATTATTTCCCAGCATTCAGTGAGGTAACATCCCTCCACTATTCTCAACTCTACTGCTAGTGCAGGAACCCCTCTGTTCATCAAGGGGTTGACCGATTGGCTTGGTTGTCATCCATCAAAGAAAGCAGGTTAAAGCCAAAAATCTCGACTCAACACTCTGTCTACAATCGCATTACTGGGATTTGTCTTCTGTTCTGAAGAATCTTTTACTGTCCACGAACTTGTTCTGGCAGCTGTTCGTGACCACTGACTTAAACCATTATAAGTACAGTATGCATGTTTTGGTGTGGAATTTTATTTACTAATTAAAACGGCTTTAATAACCCTCGTTATGCAGCGATGAGAAATTCCTGAAGTCCAAACCGCAAGGGATCAATGTGAGTGTGGTTACTGCTGTATAGTACCTCTGCATCGGAGTTCTGAAGGTATGGAGCTAATCCAGTGTCTTACACAAAGGTTTTGCATTCCTTCAGGACCGTGACTGGGAGCCCCTGAACCCCGGAGAGCCCATCTTCCAGATGTTTGATGGGAGGACAATGCTGTACGAGGGTGACAGCACAGTCTACCCTACATTTATAAACGAGGCGGCATATTACGAGAAGAGACAAGCGTTTGTTACAACTAGAAAAGACCAGCTGGAAGCAACAGGTATCCGTGTCACCAAGACATAGATTTATAGAGCAGGCATGCTGTGCAGAAGAGAAGGTCTTCAATACTGCTTGATACAATACTTGAAATACTTCAGCTTTGCAAATATTACATGTAGAGTTCAAAAGAATTATTACATCAAACATCTATTAATAGAAGGCTGCTTTTACAGGACCTTGTAAGGCCAATGGCAAGCCTGGATAGACCTGGATGGATCCATCACAGGGCACACACACTCACACAGGGACAGTTCAGAGACCAGTCCAGTACAGGGCACACACACTCACACAGGGACAGTTCAGAGACCAGTCCAGTACAGGGCACACACACTCATACAGGGACAGTTCAGAGACCAGTCCAGTACAGGGCACACACACACTCACACTGGGACAGTTCAGAGACCAGTCCAGTACAGGGCACACACACACACAGGGACAATTCAGAGACCAGTCCAGTACAGGGCACACACACACACAAGGACTACTTGACACACCAGTCCATCAAAGAGCACACATCCCGGGACAAGTTAGAGACGCCAGTTACCCCAGCCACCATGTCTGGGGTAGTTGAAACCGTGCCAGTTGGAGCACATGGAAAAGCCCCACACACACAGGCGTCACAGTTCACCATCAAGTCCAGGACCCCGAGCCATGAGGGAGCAGCACTCAATGGCTCACCACTGCACAGCTTAGAAATAACACACGTGCTGCCTTTTACTGAGGTTTCGACTCCTTTTTATATTACATGTATCTAACTATTTTTATAACCGTCATTTGTATGTATATATATTGGTAAGGGATAAATTACAGCTGCGGCACAAAATTCCTAGCAACTGACTTTTAAGGTCACATTTAATAACCACATTTCTCATGCAGTGGGGGAACTCCCAGCATCAAAAAGTTAAGAAGAGTGTTTTTACACATGAACATTTCACATTTTCTCCAGTAAAAAAAAAAAGTAAACATCATGAAGGTGCAAAACAGAGATACTGTGGCTAATCTGTTTCAGATTCCTGGCATCAGTTAAACCAACATCCACTCCTTTCTGTGCACAAAGGGCTGGAATTGCACTAGAGCCAAGAAGCTGTCAAAAACTGCATCAGCGCTTTGCTTTTCAATTCTGCCAGCAAGTTTTTAAGTCTTAATTTAGCCTGATAGTCTTAGACATTTCTCCTAATTTGCGCTTCGACAATGTGCCCCCTCCTTTTCAGTCAGCCATAGAATGTAAAGCTCTCTGGGGACAATCACAGGACACTGTCATAGAGGTTATTACCGGACACTTATAACAAAAAGTTTTTTGTGCAGCTTAAAAGGCTCCTCTGCTACACAGAAATAATTGCTACTCAAAACAAAATTACTCACATTACTCAGGCATATATACACACACAAGTGCCTACTGTATCTTTATACTGTGCTGCAATTATACAGGTTTACTGAGCTCTGACATTACAGAAACTGACAGTGTTGCATCATACTTCCCTGTGATTTCTGTAAGCTCTCAGCAGATATTGACATCCCTTTTTTCCCCCACAAACAGATATTAGAATATTTGTTCTACAAGGAAGTGGAGCACAAAAAGTAATTTGTGTTAACTTATCCATCTGCTCTAAAATTATTTTTAAATTAAGAGGCAATTTTAACAGAATGAAACTGTAACTTAATATTGTTAAGATTTTTTAAGGGATGGTATTTTGGTACAGTTGTTTTTTCTAAATGTTATTTTTATCGTTTTAGTAAGAAACACTAAATTTATACTGGAAAAATTGATCACTGTTTAAAAGCACAACTGTTAAAACATCTCAGGTGATTAAGTGTTAATGACAAGTTTAAATTCAGATTTGCCTCTTTAGTGCAAAATTACAGTAAATTCTCTGTAATATTATATTTTAATAACACATTGTTTTACACATATCTCAGTAATAGTTTAGAAATTTTCAGATATTCTATTAAATCTTTTGATTGCAGAGTTGTTTTCTAATTCTTATAATAAAATGTTCATATATATAACAACATATTAAACTTCAAATTTTAATTTATAACAGAAGAGTAATATATGTATATTCCTACATCAACAATCCATTAAGAATACATTATCAATATTTGATACTTTTAAGTGGCTTTATTTTTGTCTTGAAGTGTCACATGCATTTTTGAAAATAAAAACATTTCTCATGTATTTAAGAATAGATTTAAACAATTTTAACTGGAACAAAAAATGTCTAAAGTGCCTAATTATTTGTATGTTCTGCACTGTAACTAGTGTAGGTTTGACAGAGCAGTAAGATAGTTTGTGAATATCATTGGTGCCTGTGCTTTTTATAATATTTGTGTTCAAATTTTACTGTCAACAAATGTATTCAGTCAACTGAAAAAAAAACCCTACAGATTACACATCCATTCTTTTATTTACGATACCAATGTTTTGCAAACACTTGAATAATGTTTGCAAAGGAAATAATAAACGATTATTTATATTTGACTGTTACAGTAAAAGTGTTGTTTTGTAGGTGTTGGATCTTTTTGCGATTTTTGTCACAGCAGATAACACCCGAAGAGTCGTAAATGCTTCTGTTTCCGAGTAGATTTGTGCCTAACCGTGCAACTTGTGAAGTGTGCCTTTCTCTTTATCTGTAAAGTGCGTCTAGACCAGGGGACGGCAAACTTTTTAGAGCAAGGGCCAATTGGTTTTTTTTTACTGACCTTGCTGGGCCATCCGAGTGAAATCCTCGATCTAGCCGATAAACTCGCGGGCTGGAAGAGGTGTCGTTTCTCCGGGCACATCTCCCCCGCGACCTCCTGCACACGCTGCTGAATAAGCTCACCGCCCGCGAAGGGTTGTTCAGCTGCTGCTACAAGCCGTGATACCCCGATAACTAGCTCGGGTAGCCGCAACATTGTCTCCGAATTGTCTCTGAAGCGACTTTTTGAACTGTTCTCAATTCCCCCCTCCGTATTTCTCCTGTGTATTCCGAAAACCTAGCCTGATGTTTTGTCTCGTCGTGCCCTTTTAGATAGCCTTTTTTCTGGCAGATGAGACGCATTACACACAAGTCCTGTTCTGCCCATCTATGGTAACTTATCACTTTTAGAACCGTCTGAAATCATGACCTGCTTGCAAACAAGATAGCAGACACTAGACATAATTTGCACGACCGAGCCAATTACTGTCTGAATCAAGAAACCCAAATTAATTTGCGGTAGGAATCAGCTGTAGCACTGGCGTCTGTAACCTGGGCTAAAGCCGACGTCTAATAGGCTAAAAGTAAAATGCATCGTGCAAGAGGTGCTGTTCTGCGATTGCCCGTTAGTGCTGAGAGAGGGCCGCAGAGTTTAACAAGTATAGGTCACTGGCGGAAGTTATTTTCAATATCTGATGCAGAAAGTAACCCTCGAGATTCAAACAGCAGAGAGCTACTCAGAAAAGTTCAGCAGCCCGAATTTGGCCGACCCCTGCAAGCTCAAGACGATGATGTTTCTCTTTACATTCAGAAACTCGCATCCTGCAATCCTAAAATCTTAATTATAAGTGGCTTTATTTACGTTCCCGATAACTGGGTCAGAATGACCTCACCCGGGTTGTTACATTTCTTGGGGAATTGTTCAAAGCGGACAGATGGTCGCTGCAACATGTTGTACTTGAAGCCTTGTTTATCAAGCTGTTCATTTATCTCGGTTTGTCTGTTTTCTCTGTTCTGTAGAGAGCTATAGTATCTCATCAGAGTAACTTTAATTGTGTGAATTAAAAAAAACAGAACAGGATGGCTATATATTTACCCGTACATGTAATGGTAAGCAGAATTCTACCGCAAACAATTATAGTTTTTAAAAAATAATATCACTTTAAAATACATTTTTACTGACGTTTCGTGGGTCCCTCTCTCACATGCGCCGTCTGGTGGATGTGTAAGACTACTACAACAACAATCTGAGTTTCGTTCTGTAAAAATGTCTACATGACTGCACATACTGTAGGATATCACTTTAAAGTTCTTAATATACTTGTCTGATGCTGGCACTCAAAGCCACTTACGATTGCATCTATCTGTGCACCTTGCTTGATTGACATACCACACTGTGCTCAAAGGCACAACAACAGCACCTCCTCCTAAGATCTGAGTCTGTAACCTTCCTGCAACAATTCCTGAGCCATATCCTCACTAAATATCGGGATGATTTTCACCTGTTGTTTTATTTAACATGTTCACATTTAATAGACCATTCAAGCAACATCGATGGCCATGTTCCTTTACTCGTTTTTCATTTCTTTTTCATTACATGGAAGGCACAGTGGTCATCCATTGTTGCCTGGGGTGCTGTCTGTGTGGAGTCTGCATGTTCTCTTGTGTCCTCCCACAGCCCAAAGACATCCTTGCAGGTTAATTGACTTCTGGGAAAATCGAGTGTGTCTGCCTGACCTGCAAGGGACTGGCATCCCATCCAGGGTGTATCCTGCCCAGTGCCAATGGCTTGCTGGGATAGGCTCGGGCTCGCCCACCAGCCTGTGCTGGATGAAGCAATGAGAAAATGAATGGATGGACATACTGTATACGACGCGTCTGAAAACACGATTAGCCATAGCAAAAGGCATTTCTGGCTGCACAATTAAATGCTCGTCTGCACTAAAAGCTTTTTCGAAAATGTGCTCCTTCAGCACTGGGAGAAGATCCAGCAATGCTCTCAGAGTTACTCATCTATCAGACACATGAATGAGCGAACCCTTTCCGGCCCTGCTGAAGACTATTACAGCTAATAAAAATGGCTGGGGACCTTTAGTGGAATCAGTATGAGTTTTTTCTATTCTTCTTTTCAGATCCCTGGCTGGATAGAGGATGTATCGAATTCAAGATGACTTAATGTAGTTTAGATTTCCTGTTCATCTTATCTAAAAGGATAGTGTTTTTTAATCTGTTGGAACAGAATCTTAAGAAAGTATGTGGTGTCTACACTGGCATTCATATTTTAGACAGTTTTATATTGTCTGGTAGATTTATTTGTTTTTAGCATTTGCAAGTGCATTGCACCTCTATACATGTATTTTTCATACATAGGTAGATTTCATTTTCGTCTTATCCAGATGGTATTGCATACTACCACTGTTATTGTTCACATTGTTTGAGTCAGTGTGCAAAAAGAAAAATGATGCTCGGGTCTGGAATTGTGGCTCTTTTTGTGCCACTGTGCAGTTTTACTCTACCTGAGGAAGGAGGATGGAAAGAAAGGGTATCATTCTAATTTCTGAGCTTCTCTGTGTCTCTCTTTCTCATCAGTCTCCCAGTTCTGTTTCCATTAAAAAGGCACTCTAATGAGGAAGTCAGCACCATAAGAGGAGTCTCGTCTCATTTTCTTTCTTCAAAATAGTGACTTTCTGTGCTGTTCTTCCCAAGAACAGTAGTAACCTTTATGCTTCTTGTCTCATGTCTCATTCAGCCTCTCCGTGCTTCGCTCCTTGTAAGTGAAATTTTCACTCAAAGTATCATCTATCTTAGTTTTCCCAATTACCAGGACATCTCATTAGAATTCCGTCTGAACATTATGCTGCTTTAATCAGATTTATTTTCTGAAGGGCTTTCTTTGGTATCGATACTTTGGTTAACAAGGAATTCTGATTGACTGAATTTCTAATTCATAGCAATGTTTATTTTTTAGGCTCCAGCAATTCAATTTTTGCTGTTTGTAGATCAGGAAGCTGGTCAAATTTACTGTGTTTTCCAGATTTGGGGATATTCATATTTTTTTGTCCTATGACACGTAATGGGAGGTATTAAGGGGAAATGGGAAAAAAAAAAATGTTCAAATAGTTTCCACAACAGAATTACTCTTATTTAACAAGAAGCATGGAAAAACATCTTTACCAAATTACACGTCTGCTAATTCTATCAACCATTTTTAAATGTCTTTGTTGAAATAACAAAGCGTGGCTGACAATGCATCTCTGTTATTTTAGAAGTAAATTTTAAAATGATATAGTCATTTGAAAGCACGTTCACATTTTTATTCATTCCACCTGTGGTATCATAAGTTAATCACTCCACTTTTGTAGTGTTTTAAAC
This sequence comes from Lepisosteus platostomus, assembly GCF_059453375.1. Classification (NCBI taxonomy): domain Eukaryota; kingdom Metazoa; phylum Chordata; class Actinopteri; order Semionotiformes; family Lepisosteidae; genus Lepisosteus; species Lepisosteus platostomus. Next base: position 13,907,428 of record NC_142632.1, read on the forward strand.
ATTCTGCCATTTTCCCAATCCATAAAATGTCTACTGGGAGTTAATACTGACAGACCTGTGGCCTCTCTCTCGATTATCACTGACGCTGGTGAAGTTCTAGGGCTGGGGTATTTCACTTCTGTCACCAACTCGCCTCTCCAGCTGATTTCATACTGAGAAAACTGTGTCTCCATCCCTCCAATTCATTTAACAAAACCGACAGAGTCCCAACACCTACACCAGAAGTACACTCCTACTTCAAACACCGTGATTCCCGAGAAACTCTTCGCCAAGACTTGAGTCTCTTGGTGCCGATTCCTCTTCACGTCTTGGAATTCCGGATTTCCTTATGGGACCTCTCCCAGTGTGGAAATTTCAAAATGAGAACACAAGAAAGGCTCAGAAGGAGAAGAGGCCATTCTGACTCCCCTCTGACTCGTTTGGTAACAGTTCTGGTGTCTCTCAAGACGGCATGCTTTTCTCCACTGTTTTTCTGTTCATTTCTCAAAATGTTTCTGCCCTTGGCTTGGTTACCGTCTCCTAGACAGAAGGAAGAAGACCTCTATAGCAGCACGACTCAGTGTGAGAGAAGGCTCATTCCTACAAGGACAATAACTTAGGTTCCTTCTTAGGCAGTGGAACTAAATGATTTCATCAATATATTATGAGATTATTACAAGCTAATATTGAGGGTTTGCTTGAAATATCACCTGGAGAAAATTGTCTCATCGCCATCTGATCTCTCCAGCTGAGTTCTGGCCTCCACCACACTGTACCGTCTCTCAACACTGCTATGAAAAACAGTGGGTTCAGAAACCGGTTTTATCCTCCTGCAATGTGACATTTGTCACGGCATTTAAAATTCTTCAAATGTGCAGTACAATATTAAATTTACATGTGAGTGTGTGCAATGAAGAGGCAAATTCCTGCTGCACTCTGTCATTGTCATCTGTCTTTGAACTTGCTTTTATACATGAGCTTTTAAAATTCTGCTTAAGTTACTATAAGCCTGCCATGTTATTTTGGCATTTGTCTTGTTTTACGCTAAAGCGCTTTTGTGAGGATATGCCAGGAAATACACTGTATAAAAGATAATTATTATTACTTGTCAAATACTGTATTTCTGTACGTCGTACAGACAAATGGAAAACCAGCTATGAGCAGGTGCCTTCTGGAACTGTACACAGTATGTTATTGTACAGAGTGTTTTTTTTTTAAAATTAAAGTCACTTAATTTGTAATGAAATATTTTCAATTCAAGTTCCATCAATCCAACCGTTTCCTAACTGCTTCATCCAGTACAGGGTTGCAGGGGAGCTGGAGTTTATCCCAGCAAGCAATGGGAGGAAGACAGGAGACACCCTGGACTGGGCACACACAGACTCCAACACAGATACAGATACAGACACGCACACGCACACCCCTAGGTCCACTTTACCCAGAAGCCAATTAAACCCACAGATACGTGTTTGGACTGTGGGAGGAAACCTGGAGGAACACCGGGGAGAACATACAAACTCCACACAGACAGCAGCCCAGGACCCGAAACCGGGGCCCCAGCCACAGGACTGCCCTGAAGTTACACTCATTCGTTAAAGATGGCGCGGTGCTCCTTTTTTTTTAAAAAAAAAATAAATATTTATGCTTAACAAAAGAACAAACATTACAATACAAACAAGAGTACATATAACAATTCCAAACAAAAATATCGTCAGGGGTACATACTACTACCTCAATTCAAGTGATGGAAAAAAAGATTAAACAAATTAAATAAAAATAATGTCCGCACCGCTTTCATATTTTTTTGCATCTCGAAATTGTCTGCAAATACCCCTTTACTTCCATTTTAAAATGCTCAAACACAGGGTACCCCCCAGACCACTTCATTTTATGTATGTGATAACGTGCCAATATAATAATTAAATTTATTACAAAAGAAATGTTTATATTGTTTTCACTGGGGCTGAAACTTAACATAATATCTTTTTTATGGCGCGGTGCTCCTGCCCGCCCGCCAACTCCCGAGAGTTTAAGGGAAACGTCTGAGCACATGTGCGCCGGCAGGGGGCGCCCTGCAACCAGTGAGCGGGGAGAGCCGTTTCCTCCAACCGGGCCAGCGCTCGCTGGAGTCAGGTACACAGCCAGCTCTGTGCAGCCGCTGTTTACGCCCCGAAACACTTTGACACGAAGAGCTACTAACTGTCTAATTGGATTTCTTCGACCCCGCGTCACCAGCCCTCAGAAAACCGGAAGCCGAAAGTTTTTTTTTCCCCCACTCTCTCGCATGTGTGGTAAAACTGAGCGCTGTGTGATCTGGGGGGGAGATTTGCATGCAGAGTGCAGGGAAACAAAATGGTCTATTAAGGAGCAATTTGGGTTTTTTTTTTCCCTCTTTAAAAAAAAATAAAGGCTTGCTTGGTCCGTGCCTCTCGCACTTGAGCGCCGTGTTCTTCAACAGGTACCGACTGGGGCGGGCGTACCTTGTTTTTACCTAGTTTTGCGGCCATGTGGGACCCCGAGGAATTTGAGAGGCACTGGAAGAATGAATTCCCCGAGGGGCAGGTTCCGAAGATGGAGCTCGGCTCCGTCGAAGACATCGAGAGGGAGCTGGAGACGTGCAAAGCCCACCTCCGAGCCCTCCAGCAGCAGCTGTCGGAGGAGAAATTCAAAGTGATTTACCTCCAGGCGACCATCGCCCGCCAGAGGAAGAGCTACGACCAGGAGAGGTGGGAGTCCGGCAGCAGCGGGGGAGAGAAGTTGGACGCGGAGGCGGCGGCGGCCGGGAGCGGGGAGCCGAAGGAGCCGCCGGGGCACAGCGAGAGCGTAGCCCGCAGGAAGAAAGACATAGCGGGCAAGCCCGGCCACCACCGCGGGCAAGACGCGCCCAGAGCCAGGGAGCGCCACTTGCCCGGGAGCAACAGGCCGGCCAGGGCGGACAGGCTCGGCTTCCCCCCCCCGGTCTTGCCCCGCAAGAAGGACTCCTTCGAGAGCGGCTCCTCCTCGGTGTCCAGCCACTCCGAGGCGGACGGGGGCTGCGCGGCGGCGCCCCACGCCGGCCCGGACGCCGCAGCCGCCGCCGACCTGAGCGACCACGACTACGAGGACGTGGAGCTGAACGACACCTTCGTCAGGGGCCACCTGCTGGCCCCCGCTGCCCACCCGGCCGGCCCGCTGGGGGATGCCCTGAAGGCGTTGCGCCACAGCAGGGATTTGGACTCCAGCGACGACGGCAGGCTGTCGCCCGGGGGGCTGCAGGTCCCGTTCAGGTCTCCCCGGGGCTCGGGGTACAGCACCCCCGACAGGAGGAGCGATGGGTACCCCAGTTCCGACCACGACGACTCCTCCGTAGGTGAGAACTGCGCCCCTGTAGATACCTGTGGAGGCGAGTGCGGTGTCGAGTTATAACTTTGGGTTTGTCCCCACAGTGCAGTATGTGTAGCGTTTCTCGTATGACTTATAAAAAAAGTTGCTGGAGTCGAGCTGCGCACTTTTTAGAGAGGCAGCGGAAAAAGCTCATGTTGGTGTTGTCTTATTGTGGATAGTAGTGACGTAGGCCTGCTGGAAGAGTTGAGGCTCTCTGTGAGATGCCTCGTCGTGCTTAATGAATCATGTGTGCTCTCGGAGTGAACGCACAGCAAACCGATACTGTGCAGGGATGAGTTTCGTGTTTAATAAGAGATTGCACAACCCTGTCGGCGTGGCGGTGAAGTCTTTCCGAAATTAAACTCAATGAGGGGTTAGCCTGTGCTCGATTGGATCCCACCTGGACAGCGGGTGTTGCAGGTTTTAAATAACCGCAGGGCGAGTTCGCCTGTGGGCCCTCCAGTGTGGTCCTGTGCAGAATACTGCTCCAACCATCTCTGCAGTTAAGTTGGTGATTTTCTGCAATGGGCTTCACTCGGAAGGGCTGCAGGCTGAGTTAAGGGCAGCGGTGCAGTTTATAACCTTATCTCCCATGAAACCCTCATGCCAGGCTTGTTCACAGCACTGTCTTCCCTGTTTGGGAGTTCAGTTCCACAGGAAGTACAACAGCGAGAGTTTTCTTACGGTGGTTCAGAAGTGTTCAAGGTAAGGTGTTCAGAGAGTAACTGTTTACTTGGGCTACATTGTGCAGGTTTAGAGTCTGGTTTGTGGTTGAGTACTACACACACTATGTCTAACACAAGAGCATCACATTGTGGCCGAGCATTTGTGCTACAAAAGAAGCCAGCACATGAATAGGAGTTCGTTTGAACATGCAGACCCAGTACAGCATCCTAATAGGATGTAAAACTGCCTGTGAAGGAAACCACAGCTTTCACCCTGTTGCTGAAAGTGTCTGCTGGATTTCAATTGAAATAACTCTGCCAGAGAAATTGCAAATTCAGCAAAGGATGTACAGTCTTCAGCCTTAGTTGTGCTCAAATCCTCATAAAATATTGCTGTTTACGATGTGTATGACACTCAGTAACCTTTGAAAGAAAGTCTGGGATTCCTTCACAAATTGTGTGGTAGCAAAACACAGAAAATAAAATTCCCCAATCAGCAGATTCCAGTGCACACCTGTCACAGTCCTAGCTGCAGTGTGTGATTTCTGATGGTCTGGGCTTCTTTAAGGAAGTAAATAATAATTATTTTTATAGGTATGCAAGGTAACAGCTTGTTTTTTCTCCAATGACGGCAGTAATCTGGTGGAATACAGTTTCTTCGTCGTTATCCCAATAACATAATTTCCAGATTCTGCACCTTCAAAGAACGTTAGACACAAATCCCATTCCCCGTGCTTGAATCCCGGAAAGATTTTGTACAATGAGCTGAGATGTCAGACAATACAGAGAACTTTCATTCTTAGCTCTGAATCGTAAAATAAGCAAACTGGTGTAACAAGTTCCCTATGTCATTCATATATCCTAAGAATATCCATTCCAAACACGTTCAATATGCACTTTCACTAAAGCTCATACTTCTTAGTTAGGAAAACGCAACCAGTTTTGTGCAAGGCCAGTGGCAGAAATAAAACCGTAGTAAGAAGGAGGCAGGACTGAGTCCAGGTGATTTACTGCACTATTGAACTAATCTGAGCCTTAAAGAGCCGATTGAAGTGGCAGGAGGAAAGTCAGGCTTTTGTATCAAGATGTGGCCGTGCCTCCAGTTACCAGCAAGATTGAAGAAATGAAACCTGCCAGAGGCTCTCGATATGGGGAACTTCTGTGGATTCAGAACCCTGTTCGTCAGAATTCATACCTGGAGGCAGCCCTTTTTAATGCTTCTGCAATTGTGGGAGAGAGATTAAGAGTTCTTTGTGTGAGCCGTAGATAATCGCGAAAAGGAGTTTCTGTGACTCGTGTGTTGATACCTGAAAGCTCTCTGCTGTGTAGAGGTATTGCTGAATGGACCTTCCTGAAATCCACACCCCTTGAAAGGGGTGCAGCTCACAGGCAGCTCAAGTCTTTGTGCAGTGCCTGTCGGTGAATTCAGTGTCTTTATTGTGTCTTACTCATTCAGGCTGTTTCATCCTTTGCAGGTAGTAAGCAACAGTAGCGTGAAACACATTGGGAAGAAACCTACCCGTAATTAAAATGTGAGGAATTTCAATTGACAAACGGAGCTGTAAAGGTTATGCTCCTTGTTGAAACAGCTGGAATTTGGACAGTTTTGAGGGGACGTGTTCCACAGGGGAACTATTAGACAAGAGAATAGAGTCCTCCTTAAATTAAATTCTGCCTCTCAGGTGCAATCCATTTAAAAATGATTTCACTTGTGTGCTGCAACCACAGTCTTGTACAGTGGCTCAGCCATACTGATAATTGGGTCACATTGGTAGACTAATGGTGTTTTTTATATTTTAACTAGTTTTAATTATATTATTTCTGGCATGACCAATTCATTAGCAGTTTTCCCCTTGAGGCGGCAGCTTCGTTATGGTTAATTAGTCATTTTAACAGGGGAAGAGTAATTTCCTTTCTAAATCAGATTTTTTTGAAGTTCAAGAAAAGCCTGCCTTAGATTTCATATTGATGGGGAAAAAAACTGCAAAAGACGTTAGACCCCAAGCTCAATTCATAAGCAGTCGCAGAAAAGGGGAAAGTCTGAAATGAACAGTGTCTCAGAATTAAAAATGCTAAAGGGAGCAGCCTTCTCATGGGGAAGTTTCTTGCTGTGTCATTATTGTTAGTTTTCGCAGTGATTAGGCTGTGGTGCCAATTTCCTTATAAGCAGGTCTCATCCACCACTGGTGTCGTGAATCTTGCATAATTCGCTGTCCTCTGCCGTTTAGATCTCCGAGGCTGTACTGTAGAACCTCAGCAGCTGTGTCATGCAGGGGCCAGGGTTAAAAGGCAGAGGTAGTGCCAAGCGTTTCGCCTGACGTGGGGCGCCAGAGGGGTGTGCCGTTTGCCATGACCTCCAGTCGCCTGCCAGCTGTTCATCGAGTCCGAAAGATCAGTTTTCCTTCTTTGTTTCTGCGCTGAATCCCGCAGAAAAGAAAGACCTCCTTCAGCTCCGTGTTGGCACTGTCCTTGCGCTTGCGGTTGCAGCATTCGTGAGTTTGACTGAATTCGGCAGGTTGGCCGAACCGTAATTAAGAGGAAAGATGGGATTGCAATTAGAGCGCTTTGCTGCGGTTGTCGGGACGCCCCCCCCCCCCCCCCCCCCTCCCCCTTTTTAAACAGAGAGGAGCCAGAGAGCAGCTGCAAGAGCTGGAGAGAGGGATAATAAAATGAGGATTAGCTGCTTGTTACCTGCAGAGGATGAAATAGCCCTGTCATGTGCTGCTTATCCATAGTGACGGAAGCAGATGAGACTAGGGCTTGACCGTCTCTTGGTGTTTAATGTAAAAGCCCGTTCTTGGCCACAATCTGAGGTAGCTCACACCAGGCCTGCACAGGCAAATGTCATGTCATTTCTTCTTTACTTGAATGAGTACATGTGTATGAATTAGACTGTGCTATAAAGCCTATCAAGCAAGAAAAAAAGCTGCTGCATTAATCTCCTAATGGGCCAGTATGAAACTGGGTTTAAAGTCGTTTTAGTTTATAGCCGCCATCTAATTTGCTGATGAGCCTGAAAGTGCATCAGTGGTGATTAAACAACATAAAACACTTTCCTGGCCTGCTTCCATCGATGTGACAAAAGTAAGGAGTCAGGACAACATTTTTTTGGCCTTGTGACTGCAGTTCTTTTTCATCTAACGAATTTCATAGAGATAGCCTTGAATGTGTTGCTGCACACTGAGAGGTCTGGATATGTTGTTTCGAGAGTGGTGTAAACAGACTTCAAACTGCTGACAATAGAGTTTCAGGAGGTTTTTGTCCTTGAGAGGGTTTGTGGTGAAATCTACAAGATTCTTTTTGTTTCCCACGCATTCTTATTTCAGAGCGCTGGATCAGGGCAGATATTGCGCTCCAGTGCTTGTAACAGGATCTCTTGGACATCTGCTCTGACGTTCTCTTAGATGGGTTTTGGATTGAATGGCGGGTCGTGACTTTTCATTCTGGGGCGGCTGCTCAGCATATGGTGCTTAAGGACAGTCACCCCAGGCGCCACCTCTCCTAATCCCCGGCTTCTCTGCCCACGTTCACAAAGTCACACAGTCACATCAGGCTCCCAGGCGTAACTGTAACTGGCTCCGTTGTGCCCCTGCGCCAGAGGTGCCTCGAAAGAAGAACCGGATTTTTAATATCAATTTTCTTCTCCCATAGCCGCCCTTTATTCAAGTGACCTACGGCGCGAAAAACTCCTTTCAGTTTAAATCCAAAAATCGTGTCGAGGTGTAGAAACCAGAACAAGCCCCTACAATAATGTGCAGTTCACACAGTTCAGTGCCCAGTTCAGTCACTGAATCAATGAAGCCCAGGATTCTTGCAGTCTGGAGGTGATTCACCGGCACTGAGCATACGGTTGGCACTAACCGATACAATGCAGGTTGCGGAAGTACGGAGATTACTGTACAGCAACACCACATCTACAGTTAAAGTCTGGATCAGTCATTTCTGGTGAGGCGACAGAGGGTGTTGAAGGGAGATGGGACGGGCCTGATGATCTCACCCCAGGGGTGGATGGGTTTTCATGTGTACTGGTAGTAGGCACGGTGCAACGTGTGCGAAGCTGGAATGAGTACATGTATTTTGTTTAATAGAAAGGCACGTCATGTTAAAAAAATAAAATAAAGCAACTGTTCTGTAATTAGGTTATGTAATTATACCGTAGGCTTTACAATACCAGCCCCATTAGTAACCGTGAACAGTGTTTACCTAAGCACAGTTGCCTGCATGTTCAGTCCTTAAACTATGCATAATTGCGTTATGGTCTTATTTAGTTGCCTGTTAATGGATTTTAAAAATCTCTCTATTTTTATATGAATGTATTCTGCTTTGGCATTTTCCAGATTCAGTTCAAGTATCTGACCAGATATACTGAAAGCTCTTGTTTGCATTAATGTGCCCGACCAAGTAGAAATTAGCCCTGGTGCGGAGATTCTCGATTCCTTGGGTGACCCAGTCAAGAGGGCTGACAGACCACGGCCTGAGATGAGCTCTTCTGTGTGGACAAGCTTCCCTGCCCCCGGTCTTCTGAAGACGCAGAGAATGGCCTCATTGTCTTAGAACCCAAATTCAGAAATGTTCAACTTGTGGGTGAAGATCAGGAGGGAAGCTCCCCAAAGCACCTTGTCTCCTAATGTTAGATGCAGGAACCTCCAACAGTAGTCCTGGAGAGTCCCAGACCGGCAGATTTTAATAGGTCGCTGTTATAAGCACCAGTTTCTAAAGATCTTGGACAGTGTTGTTTTAATCAATCATGCTTGTAGTTTGTTCCATAAAGTGAACTTCCACCTTTCACCACAGATGAATCAGTAATCTCCAGGTTTTTTTCCAGTGTGAAGAATAAGATTGACTGGACTAGGAATCTCCAGGGCCAGAGTTGAGGTTTCCCGTTTAGATCTTTCTGCAGGAGGGACAGAAGAGCAAGCTGGAGTAGTTTCACAGAAGTAGGTTGCTAGTTTGCATATATACCTAGTTTACTTGGTATGTGGCATATTGCTCTATTTATATACGTGTTGCTGAATGTTAGTCGGCCAACTGTGACTTAAAAAATGGTATTTTAACAGTGCCTTCATAATGATTAACTCCAGACTATGGGTCTTTTTTTTTCACAGCTTTACAGTTTTTACAAAGCTGTCATTATCTGGCTTTGAAATCATTTCACCAGCATCGTCTCTGAAGCCCAAAGCTCAGATCACGCAAGTGTAGCTCATTTATCTAGATCTGTTCATTGCCATTAAATTAAGATGAGATTCCCAAATAGATCAATCGTATATTTGTTTGTTGCACAGTTGTTATTTTGCTTGTCCTTGCTAAATCTGTACAACTATACAACTAGTTTTAATCCATAGTTCAGAACTGCAGTGATCCTGGTCTTCCTATGTACTTAACAATAGAGTGAGCTGAAAGAAAATACATCACAAGACTATTTGTGAATGTGAAAGCATGTGTCTGAATCTTGTTCTATTCCTTTTTGAATATGTATCATGAACACATTTGCTCTGATTTGTTTTGGACAAATTTTTGATAGCTCGTGCTTCTGTAGCCTAAATATTACAGAAATTTGCCTGATAAGAGGCCATTCATTGGCTGCATTACAGAAAAGCTTTACTAATTATTGCTCTGCAAATAATGAAATACCTATGTCACAGCACCTTGATTCTTCACGCTTCAAGGCATACAGAAACTTCAAAGGAAGTAACTGCTTACACAAGCAGGAAGTCCATCTCTGAGGTGTGCAAAGTCTGCAGTTGACAGTAAGAAATGGCTACAGATGATCACCATGCTGCTGGAGTGCTGTACTCCTGTCAGGGTGAGAACTGCAAAAGGGCAGAAGAGTCTCATCTTATTTGCGCTCTTTTGGTTAACCTTGCAGTTAGCCGACTCCTCATTTAATGTGCTTGACATTGCATAGAAGTCTCTTATAGACTAAACCCGACATACTTTGTTAAAAAATGCGAGGAGTTTTCAGCACTTGATTGTGCTTGATTGAAAATGAGGCCTCACCTTCTGCTGAACTCTGAAACTGAGCGTGTTAGCAGAGCTCCTGGGACAGAATTTCTGAGTGGATTGTTGGTTTCTTTCTGAATCATAATGCTCTGGCAGTACTGCTGGATGAGTTAATTTAGTTTTAGCAACCTGCCCCCACTTTTATCAGGCTTTCTTGCCGATGAGCATGTAACAAGTGTCTCTGTGCGCTGGTTTGGGGTTTCTTGTGGGGTAGTGTTCAGAGCTGCTAATGACTTATGACATCGTAATCAGTAGAATCCACTTAGAACAGCTAAGATAATCAGTATCCAATCTTAGCTGGGAACTTGCAAAATACAGGCGCTCTGGAATTCAGTTTTGGAGATCTTGTCTGGATTAATATTGCATGAGGCTGAGGCTAGCTCGACACTGATCTTCTGTTCCGTGACTGATGACGAGCCTTCAGGGCTCAGTGGACCTGCAGTTCCTGTGCTGTGGCAGCTGAGAGGAGGGTCAGATTGGGCCAGGTAAAGAATTACATACCCAGACTGCAGCCTCTGGTTGTCTTTGATGATTGGCTGATGTCTGGCTTATGATTTTACTTGCTTCTGTGTATTTGTGATAAAGATCGGGCATGCCTTGTCATTCAGAGGCCTTGTGCCAGAATAAAATCTCAAGACGAGCAGAGATCAGGTCCAGCTGGTTTGTGCTGTTTGCGAAAATCTGTACCGCTAGCAGCACACCTCCGACGTTTGCGGTCTGCCCACTGCTCTGCCGTTAGTGCCTTTTTTTTTTTTCCCTCGGCGCTGTTCAGCAGTTTTGAAATCGCTTCAGCGTTCCAGGGAGTTCTGGGAAGGAGATCAGCACATTGCGTGTGGAGAAATATAGGCTAAATGTCTCGCTTCTTTTCAGTAGGAGAGAAAACGGGTCAATAGAGATTCATGCTTGTACTTTTGATAATGAATCTGTTTTCTGTCCGCTTGTCCTTGGCAGCAGCTGTAGCTTAGACCTGTTTTATTTCAGACCAGTCCTTTTGGATGGAAGTGCCCTTCCCTCATGGGTACCTGACCAACAGCTCCACTTTCAAGGACCATGTGGGTGCTGCCCTTCAGTGGTGGATGAAGTTCTTTAGGATAAGAATAATTGCTATATAAATGCAATTAATTAGTTTGATAGAGTTATATAGTTATATAGTTATCTTCAGTTCCATGGAACCTTTTCGATATTGTAGGATATAATGGGGACTCCCCTCCGCCACCACCAATGTGCAGCCCCCACCTGGATTTTGACTTTAGAATTAGGTTCTCCACCCATTCATCAATTTTCTAACCATTGCTTCCAATTCGGTGTCACAATGCCTATCCCAGCAAGCAACAGGGCAAGGCACGATACACCCTGGACGGGATGCCAATCTGTCGCAGGGCAGACAGATGCAGACACACACAAGTCACACCAGCGCCAGCTTTCCCAGAAGCCAGTATTTTGCATGTCTTTGGAATGGAGGAGAGAGCCCATGCGAAGACAGTGAGAACATACACATTCCACACGGATCGCACCCCAGTCCCATAATTAGACCATCAATTAAACTGTAGTGTTCCGTAGAACGACTCAACTCACAGGAGGCGTGGCATGGCCATTCCCCTGTCTTCTGTAATTAAAAATCCCTCTCTGTAGACACTTCCTACCGTGCTTGAGTAGCCAGGGGTGGGTCAGTTCTAGAAACGGGTCTCCTCTACTCTGCCTGTTACTTTCGCCAGTCGATGAGGCTAATCCGAGCCTCCTGCGGTGACAGAAATGTTGCTGGACCAGTTGTGCTGGGATCAACTGCATTTCCTCTATTGTCACCACTGGATCCTGGGCTTTCCTGAACTTACCGGTGTAGAACTTTTCACTGAAGAGGCGTTGGAGCCCTGGACTGCTGCTTCTGCTGACACCCGGCTGTTTTCAGTAGCCTTCAGGTGGAAACCTGGAGCAGGGAACTGAGGGGCTGGGAGACCAGCAAGGTGGTTTGTGTGAGGTGGAGGAAGTGCTCTTTTCTCATTTTTTGTGGGAAGACAGCAGGAAATAAAAAAAAAAACACTAAATAATTATTTTTACGATCATCTTTAGTTTACAATGAACCCCATCTGTCTTGGGGATGCTGGAGTTGTTCTCCTTTAAAGCCAATCAGCTCTGTACCCTGTGATGTTTTGAATGCAAATGAGCGTCTTTGCTTTAGAAATCAGTGTGGGCTTCCATCTTTAAATTCAGGCATGTATTGCACTTGATATGCCCGTGTGTATTAATGGGTGATTTCAGACTTTGAAAAATCCATTAAAAGCAGCCTTGCTGTTACTAAATCCGAAACGGGGGGGAAAGGGATCAAAACTTTCGTCTCTTTGCTTGCCCATCTGGTGCACCTGCAGTCACGGTGCTGGTTCCAAGTCAGTCCCCGGAAGTCATGCAGGTCTGCGTGCCTGTGCTTCAGTCAGTCCCCACAGGCCAGCAAGGCAAGACAGACATCCTGTCAGTCGATCGCCTCTTCTGTTCTGAGACGCCTGCATGGTTTGCAACACTAAGAGGCCCTGCAACCAGACCACAGGCAGTTATTTAATTGAAAAAAAAAATACAAAAAAAAACAAACATTGTGGGAAGGGTAAAACAAGCAAGGCAGCTTTATTTAGTTGAAATCACCAGGTGTTCGGGAGGGGCTGCTCAGAAACTAGTGATTTTCAGACTCACAGGACTGAATTTTGACAGACTAAAAAACTGTCAGTAGTTCAGGTGGGGAGCTGCGTCAGCATGCGTAGGCTGCAAAGGAACAAGTAATAGGTTTATTCCATGCTGAAAAAAGAAGAAGAAGAAAGAGAACAGGCAAGAAAGTGTTCTCTTTCTTCTTTTTTTTCAGCATGGAATAAACCTGTTACTTGTTCCTAAAAAACTGTAAGATGTGTTGGCGAAACTTAATATCATAAGCAGAGAGTCTTCCATCTTCATTTAATACTGCTGAAGTAAATATTGCTTAACGAATCCTCTCAGAAGAAGAAAGATAATACAATGCTTGATCTATTTAGATTTTAAATAGGGGGTCCCAGGTCTCTTGCTTTGTTTTACAACTGTTTTTGAGACTCTGTACTGTTTGCGAACCTCGAAGCAGCTGCTTCAAGATCTGCTCGGTCCAACCTTTTTCTGGACAGCCTTGGGAGTTCTAAGGAAATGGCAGAGATGGAGAGTCCCTCTCCCCTGCTCTCACACGGATTTGAAATCGGAGAACCTTAAGTAAACTGCGACCGGTTCAGGTATTATGGCTGCCATGGAAACCACAGAACGGAACAGGATGTGCTGGCCACTTCTCTGGTTCGGGGAGGTGCTGTGTGATTGAGGCTAAGTGTGTAAAACAATCCAGTTTTACATCAGTTTATTATTATTATTTTGCTCACAACCTCTTTCTTTTCACCTTTTAGCTGTTACTGCCCATCTGTCAGTGGGCAGTCAGTAACAATTTCAACTTGGGATGGTGTTCAGTTGTCCTCGGCTTCTTTTTCCTGGACAGTGTCGCTCCGTCACAGGTGTTTGCCCACATGGGCACTAGTGAACCTTGACAGGATGTCTTTATAAGGTGGAAGAAAACAGGGAGACAGCATGGCACTTTGTTCACCTAAACATCCAGTCCAGAATCGAACCCAGGACCCATGAGCCTCCAGCTGTGAGACATACCTGAGCTGTATTTTGTGATTATTTTTTTTTCGTTTGCGTCTTATTTTCTGTTCAATAAAATGTCAAAGTGTCATTGGAAAAGAAGAAATGTTTTGTTGTTTTGCGAAAGACAGGCTACTGAAAGTTATAAAATATGCATTAACAAACTGGCCGTGCAGGAAAGATGGTTGAGTGTATTTTCTCATGCAAGTGGCGGCATGTTTTGTGCCAAGTGCATCACGGCCTTGTCATTTTAACCCCCAGACTGCAGCAATCCCACAGCCTTTGGGCCCATGTTTTCTCACAGCAGTAGTGTTTAGTGTCAGGCAACAGCACAAAAGACCTGAAAACCCTGCTGGAAAATCCAAAGACATTTACGCTAAACAAAAGTGGGGGGAAAAAAAGCTTATTTTAAGTTATGGCTTCAAACAAAAAAATATGTACAATTGCATACCTCAGTGTATACAACATGTACCTTAATAACTTGTATGATTAAATAGATACATCCTAGCAAGAGGCGAACAGACAGGCCGGTTTCGTATAGGAAGCTTTGCAGATGGACACACAACCTTGCTTGTGTAGAAGGAAGTTATTTCTGTATTTCTCTCTCCGTCCCTGTTTCAGAGCTACAGGGGGTTATTAGGAACCCGACACTCTAGGCTGATAGAACAGAGATAAATGATTTAGGATCGTCACAGTGCCACTATTTAAAACCACCCAAAAAGACAATTGTTTTCAAAATTGGAAGAGATTATCATCTAACATACTTTTGGTTTTAGCACAGGAACATTTGCATGCAGTCTGATGCAGGTAATGCAGATGTATGAATACGACAAGAGCAAAAGGTTGCTTGAATCAAATTGCTGCTTTCAGGAGTTAAATAGTCACACCTTGCTATAGGCCTAGAGCAACAGCAGTCGCTGGGGACAGTTTTCTTCCAACTCAGTTGCAATATCACCAACATCTGTGCATCTGCAGTGCCTTGGTTATTTCATTGTTATGGTGGGCGTTTGCATGTCTGTGAAGACCGTTGCTTGGTAAAGGTGCAAGGCTGGTCTGCTCAAGTAGTTGTGAATGAGAGGAGGCCAGTCTAGCTCAGTTAGTTGCTGGAAGCTAAGTAGCCCTCCGCATCCCTTCGAGCACTTTCTTGAAAGAAGGCAGGCTATTGGCGTTGGCAGCATGACTGGGTAACTTGTTTCACCCTCCCACAACCCTTTGTGTAAAGATGAGTTGCCATCTGTTCTCAGTGGTTTTAGATGCACTTCAGCCTGTGTGTTTGTCGCCGCTGCTAAACAGGAAAAGGTAGATTTGACATGAAAGTGATGCTATTAAAGGAGACAGCCTGCTTAGGCAAAACATGTTTTTTTCACTTTCATTGCTTACTACAACCTACTTGTTGAATTTACTGATGGAGCAATTTTAAGCTGCTGTTAGGTTTCTGAAAGCCTGTAGAAACCTTGAAGCCTGTGTTTTGGTTAGCGACTCTCTGGATTTGTAAAGTCACGTCTTGATCACCGCTGGTCTTGGACTATCCCAAATTTCTACCACAGTTTGGGACTTCCAGGCCCTGAGTGCCTGAGGGTCCAGCATGACTGACATCAGCAATGTTGTCCTGGGTTTAAAATCCTCCTCTTTGGCTGCCATGGCGCTGACTGTGTGGTGAAGCACATTGACCAAGAGCTCCCTTTCAGCTAGGCTGGTTAGCCACCTTTGCAGACTCATTTCCTTCACTCCTCTCTACATCCCTTACCACAGCCAGTAGCCCACAGCAGAGAAGAGAAGCAGGAGCTGTAGTATAGAGATGTAGGGGTGGCAGTGAGCGGAGCTTTCTGCATGACCTCCTCAAAGGAAGGAGCATGTTTGCTTTTGCTCATTGACGATGGATAAGACAGTTCGCAGGTTTTTAAATGCACTGTTGAGCAGTCAGTGGTGAGTGGCTTTAGAGATTGTTTGTCAAGATTACCCCGCTCTCATTCGAAGACGTAAGTGAGAGAAGGAGCCTAAGTTTCGGCATAAAATCACGCGGAGTCAAAGGGACGCCTTGGGGTTGAGACTAAAGGAAATTGAGAAATCTTTAAAAAAAGAATTGAGAAACCCAAAAATGGAGATGTGAATATGAGCACAGGTGTCATTTGCCATTTTTAATATTCAGTTTCCTATATTGTCCTTTTTCTGAATGTATTAAGTTGCTACAGTATAATTAATTCGCCTGCAACCTTAGTTATTTCGTAAGAAGGCATGAGACAAATTCTGTTCTTTTCTGTGGCTGTTTGGACTCCCTGCTCTCTGCAGCAGCACAGGTCCCTCCTCAACTGTTGCGATTGTGGTTTGGGAGGTACCAGCTGAGCCCCTGACATGGTGCCAGACATTTCTAAAAATAAATGTGTGGTATTGTTCTGTGCGTCATGGCTTGAAAGGGCTCTTCGCCCCTCAGAAGCGCGCTTTTTCCCCCATTTTTAAATGGCAGAGTATCGGCACTGTTCATCTCTGCTGTGCTGGGACCACCCACGTAGTGGAATGACTGAGTACATTAGTCTTGATGCTGTTGGTCGAGACCCTCAGGATGAGCAGGGAGTTTCCACGTTGTGCTGGTTTTCTTCAGGTCTGGTGCTTTGGCCCTAATTGTACAGTAATCAGTGGAGGCCGTTCTTACACTTTTGTAGTCTTTGTTTTATACCTTTCCGGTCTGAAATCCTCATGGTCACTCCCTTCGAGTGACCACTACAAACCCTGCATGGAAGGAGGGGTAATTGTGGGCGACCTGCTCTGCTTATGCCCAGTGTTGAGCCGGTGGCTGTTGGACGAAATGCTTTATAGTTGAGCACCTAGTGGAGGAGCGGAGTCTGTCTCTCACTGATATAACTGCCAGATCCCAGGTTCCAGCAACCCTCCAATCAGTGCTTGGATATTCGTACAGACGGATAACAACACAGCCTGGGCCGTTAACAGGCTGTTGGAAGCCGTGTGATGCTGGATTTCGCCTGTGCTCTGAGCAAGTGCCTCTATTTGTGTAGCTGCTCTATAGTTCGAGTGGAGCTAGTGGGGTTACTTTAAAGCTTTCAGGTCTAGGAGCTGGTTTCTGATCACAAGCTCATATACCAGTTAACCCAGGACATCTTAAACCACTTCCTCATGCTGGGCACTGCTGGGCCTGCTACACGGACTCGGTTGGAAAGAGCCGTCAAGCAATTATAATTATAGATTTTTTAAAAACTTTATTTCACGTTTCTGCAGTGGTATAACATTGTTACTCAGGTTTCTCCTGTTGCATTATGATGTCTTTCATGGACTGAATTTTTTTCACTGGTGTAAAAATAGCTTTATTTCAAAATGAGGAACTCGGATATCCATTTATTTGAGTGATTGGCTGCTATACGAACTCCATATTTTTCTTTGCAATATTTTATGTAGTTATATAGAGTATCTGTTCAATTAATTGGACTTATTTATTTTGTTTGAGCAGTTTTGGTGTTATGGTAAAAACAAATTTAAAGGTTAAATGCTGTTTATGAATTTATAAAGTCTCTGCCAGCTTAAAATAAATGGGAGAATGTGTTTGCAGCTCCCCCTTGTGGTCGGAATCAGTAGCAGTCAGTAGTTATGTGATTGTACTGTACATTTAAATTTAAGCACATTACCTTCACTCAGGGAGTCAGAAGAAGATTGTTAAGGATGACTGATAAATGTGTTTATTTATGTTATGTCTTCAAATAGGGTCTTGACATGAGTGAGGGTTAGTTGCAGAGAACTGTGATGAATTAAACCAAATACTCATATAACCAAGTCTGCCCCTATATTGTTCCATAATGAACTTATATACAGTAGTATGTATGGTGAAAAGACATAAGTAACCGTCCCTTATATGATTATTCAAGTCCTAATGTGTTGGCCGTAAGCTTATTAAAATAACATTTATCAACTGAAACAAACAACGGTGATCACAATCGTGTGGTAATCCACCTAAAATAAACACAAATCCCTCCTCAGTGTCCAGCCTGCACTTTCTCTCCACCTCTGTGATCATCTCGCCCCACTGTAGTGAAATGGATAATACATCTAAAGCAGTGGGAAACTTGGGCAGGTGGCACTGAGTGTTCACTCACTGCCTGAAGGTCCTATTCTGTTACCCACCTAATTGGAAATTTTCACTTAACAGCCTCTGGCTCAGTTTCGTCCCGCTCTGCCTTTCCTTCGTCCGAGACCCTGTTGGCCAGACCGAATCACGGATAGACGTCTTTGTGAGTTGGCACATCGACACCCTGCTGTGAGTGTCGAGTAGCCAGCTTCTGCTCCTGGTAGGAGGATGCTGTTCCAAAAGCTCCTAGTGGAGCAGATGCTAAAATGGTCACTTTAAAAGTCTGCGTGTTTGGAATCGAACTTGACCGCGCTTTCCCGTCTCGCTGAGCCTCCCAGATCATCGTGTTAAACATGGGTTGCATTGGCTGAAGAAATTAGATCTGAATACTTAAAAAAAGCCACAGAACTCAACCACTGAAACCAAGCGCTGAGTCCCCGGGGTGTAGTTCAAGTTGCGTTTCTGCGCACGAGCGTGGCGCTAGCCGGGCTGCTGACTCGATTCTTACGCTCCTGTTGCGAGAAAAGAACTGAGGGACCGTTTGGTGCCGCTGTGAGGGGAAACCCTCTGCTTCCTGGAACGAGGCCTGCGTGTGGGCCGCTGTGAGGAGACCGTTCACTTTCACGCCACGGGGCTGCGGGGTTAGTCAGAGCCAAACTGAGCTGCAGGCCCAGCCCTTTCAGTGCTCAGAAGACAAAGCTCCATTACTTCTGGGCTGTTAGCTGTGGGGGGATCAGAGTAATGGGCTGGTTTAGTGATGTGTCTTGTCTTCTCTCACATCCAGTGACCAAGCAAGCTTCCCCGGTCACAGTCTTCAGCACAGGACCCCTGCGATCTCAGTTTCCTAGGACCGATTCTATTGGAATGCCAACAGTCTGAATACCCACCCCATCAGTTTTTTTTTTTAAGCTAGAGGCAGAGCACCTGATTTGGGCTTCCTTGTGAGCCACTCAGTAGCATGTTTAATTAAAAATACACAGCGCTGTCTGAACACATCGGGTTTTTTCTCCCTAGTATTTCAAGAAATAAAAGAAAAAACCTTAGCAAGGACAGCTGGGCCTGCAGTGTAACAATATGACCTCTTTCACAAAGTGCAGCTTCTCGCATTAAAGTAATAAAACTAGAAAGCACAGCGTATAGTTCTGATCTGCTAGAAGAACTAATAAATAGCAGGCAGAGTTACAGCTTCATCCTGCTGTTTTATTTCCAGCAGTTACTATTGCAATGAATGTCACAAGGAAGTTGAGAAGCTGCCTCTTCACGTTGTGGTTAGTCCTCAGATGCCTCAAGAAAACCAGTTTCCAGCCTTAATTCATCTACCAGTTTACTCTTAGAATGTATCATCTATACAGGAAGAAGGTAAGTGCAGTTGAGGTGAGATGTTAAGTGTAATAATAAGCAGTAGCAGATGACCTAGATTAATTACAATAGCAGATTATTAAAAAGAAAGTGAGTAGGCCTGTTGATTGAAAGTGAATGGTGTTTGATTTTAAGTTACAGGTCTCAGTCTTGGAAGAGAAGAGCTTAAAACCAGTAAAACATTCTTTCCACTAAAAACAAGAAAAACACTAAATTGTGTTTAAATGCCACAGTCAGCACTTGACTTGAAAGAATGCTGTTCTTTATAAGTTGTAAAATTAGTACTTCAGCTTAGCCTGGTCAATGTCAGCTGAAAGAAATGACTTGATTTTTTTCCCCAGACATTTGCAGTACCATCAGATAGGCACTAAGGGGCAGTGTGATGCCCTGGATCACACTGGAATGTACTTCAATAAAGGAAAGTGCTTTTTGACTCTGAAGCAGAGCATGAGACTTTCAGTTTCGAAGAGCTGTGACAATGCCAGAAAAGTATTGCTGCATAGACCTTTTACTCTTTGTTCTAGCTGCAGAACAGAGCAGTTTTGCAGGAGGTGACAGTTCTCTAGTGAGCACTGAACTTGCTGAGCAATTTGTTTTTCTGCACGGCAGCAACACCAGTTCACAGCGTTTCCCGTGTCAAGATGTCATACAGTCTTTTTTCTTTATAGAAGGACAATCAAATCTCGGATACATGCGTTTATTTTTGTTTGACTCATTTTCTGTGTGCGCGCGCACGTTCAGTAAATGTATTTGTCGTGACCTCTCCCGAGTTTTCGTGAAAGCAAGTAGTCGTCAAGAAGCAAACATTACCCAGTGGAAGAAAATAAGCATGGTAAATCTGTCATCCCTTGGGGTCGAGCCAGGGTATGTGTGTGTGTTTTGGCTGTGATTATATATTCCAGCTCTTGGTGAGTATAATGAGGTCCTTTATCCAGTGTCTGAGAAGCCCCTGTGTAGCTCATACATGCAGTGTCTGACCTCAATAGATCAAAGTGATTTTAAGTTGTGTGTAAGATAGCGACTTGGACACATGCAGTATTCTTGCGCATGTTCACTTGTTCACACACTCACCCGTACAAACGTCTGTATTTCAAGACCTGAGAGGGCCTTCCCTCCCACTGACCCTCTTTTTGTTTACGGCTCTGCGCACACTCTGCACTGAAATGAAACTCGACGGGGGGGAGGAGGTAAACTAAAGACGAATAGTTTCGTCCCTTCTACAAAAAGACGTCAAGAGTTAATTTGGTCCACACAAATAAAGTCACTCAAACGCCAGTGTCGTGGGATGTAGGACGAGCTCGGGCACAGTGCTAAATTGTGTTTTTTGCATACTCTACGTCTACCTTCTGATGGAACGGTCCAAGTGATTCCATACCCGTTACCCACGCCTTCTAAAACAATTAAACAACTGCTTTCATGTAGATTCAGAGCCCCCAGAAACCCAGCCAGAGAAAGGGGGACCCACCAGCTTGGTAAAAGCCTTTTGGCTGAGAGGATGAATGAGCTGTCCCAGTAAGTCCCTGCTCCACTGTGGGTTGATAATGCTCCAGTAGGGTTGATAAAATAAGCAGATGATTTTCTGATGTAGCAAGCTTAAGGTGCCGCTCAGTGGCAGAAATATGAGGGAGATCAAGCAATTATCAGTGTGGTAACAATCGAGACTTTGCCCTGATACGAGACTTAACATTGAGGAGGTCTGCCAAGATTTTCTTTTTATAATCTTCTGGTTGCTGCAGACCCTTTGAAATGCTTGCCTGACCGCTGGCAAAGTGGTTAATGAAGAGCAGAGATTTTAAAACAGGCAGGGAAACAAACAAGTTTCCTTTGAGGAAAATGAGCCCAATTTGTTTCCAGTGCTAAGTCTTAGATCTGTAAGTGTGCCCTCGGAGGGGATGAGCGGTCTGATTTAATTAATTCTGTCAGCGTGCCTTCACTCTCCAACACTCCCCAAAGACAAGGCGAAAGAGATTTTTATCTCTGGGACTTTAAAATAGTAGTTTTCGTGGCTGTGATTGCAAGTTATTAATACTGCATCCAGCTGGTATCAAAACAGGCAATCTTTAAAGCCTTCTTGATTTGTAATAGCGTCAAACTGTGTTTTTCCTCTGTCTCTAATTTCAGGCTAGCAAATAGCCAGAGTGTGTTGGAAATTTACACTGGTAGACAGGCTTTCAGTTATGTTCATAAGCAAAGCAAGTTCCTGAATTCCAGATCGCAAAGCTGAAGCACAGCCCGTTGGGCGCACGCAGCTCGGATTGATCTGGTCCTGGCTGGCCGGACCCCGCCGAAGTCGGTGGAGACTGTACCTCGGAGCTGAGGGCTCCTGTACTGGACTCGGCCAGTTACTGCGCCGCTGTTCAGATCTCCTGCCTCAAAGCATCAGGGCCGCGGTCTGAAAGGAGCGTTTCACTGTGATAATTATTTATTAAATTCACACAGGAGAGAAAGGTGATGTGAAAGGCGCTTATGGTCTGACTGGGCAGGTCAGAATGAAGACTGCCTGTATCCGTTACACAATGATAACGAAATAACCAGATCCTTAAAGAGGTGGTTCCCAAGCCTGGTCCTAGTGACACACACCACGATCAAAACCCTTCATTGACTTATTAGTTAGAAGATTCATTTAAAACTGTTTGTTTTTAGCTCTTAAACATGTTGGAGATTTAACAGTTGAATTTTGAAAGTGAAATAAAATCCTGAACTTGTGACTAGTAACAAAATCCAAATATACATTTGAGGCAACTTCTTAGAGATCAATTAAGGCTTCGATTATCTAATTAAGGTGGGATGGAACGAACATCAACAGGTGTGTGGGTCACCAAAACCGGGATTGGAAACCACTGCTTCAAAGCCAGATCTAGAGCAGTGAAATACTCTAAAAAAACGAGAACCAGAATTACAATCCTGTTTTTGTTGCACCACTGTAACGCTGTGGGTGTTAATGAATTACTTAGCAGTGCAATGTTCCTTCCAGATTATCGCCCATGGCGACCACCTTGATGATGTGTTGTGAACCCCCGGCTGTACAGGAACAAATAAGGAACATGGAATCGTTGAGACCTCTCGAATTAGAGCTTAATCTTCAGTAGCAATTAATACACTCTTACCAAAAGCATAAGCTAACAGAGAGCAAGGCTGTACTGAATTATGCAGAAGGACGGCTACATTTTGAAAGCTAATTTCCGCCAAGGCTGCGGCTGTACTGCCACAGGTCTCTATAAGTGGTCCTGACTGATTTATTAAGCCGGTCTTTTCGATATCGATCATTTCCCATATATGAAGGAAAGCCGCGCTTGTCGTTCCTGCGGGTTTGTACCAGTCCTGCTTTGTACTTCAGTCGCAGATCATTTCTCAGCACCGCTGCTCGGCTCCCACTTGGGTGTTTTTTTTGCATCAGGAAGCTAAAAGCAAACCTTGGCTTTTGCCGTCGTAAAAAAAAAACAGAATTATCCAGCAGTCCTAGTTATTAGTTATTGAATTCACTTGATGTCCGCGATACTGCGTAATCCTGTATACTGTAGATATGACCATTAGCTGAATTGATCTGGTCTTGGCTGGAAAGATGAGATACTGCAGTTCTCCTGCAGCTTCATTCCGCTATTATTTTTTAAACTTTATGATGTGGCAGCATGGCACAAAGCCCACCTGTGCACTGGAAGGAGGGATGATGTATTTCATGCCCATAGGAGGACTGACAGGTCTCAGCTGGAACTGCCATTGACACAGTGTGTGGAATGGAAAGAAAAACGATTCGCTTACGGTCCCAGATCGATCTCTTCACATTGGATTGTTATTAAAGAGCCGTTGTACAGCGACGGTCTTTGAAATAAAAGCACGGCATGGTTTTGTGTGTCCGATACATATAAGACCAGGTCTGTTTCCCGCATTAATGCAAGTACAGTACATCCATTTACACGCCAGAGAAAAACTATTTTTCAGTTTTGTTCTCTTTATGTAATTTCGATATTGATGGGCGATGACGAACAGTGCTCTCTGTATTGCTTCATTTTCTTTGGATTGCTCCACCACCTACTTAATAACACCCAATAATTGCTCCCAAACCCATATCTTTAGAAAGACAGCTAGATTAAATTGTATATTGTGATACACAGTACTGGAAAGACCAGGTTTCATAGCTGTAGGACTTATACAGAAACACCCAAATCTTCGCCTTGTGAATTGCAGTCTATACCAGTGGAGGGTCGTCCGGTTTTAATTTCGGAAGGCTGGACATTGCTTTGTTTTCCCATTACAAATGCAGTATTGCTGCTCCAAAGTTGTGCAGACTTAAAAGTAAGACATACAGTACAGAGCGGCGAAAAACAAAACATAGGCAAGTTTTTCTAGTTGAAATCGGAGGACTGAAGAAACCGTGTCTGTGGACCTGTCCTCACTCAGCCCCTGACAGTTTCACCCTCAGTGCCGAGACAGGCGCTGCCCTGGCCCGCTGCCGTCTGGCGGGAGGTGGGAGGCGCGGGGAGGGCCCCAGGAGGCTGGCGTTGCGGGTTCGAGGAGGGGGGGGGGGCGCGGCATCGCTGGCGGCGAGACGGGCAGGCCCCGGGGGACAGGGGGAGACGCTGAGCGAGTGAGCCGGAGGCACAGACGCCCCGCTGCGCGATCGGGGGCGGGGGGAGAGGCCGGGGAGAAGGCTCCTTGTTAGTGTGCTAATTCACACATATGTGGGTCATCCTCTTTGAAGGGCAGGTTTATTCACCCTCCTGTTTACATTCATTACAAAGACTAGAGAGCTCTGGCTGTACATTTCCTGTACTTAATTATGTACGATTACGGGCTTTTAAGTGGCGTTACCTAAACGCCAGCCTTATGGTTTAATGCTTTCAGGGTTTTCTTGCTCTTGTTTGGAAAACAGTACTGTAGCTCTGTACTTATCTGTCAAAGTGCAGAGTGTGTACAAATGACCGTAACAAATGTTTAAGTGTGTTTTTCTCAAGGTGCTCACTTGAGTTGTTCTGTTAGCTCGGGTTTAATGGAGGGCTACGTCTTGTGTGTTGTTTTAAACACGGCTCCTTTCGTGTGGAAATCGGTGAGGAATCTGCCTCGAGAGCCCACAGATGCAATCGTAATACAGCCATTGGACTGACCAAACCATTCCTGGCACACTGAGAACGGCTGCCGTTCATAGCCATAGGGTGTTAGTACAGTGCTGGGCAAGGGACTGCAGCTCTCAAGGATGTTAAGAGCGTTGTGTGTCCTTGCAGCTTTGGGCACGATGCTGCAGCTGGCAGCTGACCTGCTCACTCGCCATGGCTGCCTCTGTCAGATCCCTTGCTCTTGCACTCTGGGGTCGTGCTGTTGCGGAGTGGTGCACTTATACTCACAGAATATACTGGCACGCACCCTCAGTCTGAAGGGGACGAAACTAGGTACAGTAGACCTCCTGGAAAACAAGCTGTTGCCCTGTCGTTCCAGAATACCAGGGCTTGTGGAACTGCGCCTCCTGCCTTGAAAGATCAGCTGCTTCTGCCCGCTTTAAAAAGCAAATTGTCAGGAAGCACTGGAGATGAGGCCACAAGCTGTCATTCCCAATTAGAGTGAGTGCCATGAAGAAGTCCTAGCGTTGTGCTGAAGTAATCGGCTAATTAAAGATATTTGTAGCAGTGTGCACTGGCGGCGTGACAGATGCTGGAAGTGGATGTGATGGCACAGGTTCGAAAGGGCCGCTTTAAAAGGGTTCCCCCTTCTGTTCGTGTCACGCTACAGACGAGCACAGACTGGAGCCTTGACATGTGATCTCCCCTGTGCACCCCGGGTGACCCTAGAAACCACTTCTCTTTCATTGGGGAGCAGTACGCATTGATTCAGTGAAATGTGATAAAAGCCGGGCAACGTTGAGCAGGCATCTGGTAAAGTAACAAACTGCTCTGTGTTGCATTGTTCATTTCAAGCATATGACATAACTGGGGAAAACTGGTGTGACAGTGAATTAAAAAAAGCACTGCCAGGCAAACATTAGACGGCCACTTCCTGTTTATTTTGAACCTGTCTAGATTATAAACATGGCAAGCTCTTGGTTTAACCTACCAGCCTCCCTCTTCCTAATACAAAGCCACACATGCTCATTTGCAATAAATTTGGCTACCTAGAATGTGGTGCTTATCTATGAAATAGATACTTTTTTTATTTTTCTCAGCCAGCAGAGGAGGTGGAGATGGTACTTGATCAAACACGGTGAGACAAGCCCTTGAAAGCCCACTCTGCTCTGTTGAATTCAGACGGACCCCTCAGTGGTTATTTTTAATAGCTGCCTCAGGGGACACCAATCGAGGTGTGAAAACTCTTGTTCACTTTGTTAATGTGTTTTGTCACTGTGCAGCAATAGGTTTGCCGTCAGATTATTTTCTGTAAGTGTTCAAACCACGTGCACACATTGTGTGCTTATGCAGTTGATGTCGACATTCTGTATACAGTACAGTAACAGGACTGTTAGAATGTTATAGAGGCGTGCAGACTGAATAATTGCACTCATTTGGCCACAGCGCTGTCGTGCGTAACCGTTCTTAATGATCCCCGTCTTTAAGAGAGCTATGATAATGTAATAGATTTTTATTACAGCATGATGATAGATTACACTATACTTTTATTGCTGATCGGTCGTTAGAAATGTACAGAGTATGCGTTAGCTTCCCAAACCCTTTACGAAGGTAAGTGTTTTTTTAAAAGTGGTATTGACGCGCATCTGCACACTGCGCTTGTGAGCCCACGGCTGGACACTTTTTGACTGGTGTTCATTCCTTTGATTGTATTGGACAGCAAAGGGCGGTGGTGTCATGATCTGTGTTGCCTGTTACTGGGTTGTCAGTGAACTCTTATTTACTGTAATGGTGAAAAAAAAAGAGTCTTGCTTGAAACAAAGAGAACCCCTGCCTTTCAATGAGGAAGCTTCTTCTCTGCTTCTGATTGAGTAGGCATCTTCTCAGGTGAGCAGGTTTGATGAAAGATTTTTCTCTGCCTGCCTTCAAGACGCCATCTATCATTTTGCTGTGTCCACCTGCCGGTCAGCTCAGCCCTGTCTGGTAGTGACATTTCAGCTCAGCTGTTCCCATTTCAAGCCACTCATTAAGCTCCGTACTAATTCGTGATCACAAACCCATGAGGACCACATACTGTAAAAAAACATTCATTATTTATAAAGTAACAATTCCAAATTAGGCAACAAAGGTTTCAAAATCAGTCTTTTTAACAGAGCTTTGTGAACATATCGACACTTTTTATGTCTCTTTGCAGGGAGTGAATGACTGCCTATTCCAGCTGGCGTTTTAAATTGAGTCTTTGTTAGCAGACAATGTGGGGGATTTGTATACCATCGGGGCTGGTTTTGAAGGGGGGTCGTCCTGTGAGGTTTTGTGTCTTAATGTAGACGTTCTGCTTCAGTTAACGCCTGCCTTTTATTGTCTTAAACACAAAGAAAATACGGGGAAAAAAATACATTTTTCACTTGTCGTGTGCTCCTTTCATTTTTTATTCATGCATGGCCACCTGATTTTTGAATTCCCAATCTTTAACATTGAGATGGAGAGGAGGGGAGCTGGGCAAATCAACATTAGTTGGCAAATTGAATATATTCATGGCTTTGTATACCTGCCATGACTCCTCCGAATGTGCACACCAGCTGGAGGAGCACCGCGCCTGTGTGAACAGACCCTAAAGAGCAGGAAGGACAACACCCAGAGATGAATAGGAACCATAATAACCGTTCAGAATGCATCACTTTGACTTATAACTTAGTAACAGTAGTTGAACTGTAATAATACATGTATTTGGTTCCATTGTTTCCAAAATACTTAATGGAAGCTCTGTGCTTTTTAATTTTTAAATTGTTTTGTGTTTTCCATTGTGTGATATCTTTGCAGTCTTGCGTATCTAGAGTGATTTTTATTGTTTCGCCAGCTCTTCAGTTCCCCTACAGTTTTCCTGTCTTATTTTTCATGTGCTGTAGATATTCACTTGGACAGTGGCGGCTCTTGGCGTTTTCTTTATAGTTGTGGGTTTTGGGGCTTGAGATTTACACTGGGCAGTCCCAGGGGTGTTGGGCCGTGATGCGTGAGGCTCCTTCGAATAAATCAAAACGTGCCCCTAGGATTCCTTCTGAGCGGTGTTTTCTCCTGGAATTTGAGCAACGTGGTGAACCTTGTAGCAGAAGCCTTTCTCCTGGATCGTGCGGGTGTCCTTGCCGGGTAGTGGGAATAAACCAGGCCCTCTTGCGCAAGTGTTCAGCCTGTTCCTTACCTACTGCCACCAGTGGTTTTCCCGGGCGAACGGGTCCGATACCCCTTCCCCAGGAACACGGAGCCAGAGAGACGGGTTGAAACCGGGCCCGAGAAAAAGAAAAGCCTCAATCCTTTATTTCTGCACCGAAATAATGTGTTCGGCAGATGTGGCGTTCGTGTTGAACACCTTTCCTTTTTCTCTCTTAAACTGGTGATTTAAAAAGGGGCTGGTAAGAATGGCCGCACAGTATTGCTCGGTACATTTTCACTCCAGCGTTGGAGGTGGCGCGAGGACAGTTCCCACTGGAGAGCAGGGATGCTCGGGGAACTGGGAGGGATGAGCACGGGTCCTTATTCTGTTCTTTTTGTTTTGCCTTGCCCCTGTAGTTGGTTGTTTTTGTTTTGTTTTTGTTTTTTTTTGTACCTCCCATCTCAAGCTCATCAAAACTCCCACAGGGGGGTCTGGACCGGCTCCCGGCAGGTGTTTCCAGAGGAGCTGCCGACAGCAGAGCGCCGGCGGAGCGCGCCCGGCTAATTACCATGTGAATCCGAGGGAAAGCTCTCATCCCATCTGTCTATTTGTGTCGGGAACTACTGACGTGCCCAGCCTCTGGTAGCACTCCCCGCGAAACGCCAGCTAATTCCCTTTGTTTGCGATCAACACCCCGTATCTCCTCTGGCCCGGGCCGGTCACGTTTTCCCCTTTCTGCCTCCCGATTGTTCTCAAAGCTGTTGTCAGGTGTCCGTGTTGGAAGGAGCTGGATGTTCAGTTCCTGACTACTTCTTATTTCTTGTTGTTAAAGAGAGGGCAGTTGGTGGGGGGGGGGGTAACTTCTTCGGCAGAACGGAGCTGTCTGTTATTCATGGGCGCATAAGGCCACATTAACTGGTGGAGATGGCCCATTAAAGGAGAGAGAATACCCCTCTGGAGAGAGAGGCTAATGCAGCTTCAGCTGAGAGACAGAAAGACCGGAGGGAGAGAGTGAAAAGTGAGCAAAACAGACCTCAACAGCCATCTCTTAAAGGCATGCGCCCTTTATTTCCATCGTGTTGTTTTTGATGTGTCTTTGGAGCGAGACTTGGGGGGGCAGCAGCGCCTTCAGGCGTTTTTTCTAGAGAGACTGAAGGCTGGGAGAGGGAGCAGAGGGACAGCCGCTCCTTCCTTAGCAACGGTTGGCTGTGTTTTCGCTCCAGCCCCCTTGGTTTTTTTTTCTCTGCCTCTTACAGTAGGTCTGTGTGTGTGTGTTAGGCGCTGTAACAGAGCAGGGGCTCCGGAGTTCTGCCAGTTAACGGGCACGTTCTGCGCTCCCTGCTTGGCAGACCGGCTTGCTGGCGGATTTGCCTTCCTCCTGGGTCTTTGTGTGAGTGCGATGAGTGCTGCCGTTCCGTGGTGAAAGGGAAACGGACACGCAGGGATTCTAAGCATGGAGCATCTCAGCCACCAAGGCCTTCCGAGGCTCTCCTGGATAGACACTCTCTACAGCAGTACGTATCTTTTCTCATCCCTTCGTTCCTGGTGCCCTGCTGCCACCGACTCGGGCACTTTATCGTGTTAACGATGCCTCATAAACGGGGGCGCAAAACCCACTATGTACTTGTAACCAACTCGGAAATCGAAGGTCTCCGATTTGATTAGGAAATCCAATCTCGATTTTCGATTGATTTATAAAAGCAGGTATTTTATTACGTACTGTACGTGTATACAATCTGTATCCAGGTCTGGAGCATGTCTTGACAGCTGTTGTGATGCAGTGATTTGTGCTTGTGTGTTTACGTATTTGGTGTGTGTTTCGGAAGCTGGCAAGAACCCATTTTGTTGTAAAGGAGAGCACACACAGTTTATCTTCTAGCGTGGCAGTGAAATTCGTTACCACATCTGGAAGGTGCTTAACCTTTGACAGCAATTCCCGTCAGTGAGGTAAATATTAGTGTCTGATTGGTATAAATATTTAGCTGTTCCTCAGTGGCTGTTTCTCTTTAATTTCACCAGAAAATGCCTAGTCAATCTAAGATGTATACTTTGTGGAATTGAAAGCTCGTTAATTCCTTGAACATTTTAAGTAAATCAGACAGTTACACTATTTTAGATATACAGTACTTGTCATCATTATGCAATAGTTAACTATAATCGGCACTTTTTGATTGCGTATTCAGAGCGCTTTTTGTAGGTTGCTTATGTAAAAGCGTTTTCGAGGGCTGTAGAAAAATTCCACAACAGACTACTGGTGCAGTACAGTACAGTAGGATGGGAACAGTCTCTTTCGATTGGCAGCAGTTTTAGAACACTTGTCTTTGTGGGGCCAGTGCAAGCGCAGGACACCAGTGAAATTGTCGCTGTGATCCAGGTGAGGTTAATCAGTTCTGCCCACAGTCTCAGTTCTGAGCGAATGTGAACTGTGACGCCCTACGGAAAAGTAGAAATGGGAAAATGCCGTGGCCGTGCTGGAGTGTATGTTCTTTGCTGCTCTCATCCGAGGACGCAGGATTAGGTTTACGTAACAGGCTGTTTGTATTACATGTGTCCGAGTAGTTATAATCTTGGGGGTGGCACAATGCGATCAGGGGATTGAAGGAGGCACATTGTAGAAGCCGTTCCAGCACCGGGTTATCTGCTAGCTTCAATGTATGGGACAAGGGTGTACATCCAGTGAATATGCATTCTCAAAACTGTACAACCTCTGAGATGTAATCTGAAACACACTGCAGTTTAATAGGCTGCTGCCCAGTTCGTTTCCAAGTAAGAGATTTTTGAGAACATTTTGTTCTAGTGCAGTGCAGGTGACGTGATTTTTTCTGTAGAGCCCCTCATTACGAGCACATTTGTAAAGAGCCCTGGGGAATTGTTCACAATTGCAGAGGACATCTGTACAGGAGCTTTGCAGGTTTTGGCTCAGTATGTTGCAAGCCTGTCAATAAATGTTACCAGTACTGTACAAATCGCCTTACCTGGCCATCATGTTGTGTTTAGGTCTTCTGCAGCATAAAGCGAAGCAGATCCAATGTTTTGGTGAATATGCTGGCTGTTTTGATGCAGAGTAGTCAGTTGTTGCCCTTATTGTTCTCCTTTCTGTGCAAAAGCTTGTGTGTTGTAAATGGGGAAAAGTCAGGACAGAGAATCTTTCTGTCATGTCTTTGTCTTCTTCCTCTATGAGCTTCAGACCATGGACAGTTCAGCATGTCAAGTCAAGCAGTGATGCCGAGGGCAGTATTGGGATGAATTTCCTGAACACCTCCTTAATATGAAATTGAGTGATGAAAGCTGTTAAAGTCCTTTCTACATTTACAGTTTCCTCTGATTTATAACTTCTTCTAAGCATTTTCTAGTTATTTTGTATGTTTTCCTTAGTACCGTTATTTCCAGAGAACGTGCTGTTAGGGCTATTTGAGCTGGAATCCGTATGTTGGCGTGATTCAAGCGCTCATGGGTAGCGTGGGGCTCAGCGTGCAGGACGCCCCCCCCAAGGTTTCACACAGCCCCCCAGTCTCACCCACGGCATTTAAACTTCAAAGAGTTTTCTGCCCGCGCTGTCAAAATCGGCAGCAATGAAGGAGATGCTGCCTGACAGCTTGTATCTCCTTGATTTTGAAAGCCTGAAATACTCCAAGGACACAGAGAGGGGGATATGATTGCATAAGTGGCTGTTGTAATTGGGTGATTTATTATATTATGGGGGATGATGTGCAGTCTTGGCTTCCCTAATTGCCACTGTCTGTGTCTTGCATTCTTTTTGCTGATTACGTTCTCCATTATCTAAGTTAGCACAGATAGCCCCCAGCATTACCATACCGGCCTCTCTTTGGATTGCACGCTTTCTGGAGTAGAAGCGGGAGCCTTCGTCGTTTTTATTTCTTTGTGTGTCTTGGCAGTGTCTCCCGCATCTTAGCTGATGATATTTTCATTAAGTGATTACACAGGAAAACAAACAAGCGTATTAATAATCTCACAAGTGTGTGGTCTTAACTTCTGTATCCAGTCAATTCCGCTTACAGTTATCACTGGGCAACCTGTGTTATACACATTTTTTTTTTTACGTTTACGATCGCCAGTTATTTTTGTGGGGAAAAGCCAGTGTTTTGTTTTTTCCGCTTCTTGGTCGGCAGCTGCTGTACAAACCCTGTGACCGCACGCGGGGGAGCCTGAGAGTGGGCGGGTACACTCCTCCAGCCCGCCCACCTTCAAGCCACTCGACATTGAGCACGTCACGGGCGCCTGAGCCCAGTGCTGGAGGAGGCCACAGGGGGCACTGTGTTGCCGAGAGCTGACAGAGCCCTGTCTGAGCCAGGCTCAGCAAAGTGCTCTGCCACCAGGTCAGCCCTGCTCCCAGTCAGGGTATCTGAATGTACAGCGTCTGGACTTTGTTCAGAGTTATTTTATCACTTAAGCAGAAATTACAAAGCTGTTCCGAGTATTGTGGTAATCTGAAATCAATTTTGGCCAGTGTATCTGTTTCCCAGTTAGAACACATGCTTGTAGCTGAACTTCATAGTCGGTGAATATTCTTCTACCCTATCAGTCCCCAAAGCAGAGTTTACAGGTGGTCACTAATCCCAGAGCCCATGCAGCTGTCGTTTCAGTTCTGCTGATTATGCGTATGTTATTTCACATTTATTATCGCCCATTGTTAAACGAGACGTACCAGAATTATTGGCGATGTAGTTTATAATAATCACAACTTTCATATTTGGCATAATAA